>NC_056727.1:212030886-212330886 GCF_019279795.1 Protopterus annectens | reverse complement strand
CCCTTCTCTAGGAACCAGTGAGGTGGGAGAAATAAGAAGTCAAAGGGTCCTTTCCAGGATTCATGCAGAGCTGCTTCCTCCAGGTGCAGAGGGGGAACTCAGCTGGAAGACGCTGCAGAACCAGGGCTCTAGAGATTTTCTCAGATAGGCCCTATCATTGTTCCTGAAGGGAGCCCAACTGTTCCTTTCTGGAGGCAGTCAGGGTCTTTTATCCCTGCACCAGAGAGCCTGGCTATCTATCACAAAAGATTCATGGGTGCAGAGGATTATATCGAGAGGTTCTACAGTACAATTTTCCCTAGCCCCGCCCACATTTATGAAGAAGATTCCCAATGTTCCACCCAGTAAGAGGGAAGCAGCATCTCTAGAAATAAAAAGCTGCTAGAAAAAGAGTCATCCAAGAGGTTCCACCAGACCAGAGAGGAACCGGAACCTACTTAAGAATCTACTCAGTGCAAAAAAGACAGGGGACTTGAGACCAGTTCTGAATCTCAGCAAGTTAAATAGTTTGTTCAATATACAAAGTTTCAGATCAACATGGTTAAGTCCATTTTGCCTCTGCTGCAAAAGGATAATTGAATGTGATTGATAGATCTTCAGGTTGTGTGCTATCACATCAAAATGAACAGGCTCTTCAGGAGATAGTTACTCTTCCAGCTGGGAGCCAGCCATTACCAATTAAGAACACTGCCCTTTGGTCTTGCCACAGCCCCCAGGGTGTTCACTGAATGCATGGCAGTGGTAGCAGTTCAGTTTGAGACTGCTGGGATTCTAGGTGTTTCCATATCTAGATGATTGGCTCCTTGCTGCCTTAACCAAGCACTGACTACTACAGGCAAGGGATTACTTGCTCCATTTGTGTTCTTATCTGGGAATAACATTCAATTATAAGTCTGAACTCACCCCAGCATAGAGTCTGGAGTTCGTAGGTGTTTGTTTGGATATAGTCAGATAGCCTCTGTTCCTTCCATTTGAATAAAAACACTGCAGTCCCTTATCAAGAAAGTGATCCAGAATTAATCGCATCCAGCAGAACTGATACTACAATTGTTGGGCTCCATGGTAGCAGCTATCACCCTTGTTCCATTGGTCGGGTTCCACATGAGAGTCCTTCAATGGTCTCTGCCGACTCAGTGGTCCATTCTCCAACATCCATTGTCCGTACCAGTCAAGATCACTCCAGCATGCAGAAGATATCTTCTATGGTGGATTCAATCAAACCAGCTCCACAATGGTCTTTTCTTTGTTATTCCCCTTTCCAAGGCCATGGGGGGCACTACTTGGGAAGGACCGTACAAAGTACATGGTCCCCTGAAGAGGCCAAGACGCATATCAGTGTTCTGGAAATGAGAACTGTTGTCCTAGTGTTGCAGGCCTTTCAAGACATTCTCCTGTCTGGGACAATTGCGATACAGATTGACAATATGTCTGTAGTCTGGTACATCAACAAACAAAGGGGAACCAGATCTTACGCTGTTTAAGAAGCTGGGAGAGTATGGCAGTGTGCGAGCTCTTCCAGTCACTTTGTAATAAAAATGCACATCCCAGGGAAATCTAACATGATTGCAGGCAAACTAAGTTCCTTTCTGAGGCCTCATGAGTGGTCAGACAACATCAGTGTGACAAAGATAATTTTGCGTCATTTGGGCCAGCCATGCTGCAGTCTATTTGCCTCTCCCCTCAACAAGTGCAGCAGGTTCTTTTCCTTAATCTCCCACCTTCAGGGAAGTCACAAGGAATGATCTAGTTCACAATTTGCCCTCCGGTCTCCTGTATGCTTTTCCACCCTTCCCGTTAATTCTCAAATTTCGTCAGAAAACAGTTCAGTTGAAGAGCACATTTATCCTGATTGCACCCTTTTGTCCTTATCAGATTTGGTTTCCGTTCCTCTGACTTCATCTTCAGCATCCACCCAGGATTCTGGCTCCAACTCTAGACCACCTGTCTCACTGGGAAAGCATGACTCATCCAGAAATAATAAGCTCAAACAGACTGCATGGTTTCTCCCATTCCACTGATTGCTAGACAGCCCAGGCTGTCCTCCTTCGTCCGTCATATTTTGCTATCTTCCCATAAGGCTTCTACTAGAAAGACTTACAAGAGTAAATGGAAAAGATTTGTCTTCTGGGCCCTTAACAAAGATCTGGACCTCTTTTTGGTGTCTGTACCAGTGATCCTTGAATTTTTAGCTTCAATCTTTAGTGAAAGAGCTATTTTTTTCACTTCAGTTGTCTACCATTTCTAATTTCTACATGGGTGACAATAACTCTACATTAGCCTCTTCTAAATTATGCAAGGCCTTTCTCAAAGGAGCTTTTTTTTTTTTTTGCTTAGACCGCCATTAAAAGATCCTTCTTCCCCTTGGGATTTAAATAGAATGCTTCAGGCCTTAACTCAGTCTCCCTTTGAACCTTCAGCCAAAGCTGACTGAAAATGGTTATCTTGGGAAACCATTTTTCTGGTGGCTATTATGTTAGCTAGAAAAGTATCTGAACTCCAGGCCATCTCTTCAAAGCCTGCTTATCTAATTTTTCCTCAAAGACAGGGTGCCATTGCGAACTAATCCATCGTTTTATACCTAAGGTAACATCTGAGTCTAATATTAACTAGGTCATTAATCTCTCAGTTTTGTTTCCAAATTTTTCAGACAAAGGATGTCCAGTTGTGTTGGCTATGCATAGACTTCATTTCTACCATCATAGAATCAAATACTTTAGGAAATCTAACCAGTTATTTGTTTCCTTTTCTCCTACAGATTAAGCAGTCCAGTATCTAAAGTTACATTGTTCAGATGGTTGACTGATTGCATAACATTTGTCTGTAGTAAATTGGGTTTATCTATGGCAGTTTCTTCAGCTTTTTGGTCCAGAGCATCTTTAGATGATATTTCATTGCTCATTACAATTAGGATTTGATTTCTAGGAACAGAGCGGCATTTGGCTCAGCAGTGCTCTAGAGTATCATTCCTTAGGGGCCTCCCGGGGTTATGGTACAGTAGCTGGGGACTCTGTCCCATCAGTTGAGAAATGAATGCAAATTACAATATTACATCAGATTAAAAAGTTACAAACTAACCATAATGTTCCATCTGTGTTCATTTTCATTGTTCCTCAACTCCCGCCCACCTGCCCACTCCCTTTTTTCCCCCCTGAAAGTTGGGTTTTGTTTAAGTTTTTTTTATATCTGAATCTGCTGTAGGCCTAAATGAGATTAATTTGAGGAATTGTATCATGGAGCTTGTTGTGCAGTAGTTACTAATGGAAGGATGGTGGATGATATTTGAGATTAGGTTGTATGTGTTAGTGATGATTACATCTGTAAGGCAGTATTCTTAGTGATTAGGTTAGGTTATGCTGGGTACTCCATTAATTGTTTAAGGCTGAAGTCAGGCAGAATTTTGTTGATGTCATTATGACAAATACATATGAAGTGAAGCATATTTACATTAAAGTCACTTAAGAGAATCTGGTTTCTTTTTTCCTAGTTGGATGTGCTTTTTTGAATTGGTGAGTATGCATCCATACTCAACTACTGAATTTCTTTCTCCAGGAAAACCTGATAACTCCCACACAACATGGTATCAGGCCACACCATAATACTGTCAGTTCACTGCTGTCTTTTACTCCAGAGACAACAACCAACTTGTAACCTGCCTTTTCCTCAACCTCTCCGAAGCCTTTGATACTGTTTCACACTCTTTACGTCTGTCCAGACTGTCCACTCTCAGTCTTTCTGGGCCCTCGCTTATCTCTCCAATAGGCAACAATCAGTCAAATGGCTCCCTTCCTGCTCACCTTTCCTAACCAATAAATTGGTAGTCCCCCAGGGATCCATCCTTGGCCCCCTTCTCTTCAATATCTTCACCAATGACCTCTATACTGCTTGCAAACAGTCCTCCCTTATTCAATGTACTGAAGATTCTACACTTATCTCCATCTCCAACAATATTTCTCATCTCCATGCACACACCAAAGACTCGTTTTTGTCTTTTGAAAAGTGGCTCTCTGATAATCAGCGGATTTTAATTAAAAAAAAAAATAATAATAATTTTTTTTGCTATTCCTACTTCGATCTCTGTCTCACCATAAATCTACCTTTGTCATTACATCCCTTGACAGCATCACCATTAAAGCAGAACTCCACACTAAACTTTTAGATACCATTGTCGATAATGATCTGAAATTCAGCCTGCACATGCAGCATAGTATTAAAAAAAAAGCTAGGTCTTCTCTACAGAAAAAATAAATTTCTTACCTCTGACACTATCCCTGGCTCAGGCACTTCTCCTTCCCTCCCTCCTCTATGCAGCCCCTATCTTTACTAACATACAAGCTACACTTTTATCTAAGTTAGGACAAACTTACCACAAAATAGCTAGATTTGCTACTAACGCACCACATAACTCTCACCACTGCCTTGCTCTCAACACACTTCAATGACTTGAATGCCGCCAACAACTCCAACTGTTCCAATTTCAAATCATACACTCCATCCTTTACAAACCTGCATCTTGCCCTCTCCTCCATTTAGGGTTGCCACCTTTTAACAAGGCCAAAGTGGGACATGGGGGTGTGGCCAATGGGACAGGGTGTGTGACCAATATGACACTGGCCACACCCCCACCATGACATCACCAGAGGTGTTACATTACAGTTATGGATACAACATTGTGACATTACAGCATACTGAAAACTCAAACCATTTAAATGAAGTGAAGTATTACTGCAAAAAAAACACATTACTCAGTTGTAACAGTAAATAAACTTTAATGGAATAAAAAAAAACACTCTACTCATTAAACAGACCCTTGTTTATTTAAAAAGTAAAAAAATTCATAAACCAACCATGACTATTCAGAAAGAAAACTTAAAAAAATCTACATACCACATACAAGCCAAGTATAAAATTAAGTCTTTTTATTGCCAATTAAAGCTAAAGCAAAGAAAAAACACAAAACTACATACTGTACCCTAGTACTACATACTGCACACTAGCAAATTAAAGCTAAAGCAAAGAAAAACACAAAATTACAAACTGCACCCTAAAAGCAAACTACCCTGTAACAACGACATGGTTTAGCACAATCTCAAATACACTGCATTAACTTCTGAGCGTGCATCCACAAATAAATAAATAAATAAATAAAAATAACAGGAAAAAAGTCTGTAAACATTTTACCTTTTAAAAATTCTTCTTGCAAGAGAAGTAAAATAAACTACAATGTACAGCAGACTCCATGGACTCCTTTTACCTCAAAACATAGCAATTAAGAGTAATTTGCCCAGCACAGCGATGCAATAAACAGGCCCAAGTAAAAGCAACACACCCATATTCACATTACAAGCAAAGCAGGACATTTTAACCTTATTAAAACGCATAAAAAATCAAATGCACACATTTACAAGTATAAATGAAAACAGTCTTGAAACAGCTTTGGCAAGTTGGCAACATGTACCTACTAGAATAAGAAATACACTACATTAACTGTTAACATTCCCCCTCAAAAAGTAGACTTGTACCACATACACATTGACTTGCAAGAACTAACAGGAAAAAGTACCCAAACAGTATATCCTAACTTCCTGAAAACAGCATTAACTTGCACACATTTCCACACAAAAAAGTGCAAACTATGCTCGAACATTTTCTGTCTGCAAACAGAAAATACCCAGAAAAAGCTACAACAGTAGAAATACATCACAGTAAATTTATATTTCACTGTCCCCTACCAGAAATAAACCAAACGTCTATACACACAGTTCAGCCTTTTAAAAGTAATGCTACCAAATCATACCCCCAAGAACAATGACAATTACATATACATACAGGTTTTATACCTTTAAAAACTACTACTCAAAAATCTCAAAATAACCACTGCACAGATTTAAATACTGCATACTGCACCCCCATCTAACTCTAAACATTAAAAACTTAAATAAACCACAATATATTCCCATTTTAAACTACTACTCAAAAATCTCAAAATAACCACTGCACAGATTTAAATACTGCATACTACATCCCCATCTACCTCTAAACATTAAAAACTTAAAGCAAAATATTCCTATTTTAAATAACTAAAGCCACAAAATACTATGTTATGTACTTACCACTATCACAGTTTTTGCTGGGCTAGCTTGCTTGCTTCCTTCCTGCTGGAATGGCTAGTTGGATGACTGGCTCTGTCTGCTCAAGTGGCTAGGTTGGCTGGCTAGCTTCTTTGCTGGCTGGGATTGGAAATCTCAGACCTTAAGTCCCAATTCCTTCACAGCTGTAGAGCACTAAGACAAAACTGCTCTACAGCTGCAACCTTTATTGGGCTCTTCGAGGGGAATCCCTGCAGCCCAACTGCTGCTTGAATTATACCACCCGGACCTGCAGTTAGAATTCCCTCAACCCGTGGCTCAACCCGTGAGTTTCCTGCTGACAACAGGATGGGTGGCAACTGTACCTCCATTGTATCCTACCTGCTACACTCCCAACCGTCCTCTCTGTACATCCAATCAACAATTCCTTGATAATCCATAAACCTAACAAAAACATTGGAAAATTACCGTACAAATGCACTGTAGCATAAGCCTGGAATAAACTCCCCTTGTTCAATCTCCAACCCCAAGCACTTCAAAAAAGAACTTAAACAACTCCTACTTAACACTAGGACCTCTGTCTGCCATGACCCTACATAACCCTCCTTGCCCCACTTTTTTTCAGTATCCTGTACAGGAATATCCTATTTTCTACTCTCAGTCACATTTATTTTATTTCTAACTCCACCAGCTAGGCTATTATAACCCATGTAAATATGTCTGTACTTAACCCTTCCTTAACTATCTTTTCTTTATTATAAATTTGCTCTGCTTTAACATCTTCTCCTGGGTATGTCTTATACTAACACTGCACTCTCTTTACCTCTCTCATCTAATACCACCATTGGTGTCATATAAAAAAAATCCTACAAAGGTTGTTAACCACAAGTTTTTGTTTTCTTTTTTTCTGTATTGATAAATATTTTTGTGTATATATTACAATTTTGTTCTAAACAACTCTGGAGCCTTTCTCCTTGGGTCTCCACTGAAAATGGGCTTCTGACTCAGTTGGACCAACCCAGATAACATATGTCAAATAAATAAATGTATAGCATTTGGAATCACCAGGAATGGAAGGAGGAGGCTACTGCAAGGTGCATTTTTTGTGCTAATTTGCAAAAATATTAGTTGGGGGCAGTGGCAGAAACTGTGTTAGCTTGATATAGGAGTTGGATGTTTAAGTTAGTTTTAAACACAAGGAGGGGTTCCACCACTATTTCTTGGGCGAGGTCTAGCATCTAGAAAGTAATTATAATATGGAAAAAGCAGTGCCTGTCTTTTCTTTAAACACCTTTATTGAATTATCATTTGTGACACAGGTAAACTTACTTTTATATAAAAGTAATCAAACCATATTAGCAAGTTCACATTTACATTCTACATCACATACATTGTTTTATACAATGTAATCAAACCAGAAAACCAGTTGGAGTAATGGTTAAGGGCTTTACCTCCAATGCCCAAGGTAAAAGGTTCATTCTTGACCCCACTGATCAATAGAGTTTGCATGTTTTCCTTGTGTCTCTGTGGGGTTCCTCCTACCGCCAAAAACATAGACTTGTGCTGTGGCAGTTTTGTTAAGAACTGTGTTCTGTAGGTAATTAGTTAGGGGATCTAGTCTCATTGCAGTCAACTTGTGAGCGAGTCTGTTTTGTGTGTGTTCAGTTAATTCACATTTGAGAGACCATTTCCCCTACCCGGGCATTATTGACACACTTAAAAGGTTAGATATAATCCCTTATGTCACCTGGTGGATAGCCAGCTGGCTCACAGACAGGCCTCAGGAAGTTAGAATTGGGGAGTCCACCTGTACAAAGAGGTCTGTCACAAGAGGAGTCCCTTATAGATTGGTTCTTGGACTGCCCCTTTTTGGCATTTACTTCTTTGAAGTTAAGGCCAACGTCAGTGTCCTCTGGCTGATTAAATTTGCAGATGACTGCAAATTAAGAGCTGTCATTGAATCGCCCATTGGCACAAATGTTCTCCAGGAGGGCTGACACAGGCAAACAACTGGTGCCAGAGGAGTGGACTAAAACTAAATGCCAAGGAGTGCATAATACTATCATTTAGGAAACTGTTATATTGGCAACACACCCCTAAGAGTTGACCCAGTAGTCAGGGACTTGGGGGCACACAGTCATCTAGCCTTTGACTATCACATGTCTACAGTAGTCAGGAAGTCATTCTATGTTGTGCAACTTATAAACAAAGGTATAGCATCTAGGTCCAAAGAAGGTCCAAATAAGTCATTGTTCCACTGTATTCAGCATTCATCAAACTTATCATTGAATACAGTGCCCATTTAGTATGTACCTAAACAGGTATATCCAATAATCGGAACATCTACAGAGGTTCCTCACTAAAAGAATACAGGGCTTAAGCAACATGTCCTCTGCAGACCTCCTCAAGGTGTTATTCCTGTATTCTGCCTCCTACAGACTGTTGAGGGGAGATCTATGCCTGGCATACAAGACACTGTCAAACCCCACTCTGATGGACCTCCTGCATATTTGCAAAACAAACAGCACCAGAACTACCTGTTTTAAGGAATTAAACCTTGCCTTTGATATAAATAGGACCTGCTGGAGAAAGGTATGTATTCCAGGGACTACCCCTTCTCTGGAACAGGCTCTTCCCATCCATGTGAAGCAGAGTTCCTCCATAACCCAGTTCAAGTGTAACTTGGACAGTTGGTTGGGGAACAGGAAATTCATCCCTGATTTGGCACCTAGGTCTCCATTGGATGCAGGCAGCCTGTAACTGGTTCAACTCCCAGGTGCTTGCCTGTAAATGTTTCACCTCCCAAGCCCCTGCTTATACTTATCAAGGGTACCAGAACTTGTCAGAGATTTGGGATGCATGGGTAAGCTTAAAATAGACCCCTGTGGTCATTAGCATAGTACACACCTATGAACCTCTGAGCATTACATAAATTGTTCAATTCCTGCCTTGTCTTAAACATTATTACTCCTCCAAAACATTTTCCTGCATGTATTTTTCCCATAATTTCCATTTTTTATGTAATTTATTTCTGCCCTTTTCTAAACATCCCACTTCCTGTTCTTTTATCTCTGTTACAATATTCACTACTTCATAGTTCCATTTTCTAGTAATTGCTTTTTTGGCATTCACCAGAATTAAACATAAGGCATTAATATATCTAGACAATTCAGATCCTATATCCCAGTAAAAAAAAAATAATAATAATTTCCTTAGACTCATTTGCTTTCACAGTGTTCCTGACAGAGTACTCTGTAGAGATTTTTTAAAGTTTGCCAATTCATTATAATCAGAGAACATATGCTCTCGGGTACCTCTTTCATCCCCCATTACATCACCAACATTTGCCATCTACGCAAGGAAAACTTCTTCAGAGTCTGCTTCGGGTATAAAAGTACCTATGCAAACACTTCCAGGCAAAAGTCCTAAATAGATTTTGTTGCATATTTTGAAGCCATTTTTTTGTCCTCCCATTGTTTCTTTGTGGATTGCTTATCTAATCTCTCTCTCCCCAATATTTTCTGACCTCTGATTGATATATTTATTGTGTAATATTTTATATGCTATACTAATTATCCCTTTTTAAAAAGCAGCTTCTGTTTTAAATTCAACAAAAAAACTCAGCCTGTGGAGGTCTTTAATTTAGAAGTCCCCTATCCCTTTCTCTTTGCCTGTACTCTATCAATCCCTGATAAGGAAGGCGATCTATAGCCTGCACATCAAATGTCTTCTTGGCCCTTTCCTATTCTGTTACCTTTCCCTCTCTAATAATTTGTTCCTAGTACCTTGGTTCTTTTGCTGGCTTCCTCCAGTAAATTCCAGCCCCCTCTTGCCTATTTTCTGTACCCCTAGCTGCAGTTATACTTATTGGTTATATCTCCTTTCTTCATTCCTGCGTTGGCTCAGTTCTTGGGTGTACTTTCTGCTACTTTATGAAAAATAATAGTCTGTATGACTGTTGTTCTCCTTAAGGATCTGCATCCAAAATCCCACTCTTTCTTTATTTTTTGAATTACCCCTCTGCTTTATCACCTACAATTCAAACGCACGGGGCCCTTGATTCAGCCTGTACAACAATATGACAGTTTTCACCTTCTCCCTCATATACTGCTAGTGCATACACAAATGAACGCTCTTTCATTATGGCCTCTGACCCAGCTAGATTCAGCAGAAGGAATGCCCTGGTGTGTGCATCTTTGTCAGAATAAGCTGCTTGTTATAAAGATATCGTACTCTTGCTCAAATATTCTCCAGTTCTCTGCAATATTCTGATCCAATACAAGTGGTAAGGGTTTTCGAAATCCATCTGCCATATTAATACATACCACTGAAGGTTATTGCAAATATGTATGAACAGACACACACACACACCAGAAATTTATGCCAGTATTTCTAACTATGTCCAATAGCACAACAAGCCTCTGAATAACTGAACTTTGCGAAATGAGTCTCTCGGGCACAAGAATACTCTTGAAATTACTGTTCTGCAAGAACCCAGCTCTTATCAGTATAAGAAACATTTCAAATAACTGCACTGTGCGAATGAACTGGGCAGAAGAACATTTCAAAGTAATTGCACTGTGTAAATAAACAATACACAGCACACTGAAACTTTCCCAAAATGGCTGTACTTTGCTAATTGACTCTTTACAGTGCAAGAAGCACTCTGTAATGGTGGCACTTTGTGAATAGACGCACCCAGCACAAGAAACTTTTCGAAATGGCTTTATTTTGACTGTACTTCATGAAGTAGTTGCACTTTGCACACAAATACACTCTTCGGAATAAATGCCCAGTAATAATCACACACTGTAAGCACTTTTGAGATACTTTAAATAACTCTAGTTATGCCTTGAATGCAATGCAAAATAGTTATGCCAAAACACAGTACTTTGCCAAAAAACATGCAGTCGCCTTGTTTTATTTATGCTTAATGTGCCCTTTTTGCCCTTGTATTCATTTTGCTCATTTAATCTTTCTTCATGCCCGTTATACTTTTCTTGTGCCCGTTTTAACTCTAAACATGCTTGATGTTCGTGTTTCACTGTTGCAGTCATCACATTTGGTGTATCTGCCTGCAGGTAGCCTTCAGTCGGCCTGAATACCAGAGTCTTGGGATTTCTGCGTCGGATGCTGTCGCTTCTTCCATGATGTCAGGATGTCATGGGTATAAAACATGCAGTCGACACCATTACATCAGTCTTTCTTGTCGTGCAGTGTCCGAAGCAGAAGCAGTTTGCAAGTGCCGGTCGGCCGCCTCCTGAAATTTTCGTTTTTCAAGTTTCAGACTTGAAGCCTTCTAAAAGGTAAGTACCCCATTGGGGATCCTTTTTTCTTGCTCTAACCGATGTCAGAAAAAGTTAATAATTGTCTTGCCTGTGGAAAGCAAATACCTCACAGAGATTTTCATTCTTACTGAGCCATCTGTTTAGGCCCAGACCACAGTGTTCCTCGCGGTCAGTTTTGTGCCTTGTTCAATGCCCGAACTATTCATTGTTGGGCTATTTTTGTCGCTAAATTCTTTTGCTCTCATTCTCCGTATTCTGAAATGGCTTCGATAAGCCATCTGACTACCGATCTTCCGAAAAAAAACATAAGGATAAAGTCAGAGACGGACCGCATAGGCCGGTACTCAGTGAGGCACCTTCGCAGCCCCTGATACCCGCTTCTACAGATTCGCAGGCCGCGAGTTGCTTCTTCCACTATGGAACCTGCAGATGTGTCTACCTTGGATGGGTCCAGAGCCACTGTGCAGGCACCAGCTTCTGAGGGTGTATTCCAACCTTCTGATGATCGTATTAGCCCAACATCTTCGTTTTTTACTAAAACTACCGAGTTTCTCAGGCCCAGAGTTCACACTTCACCTAGAAAACCGATGACCAAAATGCATGCTCAAGCTCCCATGCCATGGAAACAAATGCTTAGAATGGCTGAAGACCTAATAACTTTAATTAGGGGAAGCCAACCTTCCCCTCTATGAGACAAACAATTGATTTTCCTTCTGATTCTACAGACCGTGAGGCTGATGACTCTGATCCCTCTGATTACCAGGACATTCCCTTATGTACCTATGAGGATTCAGATGCAGAGGATTCCATCCCCTCTGCCTCCCCTCCAGAGGACTTTTCTTTTGGTGAAACCTTGCATACCTTAAGAAAGCATTTCCGCTGGGAATGCGAGGACTACCGACAGTCCAAAAAGAGACTCGGAGAATTTTTAGACTTGCCTCAGCACAGACCTCTAGCTATACCCCCTGTTCTGGAGATTGTAGATGTCTTCTTGGAATCCAGCCTTACCCCTGATACCTTGCCTCCAGCGGCCAGGAAAACTGACCGGTGCTACAGAGTACCTGACTCCCACAAGTTTCTCCTTAAAAGTCCTACTGCAGATCCAAAGACCATTTCCCAGGGACCTAAAGGCAACAATAGCCAAAAGCCCTACCCCTTCGGACAGGGACTCTAGGGCTTTGGACGGGTTCAGGCGCCTAGGCAGTGAGACATTTCCCTGTGGTACATTTGACTGGGGACACATGCCTGAAGTAACATTCAGCTGCAGAGAAATATGGCTGTTTGCAAATTCCTTGTGGGCAAACAAAAGCATACGCTGCCATGCCCACAGTTTCAGTAACCAAATGCACAGGGGGAAAGCAATGTCTATAGTCCCCACTGGAACATGAGACAGTAGGCAATATGGCAGGCATCAGCAGCAGGCTGGCCAGAGGGCATGTCAGTGGCAGTAAAAATGCAGTGCACAATGGGCAGTGCTTTTATAATTGGAGTGTGTGGAGCACTACCCCCTTCACAGTGTCTAGGGAATATTACCTAAAACAGATACTTGAGCATAAATGTGACTACAGTATCCTGCAGGATTTCCTTCATGCTGTAGCACACTTCTACATATTGTAGTTACATAAGTATGTACTGTACACTGAGCACAACACTCATTACTTCTTCTGCCACCATTCATTTGGTTATCAAAGCTGTGAGCATGGCAGGGTGTGCTTCTCTTTGTCCACAGGGAATTTGCAAACAGCCATATTTCATTGCAGCTGAATGTCACTTCAGCCATGTGTCCCAAGTCAAATGTACCACAGGGAAATGTCTCGTTGGCTAGGCGCCTGAACCCGCTTTAGACAGATGGGGTAAGAAAATATACACCTCTGCTACTCTTGCCATCAGGGCTTTAAATTGCCAGTTTCATATGTTAGAGTCAGCAACATATTATGGAGCTAATTAAACAGAAAATGATGTTGATTCCTGATTGTGCAGAACATAAAGATTTACAAGAGTTAATGCATTCTGCTAGCCAGGTTGGAAAACATACTTTGCAATATGGTTTTGATGCCTTAGAAGGATCTTGCAGGGCTGCTATCACTGGGCCTGTTCTTAGAAGGTATGATTGGCTTAAGGAACATATCTTGCCAGACTATGTCAAAGCAAAATTACTAGATGCACCACTAAATCAAGAACGCCTGTTTAGCAATAAAGCAGAAGTCCTGAAAAAGATGGAGGAAAAAGATAAATCTATGCAAACTGTTAAGTATTTCCTACAGGTGCAGCCACCTAGATTCAGTAGGTCTTGGCCTTCAAAAAACTGGTCCTTTCCAGTCCCTCCCAGACCTTCTCAGTCCTAACCCGGGGCAGCATACCACCATGATTACAGTCTCAGGGTATGCACAGATCTAAGCAGGAAGTGCTCCTACCTCTAAAACATGCAGTAGTAAGCCAAAATCCTATGGTAAAAATCTCACAATGACTTATCCTTAATTCTTCCAAGCCTTGCCCAAGTAATTGTACCCTTAGGAGGAAAACTTGCCGTACATGCAAAAAACTGGGAGTACATCACCCAGGACAGATGGGTCTTGAACATAGTTTTACACAAGTGGGAGAAGGAATGTATCCACTCTACTAGTTGGAGAGAGTATATTACATTTTACAGGAGGTTTTTTTTGTGGTCAGGTACAGAACAACAATTTTGAATTTCATGGACCACTAAATTTCTTAAATTCGAGAGTTTAAACTACTTGGATATTAAATTAACAAAGGCTTCACCTCACAAATATTCAGAAAAGAAACATACTGCAATGCATATTTACATTTTGATAGTGGTCATCCTTGGCACATCAAAAAGGGCATTATTAAAGGACACCAGAATGTGCAGTAGCAACAATTTGTTTCTGGATGAAGTTGAAAGATGAATTTAAAGGAATATTTGAGCAAAATAGAAAAACAACAAGGTTTAGTACAAAAACGAAAAGGTACCTTTTCATGTGGCAGATGCAATCAGTGTCCATATCGTATCAATAAAGATCAAGTTAGTATCCCTGCTCGTAAAACAACTCTCCATGCTAAATGTAACTACAATTGTAATTAATCGGGTGTGGTATATTTAGGTTTGTGTCAGAATTGCCCATCATTTTATGTGGGCAAAACTGAAAGACAATTCAAACGTAGAATATATGAACACATAAATGATATCAAAACAAAAAAAGAAACAAACGCTTTTTATAAGCATTCCTTGATTTGTAAGAACATGTCATTAAAATTTTTTGTTATTGACAAGGTAAGGCAAGATTTAAGGGGTGGAGACTGGGAAACGGCTCTTGGTATCAAGGAGCTTATCTGGCAGTTAAATTTAAATGCGACAAAGCACCCAGGTTTAAATGAGGGGATTAGCATTGGTGACATTCTCAGAGCCAAAAGAAATAGGCTAAAATGAAGTATGAACACGTAGACATATTTTTTTCAAACACATTCACAACAAATTTGTATTTTTGTGACAGTGGATGATAAAGAGGTAGGGAATAACATAATACAACACAAAGAACAGGGGACTTTATAATAAAAACTAAAATATATCTAGTCCTGTATATGAAATTAGAGCATGACTTTTTCAAGTTTTCAGTAACAGTGAATTATTTCAGCAATTTATTCAATGAAATGTATTCTATATAAGTCTGCATTGCATTTAAAGACATAATTTTTTAAACAAAAATTTCTTATGGCATTTTGTGATTTTTTAACTATGTTTTATTTTTATTTTTCATATGGTCAGCATTTACAAGTTTAGTGAAAGTATTTTATGCACTTTAGAAGGGATGGAAGTACATTTTATAAAAAGTTTTTTTAAATGTCCTATATGTAATTAATTGATGGTGATAATTCAATTAATGCAAGCACATGACAGGGTTATTTTATTTAAATATGGAGCTTTACAATAAACCAGTACACTTGAAAAGCCTGGTTACCGTTTTGTTTCATTTGTGGTGGTGTTGTGGAATAAAAGATTTGCTACTTCTACCTGTTCATCTTTCTGGCTTATTTTTGAACCTCCGAAGTGTTTGCCACAATACGGAAGTTGAAATCTAACAGCAGAACTAATCTGGGCAGTTACGGAGAGTGTGGTGTCTTCCTACTTCTGGATTTCTTGAACATTGTATCCCAGGGATACAGATTCTTCTTCCACTCACTGCCAACCCCAAGCGGATGGCCAGACCTCCTCCCAAACCAGTGGGCAGAGGCCCAAAGGCAAGTACTTTCTCTTCTCCGTATCAAGGCTATTCGACCTGTCGCAGCAGTGCATAGGGGACAAGGTTTTTACTCCAGACTGTTTCTGGTCGCCAGGAAAGAAAACTCTTGGCGCCCTATCCTGGATCTGTCTATTCTTAAGACCTTCCTGGTGGTTCCAAGGTTCAAGATGCTTACTCTCCAACAGCTGCTTCCTATGCCGGCCAAGGACTCCTGCCTAGCCATCCTGCACTTAAAAAAAGATTATCTGCACATCCCTATAAGGGAATCTTGCAGGAAATACCTACGCTTCAGAGCAGGCTCTATGCATTATCAATTCTCTGCACTTCCCTTTGGCTTATCTACTGCACCCAGGGTATTCACAAAATGCTTAGCTCCAGCCATTGCATATTGCAGGCAGAGAAAAGTTCAAATTTACACATACTTGGACAATTGCCTGATTCAGGCGGACAGTCAGGAATTGCTACTCCAGCACCTGACATTTGTAAACAGACTTCTAACGTCACTGGGGTACACCATAAATGAAAAGAAATCACATCAGGTACCCAGCCAACAGATTGTATTCCTGGGAGCAAGCTTGAACACAACTTCCCATATGGCATTCCTCATTCCAGAAAAACAAATGTATTTGACTAACTATGTCAGTCTACTGGCCACCAAAACCCAGCTATCTGCAAGAAAAATACTGCAAGCCCTAGGGTTCATGGCCTCTTGCATTCTACTAATTCCATATGCAAGACTGCATATGAGGAAACTTCAGTGGTACTTAAAAAGTCTATGGTGTCAATTTTCTCAGGACCTGGAAACAATGATTCCTATCATTCCTTGCTTAAGGGCAGAGTTTATTTGCTGGGCAGAGGCCTGCTACCACAACAAAGGACTCCCTTTCACTCTACCCCCTGCCACCCAAACCCTAACAACAGAAGCATCAGACTATGCATGGGGGGCTCACATCGCAGGGCAAGGTATTCAAGGCAAAATGGAGCACAAAGCAAATGCACCTGCATATCAATCAAAAAGAAATGTTAGCTGTACAGAATGCTCTGACAGCCTTCAAACGCCTCATTCTTCCAAGGCAACTATTGATAGAGACAGACAACACCACAGTGATGTGGTACATAAACAGGGGGGAAGCCATTCTTACCCACTCTGCAGGTTAGCCGTGGCTCTGTGGGACACAGCCTTGAGCAACCAAGTGCAACTACAAGCTCAATTCCTGCCAGGCAAACTAAATTCACTGGCAGATGACTTAAGCAGAAATCTAATGGACCCGCACAAGTGGAAACTGGAACCCAAATCATTCAAGCTGCTGATCCACAGGTGGGGGGCACCAGAGGTGGACCTCTTCACTTCTCTTGGCGCCCTATCCTGGATCTGTCTATTCTTAAGACCTTCCTGGTGGTTCCAAGGTTCAAGATGCTTACTCTCCAACAGCTGCTTCCTATGCCAGCTGCTTCCTATGCCGGCCAATGGCTCCTGGTTAGCCATCCTGCACTTAAAAAAAGCTTATCTGCACATCCCTATAAGGGAATCTTGCAGGAAATACCTACGCTTCAGAGCAGGCTCTATGCATTATCAATTCTCTGCACTTCCCTTTGGCTTATCTACTGCACCCAGGGTATTTACAAAATGCTTAGCTCCAGCCATTGCATATTGCAGGCAGAGAAAAGTTCAAATTTACACATGCTTGGACAATTGCCTGATTCAGGCGGACAGTCAGGAATTGCTACTCCAACAACAAAGGACTCCCTTTCACTCTACCCCCTGCCACCCAAACCCTAACAACAGAAGCATCAGACTATGCATGGGGGGCTCACATCGCAGGGCAAGGTATTCAAGGCAAAATGGAGCACAAAGCAGATGTACCTGCATATCAATCAAAAAGAAATGTTAGCTGTACAGAATGCTCTGACAGCCTTCAAACACCTTATACTTCCAGGGCAACTATTGATAAAGGCAGACACCACAGAACTTTCAGTTGAGCAAATATTGCACCAGAACTCCCCACAGCCAAGCATGGAAAGTGGATGCTCTGCCCTTTACATGGGAAAACCTCTCAATCTATGCCTTTCCCCCACTGTCCCTCCTCTCGAAGGTACTACTAAAGATCAAACAGGACAAGCCAAGGACAATCCTGATTGCACCAGACTGGCCATGCCAGCACTGGTACCCACCTTTGTGCAGTCTGACAGTTCTGCCACCTTGGCACCTGCCTCAGACCCCCTTCCTGCTGTCCCAGCAGGAGGGCCAGATTTTGAATCCTCCGTTACAACCCTGAACCTAGCAGCCTGGCTCATCCCCTGAACCCTCAGTAAACAGGTGCTGGATGTCTTTCTGGAGGCAAAAAGGCCTTCTCCTAGAAAATCCTATTCAGAAAAGTGGAAAAGATACTGTTCTTGGAGCCAGTCTCAAGGAATGGACACAAATGTGCCCAGCTTACCTCATATACTAGATTACATAACAGAAATGTTCCACAAAGGCCTATCCTTCTCTTCAATTAAGATTCAGGCCTCTGCCATCTCAACTCATTATAATACTGAGCCACCCCTCTTCTCTCATCCTCTGGTCAAACAGTTCTTGAGAGGAGCCAGAAATTTAAGGACCCCCCCCCCAGGATAGCTCCCACTCCAGCCTGGGACCTTAACTTTGTATCTGAAAAAACTCACACTTCCACCCTTTGAACCTGCTGCTTCAGCAGACTTACAATTCCTCTCCTGGAAAACAGCTTTACTCCTAGCCATCATTTCAGCAAGACGAGTGTCTGAATTTCAGGCCCTTATGACCGTGGAACCCTTCATTATCTTCCATGCGGACAGGGTTTCCTCAGGGCTAACCCATCATTTATGCCAAACATGGTATCTAGTGTGGCTTTAAACCAATCCATTCATTTGCCAACCTTTTTCCCTAATCCTCAGAATACAGGGGAAAGGATCCTGCACTCACTGGACGTGCACAGGCAGCTTAGGTTTTATCTGGACAGGACTAAACCTTTCTGAAAATCTGACCAGCTGCTAGTCATTTTTGCTACAGGGGCAGAGGGCAAACCATTTCTACATGGATAGCACACTGCATCATGGGAAACCTCTCCCACAGGGGATCAGAATACATTCCACTAGGGTTCCATCAACCTTCACAGCATTTCTAATGGGAGTCCCTGCCAGGGACATCCTGGAAGCTGCAACCTGGAGCTCTGTACACACCTTCACCAAGCATTACCACTTACCTATCTTTTCTAAATCCAGAGCTGGATTTGCTGTAGCAGTCTTACAGGGCCTGCTTGCCAACCCTAATGCTTCTTGACTGCCTCCACCCATCCTCAGCTTTGGGAATCAACCCAAATGTGATGACTGTAACAGTGAAACACGAAGAACATAATACAGTTGTGTACACTTACCATAAATGTAGATGCTCGAGTGTATTCACTGTTGCAGTCCTGGTTACCCTCCCTCCAGCCCCCTGACTTCTCTTTACTTCTACCTATCCTTTTTGTTTGGCATACCTTATATCACTGGTATTTGCTTTTTGCTGGGGGTGTCCCACACCATGTAATTGCTTCCTATTTAGGGAGTTCCTGACATCTGGGGCAAGAAAAACTGATGTAATGGCATCTGCTGCATGTTTTATACCCGTGACATCCTGACGTCAATGAAAAAGCGACAGCATCTGATGCAGAAATCCCAAGACTCTGGTATTCAGGCCGACTGAGGACTACCTGCAGGCAGATAACTCAAGTGTGATGACTGCAACAGTGAATACACTCGAATATCTACATTTATGGTAAGTGTACACAACTGTACTTTTTGCAATTCCAAGGTAATTCTGAACCCCTTATGTGCTTTTCTGGTGCTCGTTTCATCAGATATCTTAATTTTAAACATTTTGTTTAATTAATAAAACTTTTGTGCCTCTTACTTGTTTAATAATGAGGTTTGTGGCCTTGTAATACTCAGTTTTACCTTTTTTTATAAAATAAATGATTTGTGCAAGGTTTCATTACCATTTGTTAGTTTCTGGCCTTTTTGTGCTTGATTCTCTCACTTTACCTTCATTGCTAACCCTGCACCTCGTAGCTCTGAAAAGCAGTCTCTGGAATCCCGGTTCTGACATCATGTTGCTTGTCCAGTCAGGATAAAATAGACAAGCCTTGTGGGTTCTTGTTCAAGCAGCTTTATTATGTGCCAACACATCAGGACTGAGGCTCATTAACTTTTTAACTTGGATAAACATATAAACAAACTAGCTGCACACTCAAAATGGCACTGAAGCTAGCACGTGCTTGCTATTTATATGTACATTCTGCCCTTGAAAATGCTTCTTAAGGGTACAATACAGCTCTCGATTCTACAGTGTGCTAATAATTATTAAGATAAAAATGCAGGGTAATGAAGTAAAGACAAGACATTGGCATTTCCCAACCTACCTGTTAAAAATAGAGGACCTTAAGTAATGGGTAGTGGAAATCATTCGGGAGTTATTAGGGAAGATAGAAAACTACTCCAGGAAATGACAGATAGTGAGTGGGATAAAATTTAAAAATAGAGTGCAAATAAAAGGAGTCGTGATTAAGTGGAAGCAAGAATTATTTGAGAGCTTGACAAAGGTTAAACTATTATAAAATAAAAGAGGAGAATCTCACAGAACAAGAAGAGGTGCAATTTCAGAGTGCTAAAGAGAAAATAAGGGAGAACCTGGATAACATGCATGAATTTAGAAAGATTGCTGTTAAGCAACTGTTTTTTGATAATAACTCTAGAGCACAACATTTGTCACAATGACTTAGGCAAAAGAAAATGGAAAGTGTTGTGCAAACTTAGGGAGTATACATCAAGAAAAATAATCAGAGATCCTGTGGAGGTGCTAGAGATATTCCGGAATTTTTATGAAAATTTTGTATAAAGCAGACAATGGGAAATCAAGAAAAAGCACAAATGGAAATTTTTGTGGAAGACTTTGCCAAAGTTAGAGGTAGATGAGATTCAACAATTAGTTGCTATAGGAGGAGAAGAGATAAAAATGATAACATATGATCAATCTGCAGGAAAGTCTCCAGGAATAGACAGTATTCTGGTGAATGTTTTAAGCCAGAATGGAAGAAAGAGATAAAGCTCTGGAAGGTTCTAATAGTATTTTAAAAAAGGGAAAGCACCAACATCCTGAAAAAAGCTGTGGTGGTTATAACACCTAAAGAGAGTAAAGACCAATCAGATCAGATTCATATAGGCCCATTTCAATTTAAAACCATGATCATAGTGTTTGTCTGTAATGGCTAAAAAAATGGCAAAGGTGTTGCCAAAATTGACAGATATGGATCAATGTAGTTTTGTGGTGGGGAAACAAACATTTCAAAACATTAATAGAGCAATGATAAGACAGAAAGGAGGAGAATATAAGAAAATACTGCTGCTGTTGATAGGTCTTGATGCAGAGAAAGTGTTTATCAGAGTAAGCTGGGACTATATGAATAGGGCAGTGGAAGCATTTTTACTTGCTGATACAATAATAAGGTTAATTAGGAGGGTATATGAGGGATCAGAGGCAAAAACTGAAGTGGGCGAGTTCCTCTATGACAAGTTGTCTGAGCAGAGGAACCAGGCAGGGATATCCTCTTTCTCCTTTGTTATTTGCGTTACATTTACAACCACTGGCAAGGCAAATAAGACTCAGAAATTCAAAGATATAACTGGTATGGTATTCGAGAAAGTTTTTTTTTTTTTTTAACAGAAATATTATTTTATATAAAGACAAAATCCACTGCAACTGAGAGGCCGTAGTTAAAAAGAAAGTAACTTGTTGTAAAATATAAACTTCGGACTCAACACGACTTAATATAGTTTTAAGAATAAAAAGATTTATTTGGTGAAAGGCGTACCTTCCTGTACGCTTCTTCAGACCATAAAAACTTTCTACAAAATGAGCAACTTTATATACTAAACTCATCACCACTTGATTATCTAAACAAGCAATCATGCACACTTAATAATTCAATAAAACAATTAAGAAAGTTTAGAAAATACTGCAGTTAAAAAACAGCTTTACAAAGACATTTTCTGAATGCACTTCCACTAGAAAGTTAAAAAACAAACAGACAAAATCAATACTTAAACATTCACTATAGCTGAATGATAAGGGCAATTTTCAGGATTGAGTTATTATGTTACAATGTATATATACTTTAAAATAAAAAACTAAAGTAAACACATATATGCAGTCTGCATTAAAATCTTCAGTATAAAAGCATATAGAATACATACATCCTCTCTGACAAGTTGTCTGAGCAGAGGAACCAGGCAGGGATATCCTCTTTCTCCTTTGTTATTTGCGTTACATTTACAACCACTGGCAAGGCAAATAAGACTCAGAAATTCAAAGATATAACTGGTATGGTATTCGAGAAAGTTTTTTTTTTTTTTAACAGAAATATTATTTTGTACTTGCTGGAACCAGAAAAGGACAGTTCAGTGTTAATGGAATATTCTGCGACAGTTCTGTTTCTCTTTGGGAAGCAAAATTAATGAAGATAAAACAAAGGCTACAGCTGTAAACTGTGTACCCACACATGAATCCATTCAGCAATACCTATACTTATGGGGACATGATAAAATGAAATATTTAGCAATAGGTGTTAAAAAGGGTTCTGTTATAGCAGCTAAGAATATGAGGGTAAGAGACTAAAAAGATGATATAAAAATTGAGAAACTGGAAGCCCTTCCCTATGTACAAGGATAGCAAGGTACGAGTAGTAAACATGTTTTTAGTCCCTGTAGATTTATATATACAGGTAAGGCACATTATCAACCTAAGGAGAAGTTCTGGATAATAATTAATAGAGGGTTAAAGGATTTTATCTGGGAGAGGACAAGGGAGTCAAGTGGGACAAATCAATCTTTCCAATAGAACAAGGAGATTTAGTATTACCTGATTTGAAGGGATATTTTAGAGTTACACAGTTAAGGGTGTTATGCATAAACCCAGTCTGAAATCTGCAATTCAAACTGGCAAGTGTGTGTGTGTGTGTGTGTGTGTGTGTGTGTAAATATATCCCCTGCAGAAGTGCGCCTCTCTTGCCCATCTGGGTGCAATGGTTTAAGGTGTTTGTATGGCAAAGATGGATAAGGCACCCTTACTGTGTTCTGAAGGTTCATTGGAGTGAGAGTTCAAATCTAGACCTATGTAGACATAGTTTACATGTACTAATATTTGGGTGGGAGGTTGGCATAATGGTTAAGGTGCTTTCCTTACGGGCACAAGGTGTGGGGTTTGATTCTCGCATTGGGCCCACAAAGGCATTTAGCGTAGTACTAATCTATGAACCTATGAGAGGCATTTGTTTTACACAAGAGATCTGAAACCAGAGGAAACTTTTGCAGCTTATATTACTGGCCTGAGAAACAAAGCTAAAATGTATGGCTTTGGTAATTTAAAAGATGAGGTGATAAAGGACAGGCTTGTGTGTGGTATTAGTAGTGCTGCTGTGAGAAAGATTTTGCTTCATGACAGTGATTTACCACTGAGCAAAGCTACTGAGATTTGTCAAATCCATGAAGTTACAGAAAGGCACACAAGTATGTTTTGCAAGTGATAAGAGCATGTTTCAGCAGGCTCCAGAGCAAATGTAGACAGCATGCAATACATGGCTAGCAAAAGCAGGCCTAAGCACATGGCACCTGCCATCCCTGCAGGCTCATCAGGTAAAACCCATAGATCTGAAGTAGGAGAATTCATTTGTCAGCAACCTGTGGGTATGGATCCGATATCGGATCCGAACTGGCATGGTTTATCCAGCTATGGATCCGAGCTCCTAGCTCCTCCCCTCACCCATAATGCCCTGCTCTCCCTACATGACCTCAGATCTAGTTTGCCACGCATGGTATAGGCTGGGTCGTCAGAGCTCCAAAGCTAAGTGATAGTTTTTCTTTATTAAAGGGATTTAAAATTTTCAAAACTTCAAACTTGTGTGAAAGTTGTAGGTTTCCCTTCGGTTTATATCTTTTTTGGGTTAATTTAATATAGTTTTTACCCTCCCCTCGCTGGTTCGTAGTTGGTGTGTGTGTGTGTATTTTTTGGGGCCTTGTGTGAATGTTTTAGTTTATTTTATCGTTACTATTTAAAAAAAAAAAAAAAAAAAAATAGTGATGTCTGAGGCCCCAAAGGCTGTTTTCTCAAAGTGCTCTGAGTGTGGCCATAAGCTTTCCCCTGCTGATGGCCACACTCGGTGCGTTCGATGCCTTGGGGTTGAACACCTCACTTCAGGGTGTTCAATCTGTGCAGGGTTCAACCCCAGGGCATTGAAGGAGCAGAGGTCGAAGCTGGTCTTGGCGGGACTCTTGCCCCCAGACTCTGCTTCGCCCCGCCTCTGGTGGTCACTGCTTGGCAGTCCCTGCCTTGCCTGCTCCCCCTCCTCCACCCGGGATTCAAACTCCCACCAAAGGGTCGGAGGAGAGGGAAGCCAGGAAAAAGGACCGGAGAGAGAAGCACCACAAGTGGCGGGCCGAGACCTCCGTTTCGGCCCCGCCGGCTAAGTGGGCTTCTCCTCCGGCCTCTCTGGCTGCTGGCTCTCCCCCTCCTCGACTCCAGTCCCCGTGCTTTTCACCGGAGCCTGAGGATGAGGAGACCCGACCTCCTTCGAGGCTATCGAGGCGGCACTCAAGGCCTACCTCGGTAGCCTCGACGAGGTCTACTTACAGCCTCTCCGATGCTGATCTGGACCGGATGATGCGAAGGTTCATCCAGGCCCAGATGCAGATGGGAGTGCTCCTGCCTCCCCCCCTCTGGGGCCGAGCTCGACCCCCTTTTTTAAGCCCATTGCTCCTTCTCCGACCCGCTACCGGGTTGGGCGCCGAGCCAGGCAGCCTCGGAGCCGGGGGTGGGTCGGCGCCGACAGTACTGGGTACTTCAGATCCGACCCTGCCCTCGAGTCTGTTGGATCCGACCTCTCAGAGCCTTGGCCCGAGCTTCGGATCCGAGGGACTCAGTGTGCCTTTGGCACCGTCCTGTCTGAGCACACTGGTCCCTCGGATCCGAGGGGCTCGGCGCCGGCTCCGATCCGCTCATCGGATCCGAGGGGGAGCCGACTTTCAGATCCTATTGTCGAGGCTGGCTCCCCCTCGGCTTTTGATGTAGTGGAGAGGGCTCTGTTGAGGGCATCCGGACCCCCGGCCCTTGCTTCGGCTCCGTCCTGCACTCCATCTGCTCTGGGCCAGGCTTCCATCACCCGGCCACTGGGACAGCCCGCTTCACTGCCCCAAGCAGTTCCTGTGGTTCTGGACATTGCTGGTGAGGGCTCCTCGGACAGCCCCCCCCAAGGAAGCACCTCGCAAGCATTTGTGTAAGAGGAGGCACATAGACTCCCCCGAGTCTTTGACCGAAGATACTGACTTGGAGGAAGGGGAAGGCTCCCCAAGATCCCCTCCTGAGAATGTCTCCTTCGGAGACATCATGGAAATGTTACGGATTAGAGGTGGGTGGTCTGCCCCAAAGTCTTCCTCAGATGAGTCAGTGTTCTTGGAGGCGTTTGAAGCGGGCCCGTCTACCTCTTGGGTGTCCCCTCCTGCTGACCCCCTGGTGGACCTTATTACCACCAGGGCGTGGAGGGACCCGGACACCGTGGAGCCAATCCCTAAGAGGCCCGACAGGATCCTTAGCCCCCCTGCTGACCGTGCCCACTGGAGCAAGGGACCCCCGGTAGATGCCATGTTGTCGGCAGCAGCCACTAAGAGGGAACTCGCCCAGGAGAGTCCCTCAGTCCATCCCCCGAGCAAGGAGTCTCGGATGATGGACCGTTTGGGGAAGTGAATCTTTAGTTCAGCGATCTTCTCAGTGAGGGCGCTCAACTATTTGCACATGTCATTAGGATGCAGCAAGATCTTATCAAGGAATACGCTGCATCCCCCCCAGAGTCCATATCGGAGGAGGACAAACTTTTGCACTCCACCCATATGGCCACTCTTCGTTCTGTGACTACGCTACCGAGGGAGCCGCTAGAGCTGCGGGAGCGGGCCTAGTCACAAGACGGCAGGCCTGGCTCCGCCACTGCGATTTTACGGAGCCCTTCAAGGCAACATTCGCGAACGCCCCCTTTGACGGTTCTGCCCTTTTTGGCAAGACGGTTTGCGATACCTTAGTTCAGAGCGAGAAGGACGGGAAGACGCTGTCTGCCGTCGGAGTCCGCTTCTCTGTGCCCCAGAGGTCCTACTCTAGGAACCAAAAGGGCCAGAAGAAGATGTGGTTCCGGAAGTCGCAGCATTCCCAACCCGGTCCAGCAACCAGTCCTTCCGCGGCAGAGGAGGACGCCGCCCTAGGGGCAGAGGGGCTCCCAGGAACTTTGGGTCCAGGGAACCTTTCTCTGAACGGCCCACGCAGTAACCCTGAGGGGTTGCCCGACTGCTCCACTCTGGAAGCAGTCGGGGGACGTTTCTCGGAGCACCTAGCGGCATGAGAGTCCATTACATCGGACCGCTGGGTACTCCGGATTATATCCAGAGGTTACAAGATCCCCTTTCTTCATGTCCCAAAGTTAAAAATCCTCCCCGATGTTCCACCCGATCAGAGGGAGGCCGCTTCAGCAGAAATTGGCC
Organism: Protopterus annectens; assembly: GCF_019279795.1. Taxonomy (NCBI): domain Eukaryota; kingdom Metazoa; phylum Chordata; order Ceratodontiformes; family Protopteridae; genus Protopterus; species Protopterus annectens. Next base: position 212,304,699 of record NC_056727.1, on the reverse strand, counting down.
ATCTGCTGAAAAAAAGAGCCATCCAGCCCGTCCCCCCAGACCAGATTGGATCAGGGTTCTACTCCAGGTTCTTTTTAGTGCCAAAAGGCGGGGACCTAAGACCCATTCTAGACCTGTCCCTGTTGAACCTGTCAGTTCCCAAAGAGAAGTTCGGATGTTCACTTTGCAGTCCATCCTCCCCCTTCTAGGGGAGAATCACTGGATGTGCTCTATAGACCTCAAGGACGCGTACTACCACATTCTGATGAACAGACGATCCAGGAGATTTCTTCGCTTCCGGCTGGGAGCCAGTCACTACCAGTTCAGGGTCCTTCCCTTTGGTCTCACCACAGCCCCCAGGGTGTTCACCAAAGTGTTAGCAGTGGTTGCGGCCCACCTGAGGCTTCAGGGGGTGCAGGTCTTTCCGTACCTAGACGACTGGCTTCTCACCGCCCCAACAAGGCATCTACTCTCTTTGGCAAGAGACTCCTTCCTTCGTCTAGCTCCTAAGCTAGGCATCACGGTAAACACAGAGAAGTCCAACCTGGTCCCTACTCAAAACAATAGAATTTATAGGAGCCAGGTTAGACACGAGAAATTTAAGAGCCTTTCTCACAACTGACAGGGTTCGGAATCTGCGACTCCAGGTGTGGGCCATCCTTCACTCCAGCTCAACACCTGCGGAATTGATCCTGAGGGCGCTAGGGTCTATGGCGGCAGCGCTTACTCTTCTTCCGCATGCCCGCTTGAACATGCGGGTGCTTCAATGGACACTTCAGGTGCAATGGTCATTTCTCTCCCTCCCCCTGTATCATCCCATTGCAATCAGCAAGGCTTGCAAGCGGTCTCTCTTGTGGTGCTTCCATTCTCCGGATCTCCACAGGGGCTGCCCCTTTTGTGCATCTCCCCCTCTCGCCACGGTGACCACGGACACTTCCCGCCTAGGGTGGGGGGGGGGCATTTTGCAGGCCGGATGGTCCAAGGCACGTGGAGCGATTCAGAGACCTCCCTGCATATCAATGTTCTGGAAATGAGGGCGGTGCTCTTGGCGTTGCGAGCACTTCAGGCCCTCCTTCCCCTGGGAACAACTGTGATTCAATCAGACAACATGTCAGTGGTCTGGTACATCAACAAACAGGGGGGAACCAGGTCTTACCCTTTATGTCGAAAAGCCATGAGAGTGTGGGAATGGGTGATCTCCACCAACCGCTTTCTCATCGCAACGCATATTCCGGGTCGGACCAACATCCTAGTGGACACGCTCAGTCACACCATTCTCTCCCCGTATGAGTGGTCTCTCAATTCTCAAGTAGTGAAACGTATCTTCGCACAGTGGGGGACTCCCTGTTGCGATCTCTTTGCTTCTCCTTTAAACGCCAAGTGCGACAGTTTTTTCGCTCTAATCCCCCCTCCAGGGGATTCTCCGAGAGACACTCTGGTGCATGCTTGGCCTCCCAGTCTTCTTTACGCATACCCCCCTCTACCTCTGATGCTACAAGTACTTCAGAAAGCCTCTCGGTTGGGGTGCAGAATGATCCTCATTGCCCCATTCTGGCCTCGACAGATCTGGTTCCCTTACCTAAAGTCTCATTCAGTGCATCCACCTTGGATTCTAGATCCCATTCACGATCTGATATCACACCCGTCGAACCTGCCAACTCCGAACCTGGACAACCTGAAGTTGACTGCTTGGCTGCTCCAGTTCCACTCCTAATCAGGACTCCGGTATCTCGTCCCCAGTTAAGGCCATTCTGGTAGCGGCCCACAAGCCCTCTACCAGAAAAATTTACGCAGTAAATGGAAGCGTTTCTCCATTTGGGCAGAGCGGCAAGGCCTAGATCCTTTCACGGTTCCCCTTCCTTTGGTTCTAGATTTCCTTACTACTCTCTTTAATGATGGCCAGTAGTTCCACGGTCAAAGTTCAGCTGGCGGCCATATCTCATTACCATGTTGGACACGATTCAGGGACTCTTATGTCGGCTAAGTTATGCAAAACCTTCCTAAAAGGCACCTTTTTGCTCAGACCCCTGTCAAAGCGGTTCCCCGTGGGATCTTTCCTTGGTACTTCAGGCCTTGACTGCTCCCCTTGAACCTGCGGCCACAGTCGATCTTAAATACTTGTCCTTTAAGACTGCTTTTTTGGTAGCCATTACTTCGGCTAAGAGAGTTTCAGAGCTTCAGGCCTTGTCCATGAAACCGCCTTATTTGATTTTTCATCCGGACCGGGTGTCCCTAAGGATCAATCCCTCCTTTCTTCCTAAAGTAGCTTCAGAAGCTAACATTAATCAGTCCATCAACCTCCCTGTTTTCTTCCCTAAGTATCAAAACAAAGGCGAATACAAGCTGCATTCCTTGGATGTTCACAGGCAGCTTCGTTTTTACCTTCATAGGACAGCTGGTCATAGGCAATCAGACCAGTTGTTCATTTCTTTTGCCAAATTCAATCTGGGTAAACCAATTTCCAAAGTTTCTTTGTCACGCTGGATTTCTCAATGTATTCTGTTGGTGTACCAAGCCTCTGGGAGGCCCGCACCGGAGGGAGTCCATGCTCATTCGACCAGGTCTGTCTCTACTTCAGCGGCCTTTAAGTCTAGGGTTCCTCTGGATGACATTTGTTCAGCAGCCACTTGGGCTTCATCTCATACCTTTATTACTCATTACAAGCTGGACATCACTTCTAGAGGTAGAGCATCCTTTGGCTCCGCGGTGCTCCAGAATATCCTTCCATGATGGCCACCCAAGATTCAGGTAGCTGGGGACTCTGTCCCACAGGTTGCTGACAAATGAATTCTCCTACTTCAGATTTAGAAGTTATGTACTTACCATAACGTTCCATCTGAGTAGGTGGATTCATTTGTCTGCAACCATCCCGCCCTCCTATCCCTCTGGCCTTGTCAGTTTCCTGCATAGGGTGTGTTACCCTTTGGTTAGGGTAGTTGGTGCAGGGCAAACTCTATCTGAGGTCATGTAGGGAGAGCAGGGCATTATGGGTGAGGGGAGGAGCTAGGAGCTCGGATCCATAGCTGGATAAACCATGCCGGTTCGGATCCGATATCGGATCCATACCCACAGGTTGCAGACAAATGAATCCACCTACTCAGATGGAACGTTATGGTAAGTACATAACTTCTAATTTTCCAGCAAGCTGTAAGAAAAGGACATATTCAGTGCAGTACAAGGGTGAGTCAGCAAAACCCAAATCCAGCTTTGTTGTTAACTATCGCAATTGTGGTGCCAATCATGAGTCTAAAAGAGAAAAGTGCTTAGCATTTGGTCAGCAGTGGCAGAAGTGTAAACAATGAAACAGTTTTCAAAAGATTTGCAAATCAAGTAAACCTCACACAGTAGTTGTAAAGAAGGGTAACTCAAAAAAGAAAATTGATCATATAGAGAGCTGCAATTCTACTTTCAATGTAGACGGTATGTCAATGATTGGTGAAAAGGTTGGTGCATTGAATTTGTTGGCAAAGAATGAAGTGTTTTGTACTGTCCAGATCAATGGGCTTAAACTAGACACTGGTTCAAAATGTAATATTGTGTCAGCAGACATATTTGCTAGGGTGAGAACTGGTGAGCAACTTAAATGTGGCTAGTTGCCCGAAACTTGTTGCTTATGGAGGTGAAGAAATTCAAACTGAAGGCTCGGTAGTGCTTTCATGTTATTTGGCTAAGAACTGTTACAGCTTGTTCAGTGTAGTCTGAAGACCTGTGGAGTCATTATTAGGTGTCAGAGACGGTTTGCGAATGAGTTTACTTTCCTTTACCAAAGAAGTTCATCATATAAGCACATATCCTAGTTCCAATTTTACTGAAGCTATTTCCTCAGAGTATGTTGATGTTTTTGATGACAAGTTGGGCAAACATCCAGTTGTGTATTCTATGAAGTTAAACCCAGAGGTCAGTCCAGTGGTTAGACTGGTAAGAAAAGTTCAGATAGCTATGTAAAATAAAGTTAAAGCTTAATTGGATAAAATGGTACAGCAAGGTATAATTTGTCCAGTGACAGAACCAACTGAATGGGTGTCGTCTATGGTAGCAGTCCACAAAAAAGACACAGACAAAATCAGAATATGTATTGACCCAAGAGATTTGAACAAAGCGTTAAAGAGACCACATAATCCAGCGCATACAGTCAAGGAAGTCTCATCCCTAATATCAAATGCCACTGTTTTTTTTTTCTGTCTTGGATGCAAAAAGTTCATTTTGACAAGTGATGCTTGATCGCAAATCCTCATTACTGACTACTTTCAATACTCTGTTTGGTAGATATAGATTCCTCAGGATGCCGTTTGGAATAAATTCTACAAGTGAAGTCTTTCTGTGTACAATGGAGCAAACTTTTTCAGGTTATTCTTGTGCCATAATAGTAGATGATTTATTGGTCGGAGGCAATGGTGAAGCAGAACATGACAGAAAAACCTTAAGAAAGTTCTAGACAGTGCATGTGAAATGAACATAAAGCTGAATCCTCTGAAGTGCAAATTCATACTACCAGAAGTTACATATGTAGGTTATTTGTTTACTAGCACTGGCTTACGGCCAGACCCGTCCAAGCAAGCAGCCATTCTTGAGATGCCAACACCAGATAATGTTCAAGTTCTACAATGTTTTCTTGGTATGGACAACTATTTAGACAAGTTTATACCAGACTTCAGTGAGTTGACAACACCTTTAAGAGAGCCGATGTGTAAATGTTACATGGTCTTGGTTGGAACAGCACCAGGGAGCGTTTGAAGACCTTATGCGGAAAATTGTCACCCCACCTACATTAAGATACTATGATGTCAGTAAACCAGTAACTCTTTCTTGTGATACTTCAAAATTTGGTCTTGGTGCAGTAATCCTTCAAGAAGGCAGACCTGCAGCCTGTGCATCTAGAACGCTTACCCAAGCTGAAATGCAATATGGTGAAACTGAAAAATAACTTTTGGAAATAGTATTTGCATGTTCACAGTTTCATGATTTTGTCTATGGCCAAGCTATTCAGATTAAAACTGATCACCAACCTCTAGTCACTATTTTAAAGAAGCCTATGCATTCAGCTCCAGCGGGATTACAAAGAATGATGCTCAAATTGCTAACGTGCAGTTTCAAAATGGTCTATACAAAAGGCAAACTTCTTCATCTGGCTGCTACCTTATCCCGATCACCCAGAAATACAACAGAACAACTTAATGCAGATAATTTTGACCTTGATGTCATGGAAGTGTGTAATTTTTCAACCATGAGATTTCATGAGCGGTGAGATCATGCAAAGACTGATCCAATGTTGCAAAAGCTCAACCACTATATTAATGCTGGATGGCTGTCAAAGCAATCTAGTGTACCACTTGAAGTACAAACTTATTTTCCTTACAGAGCTGGGATGTTGATGGAAGATGGCATTATTTTCAAAGGTCGTAAAATTATTGTTCCTGCTACCTTATGACATGAGTATATCCAGATTTTGCATTGTGGTCACCTACGTTCCAGATCTACCAAAAGAAGGGTGAGAGGACTAGTATTTTGGCCTTCTCTGGTAAAAGACAATGATAAAGTACTTCTTCTTCAGTACGCAATAGTACAAAACTGCATTTGCAAAAAGAACCACTTCATCTAAGTCAAGTTCCTGAACTACTTTGGTGAATAGTAGCCACTGATATATTCGAGTGGAACAATCAGCATTACTTCGTATTGGTAGACTCTTATTCGAACTGGTTTGAGATTAATTTATTACCTAATCTAACGTCCACTGCTGTCATCACCAAGTTGAAAAGTCATTTCTCAGTCCATGGTAGTCCACAGAAAGTTATCTCTGACAATGGTACCCAATTTACCAGTCAGTTGTTTCAGAAATTTGCAAAAGAATGGGACTTTGTACATGTTACCAGTAGTTCAGAATATCCACAGCCAAATGGACTAGCTGAACGTGCAGTACAGAATGCAAAGCAATTTCTGGAGAAGTCAAAGCATGATAATACTGATGTCTTTTTGAATTTACTCAATCTCAGAAACATAACCTGTGATGATATACTTGACTCGCCTGCTCAGAGACTTCCATCTAGGCAAACCAGAACAACATTGCCTATCAGTTCCAGTTTGTTGAGGCCTAAAGCTAAAAAACAGCAAAACAGTTAGAGCCCAATTATTCAGAAAGCATTCTTTCCAGAAGTCCAGTTATGATAAATTGAGCAGATTTCTTTGTCCATTGAAAGAAAGAGAGAGGATACAAATGGTGAAAAGTTTTGACCGGTTTAGTCAGATAACCGGTATATTTGCAGAGCAAAGATCCTATTTTGTGAAATCAGAGGGTGTGGAGTACAGGAGAAATCACAGACATCTACTTCCTGTACCAGAACCGTCATTGCAGCATTGTTCCTGTGATATAGAGTCTAGATCTCGGAGCAGTCCAGACAATGTTTCTGTTGCAGAACGTGTCTTGACTCCTACTTCTGTTTCTGTTGATGTTCCTAATGTACCTATGGTTGAACATTCAGAAGAGACAATCCCAGTTGCTAAACCTAACTCTTATTTCTGTCTCATATGATTTGATCGTATTTCCAGACCTAGTGTGAAATACACAGCAACCTGCTTGTAGTTGAATATATGTATCTAGTTCTGTATAATTGCATGACAAAGAATCATTTGCATCAGTTGCATGTCATGTAATACACGACTCAATAATCAGAGGGAGGATGTAGAATAGAGAGCTGTGTTGTACATTTAGGAAGCATTTCCAAGGACTGAACTTGCATATAAGTAGCAAGCATGTGCTAGTTTCAGTGCCATTTTGAGAGTGCAGCCAGAGAGGGAGCATATATGAATGTAATAGCTAGTTTGTTTATAAATTTATCTACGTTAAAGTTATTAAGCTTCAGTCCTAGTTTGTTTGTACATAATAAAGATACTTGAACAAGCACCTACAAGGCTCGTCTATTTTATCCTGACTAGACGAGCGACACATGATCTGAAATAGTCATCGGATGTGTGTCAAAGTTCTCAGTTAAATGCACATGTTTCTGTGCAGTAAATTTCTGTCTAGTCTAAATCCGTCATTGTACCTTGGTGCATAATATATAAATTCTCTCCTGCCACTTAATTCATCTGTTCCTTATCAAATATTTTCATTAATTTCTACATAAATCTACTTTCTCATGTTATATTCTCCCTTCTCAGCCCCCCAGATATCCTCTTTCTTGCAAATTCAATGACTGTCCCCACCAATAAGTAATATTACTTGCTGAAAGTTGACTATCCCAAAATGTATTAAACTCCATGACAGCAGTTTTAGGTGGAATATAAATACATTTTAGCACAATCTTCATCCCTTGTCAATAGTCCCTTACTACCACAAATCTGACATCTTTTTTTCACCTTCTATCACTATTGGAGCTCCTCTAGCAATTAATACAAGTACTTCTGTTTTTCCTTTGTTCCTGATATTCCGTTGAATAACCATCCTGAAATCCTTTCTTTATCAAATTCATATGCTCAGTTCTTTCTGAATGTGTCTCCTGTCGCATTACTATTTGTACTGTGCATTTTTAATGTAGTTAATAGGTTCATAGGATGATACTAGGCTGTTGGCCTGGAGGCCCTTATAAGCCTAGCCAAGAATTTTGTGTATGCTCCCAGAAAGTCAGCACCTGTTTCCTCTGTCCAGCAGGGACACAGGTGGGATCCTAGGGGTGTATTTTCAGCTTCCCATCCAGGTGTCCAGGTTCCTCTTAAAGAGGGCTAGAGAGGTACTATGCTTGACATGGAGAGGGAGTCTGTTCCATAGATGGGGGAGTCTTTGGGACAGAAATCTATCCTGCCGACAAGTTCTATTAATGTCACAGACCAGGTTGAGGCCTTGCTTGTGGGTTGCGTGAGTGGAGTTTGACTTATGGATATGCAGCAACTCCATCAAGGCTGGGTCTGAGATGACCTTGTATGCTAGACACAGATCACCTCTGAGCAGTCTGTATGAAACTGAGTAGAGGGACAGAGCTTTTAGCATATCTGTACAGGATAGGTGTTTGAGACCCTGGATTTTCCTGGTCAGGAACTTCTGTGGTCTCTCCAGCTAATTTATGTGCTTGGCAAGGTACATGCCAAAGGGGTCATTGTACTCATTAATGCACCTAGTAAGGGAGGAGTACAGGGATGTTATGACCTCCCTGTTCCTGGAGGAAATACCCTTACTTATGAAGAGGGCCATGTAGAAAGTCTTTCATACAACAGAGGCAACATGGTGGTCAGAAGTCAGGTTGCTATCAACCTGGGTGCCCAAGTCCCTCACGACTGATTGCGTGATTAGTACATCGTTATTAATGTGATAATTAGTGGGGACTTTGTTTTCCTCAAAGGGGATAATAATGCATTTCTTGGCATTCAGTATGAGGCCATGCTTCTGGCACCAGTCATTTGTTTGGGTAAGGCCGTCTTGGAGGATGTTCACATCACTAAGGGAGTTTAAGACAGCACCCAGCTTGCAGTCATCATCAGACATGGTCAGCCACAAACCACTGGTTTAGGTTTGTACCTCAGAAAAGTATATCTCAAACAGTAGAGGCCATGAGACCGATCCTTTGGGTACACCACTTCTTTACAGGTCTACCACTAGAGGTGGATTCCCCTGTTTTGACTGAGTGGGATCTGTCATTGAGCCAGTTAGCTACCCATTGGGTAACATAAACATTGATGCCTAGGTGGGAGAGTTTCTCTATTATGCTTGAGTGGGGAATAGTGTCGAAGGCTTTGGCTAGGTCAGGGTAGGTGGTGTGCACTGTCTTCCCCTCGTCCATGGCTTTGGTGACTGTTTAGAAGAAGTGAACCAAGTTTAACAGGCACAATCTCCCTCTGACAAAATCAAATTGTGTGAGGGCAAGCATTTGGAGGTTGCCAATGTCCTTGTGTATAAGGTCCATGATAATGCGTTCCAAAGCCTTGCAGATCAGGCTAGTTAGGCTGATGGGCCTGTAATTGCCTGGGACATTAAATGATGTCCTTCCATATCACTGTTGTAGTATTCATCAATCACCTCTGGGATTTCCTACCAAGGAGCGCCTAACATCCATCCAGTGTACCAAAGCCTTTATTATTATTTTTTGTAGCAGAGGATAGAAATGAGAATGGATAGAGGGGGAAGTTATGTTGAAGAGTGACATGGGCATGCCCATTTTGAAGATATATGGGAGAACAAGAGAGATTTGAATTTGGTATGGTTTGAAATTTTGCGAAAGGGGGAGGGAGAGAGTTCCATAGTTTAGATATGGAGCAGGTAGCAGAAGATAGCCAGAGGGTTGTGAGGGTTTGTAGATTTGTAGGAGGTTTTGTTTTTCTGATCTGAGTGAGTGGTTGGGTATGTAGTGGGTTAAGCCAGTAGCGAGAGAGGGGCAGCTGGAAGGTTTGAAGATGAACTTGTGGGCAGTGGTGAGCTTAAGGAATTTCAAGTAATATAGTTTAAGCCATTGTGGAGAATGGAGAGAGTGGCAATGTTGGGTTGAGTTTTTTGAATTGGTCATGAATTTGCTTATTTTATGGTAGCAGGACTCTAGTTTGGATTGTAGGCCGAGCTAGAAATTGTTTAGCAGAGGGCCCGCTGTACATAAGAGAGGGGAAAAGATAGGAGGAGGCTAGGATTTGTCTGGTGGAAGGAGTGAGGTAGCGGTTGTGTCTGTACAGGAGTCATAGTTTTTGATGTTTTTTTAATGGTGGATTGAATATGGGTGTCAAATTTTAGATTTTCATCAATGATGAGGCCGAGCAGTTTGGTATTGGATACAATTTCAATAGGGACGTTATTCTGGTTGAGTATGGAGAATGAGGTTTTGTCGATAGGGGAGTTTCTAGAAGGAGAAAAGATCATCAGTTTAGTTTTATTAGTGTTTAGGGCCAAGTGATTGTTTTGTATCCAGGTTTCTGTTTTAGAGAAAGCTGATTGGGTTTTTAAAAGTAAGTCAGAGGGGGGAGTATGCTGAGCATATTGAATCATCTGCATAATGGATTAATGAGGACTCCGTGATGGTGTGGTGGAAGTTGTTAATAAATATATTGAAGAGTAGAGGACGTAGAACAGAACCTTGGGTCACCCCAATGGGGGTTATGTAGGAAGGGAGAGGTTGAGGATTTCCATTGCATAGCTTATTGTCATTCAGAGAAATAGCTAGAGAGCCAGGCTATGGTGGAAGGAGAGAGGTGGAGAGAGGAGAGTTGAGCTAGGAGTAAGGGATGGGAGACTGTGTCAAAGGCTTTTGATAGATCTAAGAACAGGGTTGATATGAGTTTACCAGAATCGCGTGCTTGGTTAATGGTTTCAAGAAAGGAAAGGAGGGCAGTTATGGTACTATAACCAGGGCGGAAGCCATGTTGAGTGGGGTGAGGAGATTGCTTTGTGTTAGATATGGCATCGGTTGTGAATGGATACCTTTTTCTAGTATTTTAGAAAGTGGGGAAAGGATGGCAATAGGCTTGAAATTGGTGGTGTCTCTGTTTTTGCCTCCCATATATAGTGGGATGATGTAAGCATGGCGCCAGATAGATGGGACATAGGATTCGTGGATGGATCTGTTAAGATACAAATGGGAAAAGCTATGCTGTCAGCAGATAGTTTGAGACAGGCTGTTGGTAGATTATCAGGTGCGTTGCGGCAAGGTTTAAGTTGTAGTAGTAGTTTTTTTTATTGTGTTTGTGGGGATGGGTTTTAGGCTGAAGGGGGATGAAGGAGGTATGTGATTTGGGGAATGGGGGATTGGGATTGGAGGGAGGATGAGGAAAAGAGGAGGACAATTTAGCTGTATACGCCACAAAGAAGGCGTTAAATTGGGTGTCTGTTTCAAGGTCATTAAGGTTGGGGTTAGGATAGGAGTTATCTTTATTTCCTGGAGGGAGGAGATGGTGTCCCAGACATTTTTAGGGTTAGTTGAGTGCTCGGATTGAAGTTTGTAGTAGTATGCCTTGCATTCTTTATTTATTATTTTTACAAAGTCTTGGAGTTTGAATTCTAGTATGGAGTCAGGTTGTTTATGTGGTATTGCTTCCATTTTTTGTCTCTCTGTTGCATTGTTATTTTCTATTAATAGCCAGGGGGAGGGATTGGCCTTGATGTGTTCGTTTATAAGGGGATTGTGGTGGTTTAGTAGGTTTAGGAATGATTCATTGAAGTAGGTTATGGGATTGTCGATGGGTAGGGTTCTTAGAGGGGTCCAATCAGTGTGTTTTAGACATTCTGAAAAAGTTTGAGGGTTGAAAAATCTATAAAGAGATATCCAAGAACCTCAAAGATTCTCTAGTAACCTTATAGCTAAACTTCAAAAAAATCAGTTGTGTTGTGTAGAAAGTCAACAAATGCTTTAAACCTTTTTTTTTAATTATCTTTCCACACAATAAGTTTGTCATCCACAAAATGCCTATAAAATCTAATATAGGAAGAAAAAGTATTACCATTGAAGACCAGACTATTTCCCAGTTTGCAAGGACCAAGATGGCATAGCTATTAGCACATACAGTGCCCATAGCAACGCCAGTTTTCTGTAGATAAAAGTTGTTCTCAAAAATAGACATTATTCTTAAGTATAATCTCAATCAAGGAACACAATCACTCGACTTTAGTGGTGGAAAATCAGTATGTGAAATCAGAAACTGCCTAACATCATCAACTCCAGCATCATTAGGAATAACAGTGAGCAATGAATTTGCATCATGTGGCAAAAAGAAAAGCATCATCATGCAAATTTGATTAGCCCAGACATAAAGCTCTTCCAGAAAGCTTTTAGTATCTTTCAACACTGTGGTAACAGTATCTAGAACAAGGTCCATAAATGGTTAAGGGCTCGTGACCCATCCTCTGCTAGAGAGGATAGGTCTCATAGGTGGCTTCTCAAGATTCTTATGAATTTTTAGGGAGCCAATATAAAATAGGGATAATGGGGATTATCAACAGTAAAATAGTCATAACAACTCTTGAGTAATCAATCCTGTCATCAACAGGTTGGACACCAAAAAATGGACTATTAATAAAGCCATGTACTCCATACGTAGCAATATTAACATAAGTAGTAAAGTCACTCAACATAGTAGACATCTGCTCCAGATAGAGATCTCTATCTAAGACAACCACACCTCCTCCCTTATCTGTGGGGCGTATTTCTAGATGTCTAGCTGCCTACAATTCATGCAGTGCCGCCTTCTGACAAGGGGTCAAGTTTAGACTACTGTGTTTGTTTCTCTATTAATATTTCTCAGATTTTTTTGTCATGTACTTCAATAAAAGCTGCCACCAGTTGATGTAGATCTGGAGTGTACAGACTGGGTTTATTAAAGAAAGAGTAGGTAGACTGATAACTATTGTTCAACAGAGACAGGGAGACATTATGGGCAGATAGCCTCAGATCAAAAAGGACAACTGTTAAGTCTAAAGCTTGTGAAGGTATGAAATTAGAGGCCTTTATTTAAGAAATAAAGTTGATCAGAGGTAAGATTAAATGACAAAATGTTGAAGACAAGATTATTCATTGCCTGTTCCTCATTCTCAGTTTATGTTATTGTTGCGATACTGTGCTCTCCCCCTTCTTATACGACTGCATTAGTGATTCTCTCTCTAGAGTCCCTTGTTTATCAATAAAAGGGATGGTAGGGAAAAAGAGGGGCATTGGACTCCGTTGTACTGGAGGTTGAGCTGTAGTGGTGATTGAAACTTCTGTATTCATAACAAATACAGGTGTAGATGACGTGGAGAGATTGCTGCTAAAGCCAGGTTCAGTTGAAACATTATTAACTTCAGCACTATTGCCTTCCACAGCCATTGCCCCCATTATCCTCGGGGATTCTATCATCTGGTCTGTCAGGCCTATGCTGTAAAGATTGTCAAGGCCAAGAAAAAACATGGCCCTGTCTAAAGTCATTCAGGTCACGCTGTAACTTTCTCAGTTTCATGGCCTGAAACTTGTATCCATAACGAGCAACATTAAACTAGACTTCACATATTTTTGCTTGACAACTTGACAAGCTTATCGTGTTGTAAATTCTTGATTTCAGTGCCTAATGGAAGTTCCATAGGTAAAAGAAGTCAATCAGAAGTCTAAGATAGTCCAGTTCCAGCTGTAGATTCAGGGTCTGCCATTTCCTAAGTAGTTCAGGATATGCATCACCCTAAGTAGGCATTTTTAACACTCTCATACCTCATACAGACTTGTGTTGAATACCTGCTTCTAAATACCTGCTTCTAAATGAAGCCTCTGCCACTGATACCTCTTTTATCTGTATAAGTAATTTTCAAGGTTCCTCAACTGGGAAAGAGAAAGTTCACTTACAGTCAAATCATGCTGGGGTGTCTCACATCTCTCTGTCAAGTGTGTTGCAGAGAGGAGTGAATTGGTATCAACGCTAAGAACTCATCGTAATTTTTCCATACTTGAATCTGGATTATAATCCATCTCGATGTTGGTGCCAGCCATGTCCAAGTGGTCTCTCACAAACACAGGCCAAACAGCAAGAAAAGAAAAAGTAGACCACTCAGTTAAGGTTGGAGTAAACGTAGCAGTCATATCCAAAACAGTAACAAAAACTCCTCCCAAACGCTGCTTTAAATTAGAGTAACCTCTGCTTCATCAGACCATGAGGGAACACAAAGTCTAGGTAGTATTTAAAATAAAAACTCCTTTGGGTGGGTTTTTTTTGTTAATGTCATCACATGATTGCTGAACTTTCTGTGATTGGTTGAGTTTTTATTTTAAATAGTAACTATACTTTGTGTTCTGTCATGGTCTGATGAAGCAGAGGTTACTTTGCGAAAGCACTTAATTTTTGTTTTAATAAAGTTACTTCTATGTATAGTGATTTAAAGTCATGTTTGAGAGTTTTTGTTACTGTTTTGAATGTACCCCAAGGCTCCATTCTCGGCACCCTACTTTTAAGTATTTTTACCAGCCGAATCCACTGATCTACTCCTCTTTCCTCTGTCATATGATATCCAGATGACTTAACTCTTGTGCTGCATACTCCCTAAAACAACTGGTGTTCACAACTCAACAGTCCTTAGCAGTCGAGTCATGATGATCTGATTCACCACTAATTCTGAATCTCTCCAAGACTAAATCGATGCTCTTTCACTGCAACAAATCATGCAATCCCCCAACTTCATTCCAAGTGCATTCCTCCAGCAACATCATTATATCAGCTGTCACCCATACAAAATTACTAGGCATATTAATCAGCAATAATTTGAAATTTGATTTACACTTATCACAGTCCATGAAGAAGGTCACTGGTGAAATCCTCTAAGGCTAACTTTGAGTCCAAATTGGCCACATCCACTAAGGACAACCACAAGGCCACCTTCACATATATCCGCAGTCTCAAAGGTAACACCCAAATCTGCTCTGAGCTGGTGGTCAGTAACACCTCCTGCACAAATGCTGCAGATATAGCCAACCTGCTGGCAGACAGTCTAGTGAAAACTTCTCCCCCCTGTCCCCCCATCAGTAAACCAGGACATCCACAACACCTGACCCCCTCCCCTCATCACCAGGGAGCAGGTCTCTAATGCCTTCTCAAAGGCAAGAAATGCAGTCTCCATGGGACCTGACAACATCCCTGGCCATATCCTACATGAACTTAAGGGATGAGCTCTCCGCTCTATTAGGCACCCTATTCAGCCAATGCCTAAGCACCGGCTTCATCCCAGCTGAATGGAGGACAGCCATTGTGATCCCTCTACACAAAGGTGGAGCACCCACTGACCCAGGCAGTTATAGGCCCATCAGCCTAACTAGCCTGATCTGCAAGGCCATGGAAGACATTATCATGGACCTTATAAACAAGGACATTGGCAACCTCCAAACACTTGACCCCACAAAGTTTGGTTTTGTCGAAGGGAGATCATGCCTGTTAAATTTGGTCGACTTATTTGAGTTTCATTCACCAAAGCCATAGATGAGTGTAAGACTGTGAACACTGCCTACCTTGAGCTAGCAAAGCCTCCAACACTATTCCTCACTCAGGCATAATAGTTCAACTCTCCCAGCTAGGCATCAACCCATATGTTACCAAATGGGTAGTTAACTGGCTCACTGATGGAACCCACTCAGTCAAAATAGGGGAAGCCACCTCTAGTAGTAGTCCCATAATGAGTGGTGTACCCAAAAGATCGGTCTTGGGGCCTCTACTTTTGGGATATACTTTTCTGAGGTGCAAGCCAAAACCAGTGGTCTCTGGCTGACCAAGTTTGCTGATGACTGCAAGCTGGGTGCTGACTTAAATTTCCCTAGTGATGTGAACATCCTCCAAGAGGGCCTTACCTAAACTACTGATTGGTGCCAGAAGCATGGCCTCAAACTGAAATGCCAAGAAATGCATCATTATCCCCCTTGGAGAAAATGGCATCCCCACTAATTATCACATTAACAACAATGTACACACAAATCATTTGTGAGGGACTTGTGCACCCAGGTTGATAGCAACCTGACATTTGACCACCACATTGCCTTTGTTGTACAGAAAACTTTCTACATGGCCTACCTCATAAGTAAGGGTATTTCATCCAGGAACAATGAGGTCATAACATCCCTGTACTCCTCTATTATCAGACCCATTATTGAGTACAGTGTCCCCTCCAGCATGTACCTTGCCAAGCACATGCAGCAGCTGGAGAGACCACAGTGGTTCCTGACCAGGAATATCCAGGGTCTCAAACACCTATCCTGTACAGATAGGCTAAAAGCTTTGTCCCTCTACTCAGTCTCATAGAGACTGCTCAGAAGTGACCTGTGTCTGGCTTACAAGGCCATCTCAGACCCAGCCTTGATGGAGTTGCTGCATGTCCGTAAGTCAAACTCCACTCACGCAACCCACATGCAAGGCCTCAACCTGGTATGTCACATTAATAGAACTTGTTGGCGAGATAGATTTGTGCCCCAAAGACTCCCTCGACATGTCAAGCAGAGTATCTCTCTAGTCCTCTTTAAGAGGAACCTGGACAACAGGATGGGAAGCTGAAAATACAAAACTGGGGATCCCACCTGTGCACCTGCTGGACAGAGGAAATGGGTGATGACTTTGTGGGTACATGGGTGAAATTCTTTGCTAGGCTTATGAGGGCCTCCAGGCAAATAGCCTAGTATCATCATATGAACCTGTGAACCTAAGACACATTAAAGTAGGCTAATTGTACAGAATCAAGTCTTTCCTTACTAACATCGCTAGACAAGATATAGCCCATAGTTCTCTACTCTCCACCCTTCTATACACCTCTCCTATCTTCACAAATTCAAGTAAAACTGACCTAGCCAATCTTGAAACCTACTACAATAAAATCGCAAAATTTGCTACTAACGCATCACATAGGTCTCACCACTGCTCTGCCTTATGTCAGCTAAACTGGCTAGAACTACCCCACCACTTGACTTGCACTCAGTTCACCTCTACTCACAGAATAGCCCCCATACAGATGCAAAAATTACCTTTCTAATAACACCAAAATCACACTTGCCAGAACCCACCTTGTTTCCACACTTCTCTATGCATCTCCAGTACTCATCAATCTCAATAAATCAGACTGAACCAAAATAGACAAATGCTACAACAAAACAGCAAAGTTTGCAACAGATTCAGCCTCTAGGACCCATCACTGCCTAGCCCTCAAAAAACTATCCTGGCTAGAACTACCCAATCTGCTCAGACTTAACCAACTTACCTTAGCCCACCAAATAATCTACCAACCTGAGAAAACCCCGGTTCTAAAAGGCCTACTAAACCAATACCTTAACCAGTGCTCACTACAATCTAATAGCAGATCACTAATGGTCATCTCTAGAAGTAAAAATAATGCAGGTGACTGTCTTTACTCCAGTTGTATAGCAAAAATCTGGAACACCATACCTCTTAACATCAGAACTACAGCCAAATCCATCTTCAAAAACCTCCTCAAATCCTAATTAGCTAGATCATGGATATGTAACTGCACCGACCCAGGCTAACCTACCTACACTACCTTTTATAACACAGCATCCACTATAAGTAAGTAAACCTAAGATGCTAGCCATAAAAAGATACACGCCTACACCCATTACAACAGCAGTTCTTTTCCCTTAGGAAGAAAAACGACCAGCCAGTGAATCCACCAAAATTTGTTAAAAACTTGAGAAACTGTTTTCTAACGTCTCAGCTCAACACAAAAGCCTTCAAAAAGTCTCTCTTAGGAAGCCTGACCATATTATAACTAGCTATACTGCATTTCATACAGATATATAGGTATAACACTACTCTTACTCGTATTGTTTCTATATGCTCCCCCATACCCTCACTATTTCTTCCACCTCTTTCATAAAGTAGGCTTCCAGATAGTACCTCAACTCTCAGAATAATGTTGACTTACTACTATATACTGAAATCAGATGGTTACAAAAGTAGCAGACTAGTAAACAATGTCTTATGTTTTACTTAGTAAACAATCCTCTATGTTCAACAGAAATGTTACAGCTACAATAAAGTTCTCATTCTAGTGTCTAACGATGTGTTTATAAAAATCAACTTCCCTCTTCCCCTTTTGCATTACTGTATACAGCATATTTTATGTAATGTTTCTCTCTCTGCTTTTTGATTGTCTCATGTTATTTTTTTCAGACCTCCTTACTCTAGGTTGATTCTTACATATTAGTGTGAGTGTTATTTTTGTATTCTGCATTTTGTTTTTGGTATTGTATTGTATTTTTGTTAATGTAGCTTTTCTTCCCAGGCTTCAGCTGAAAATGGGCAACCTGCCCAGTCAGAATTCCCCAGTAAACAAATGTAAAATAAATAAAATATAGTACATCAACCTGATAAAATCCCTGCCCTTCTACCTATGCTCCAACCTTATGCTAACACCCGTCTACGCCGTTCCTCCAGTACATCCTTATTACAGGTCACTAAATCCAACAATAAAGCAGGCAACTCTCTGTATTCTCACTAAATCTCCAAAATATGGAATACCATCCCTCAGCCCATCCTTACCACTGTCAACCTATCTCACTTTAAAAAACTCCTAAAATACTTCCTCAGTAATAATTGGCTTTGCTGTTGTACCGCTCCTGGCTAGAGCCACTCCCTTAACCACCAACTTTACTCTTATCCCATATTCACCACATCTGCTTCCAACTCCTGCACTTATATTTTACCACCTATCCTCTCCCCCTATTCATCAAAAACTATCCTAACCTGTCTTCTCTTACTAGACCTCTTCTACTACATACTAATTTTCTCTGTCCCGTCACCTATTCACTTAACATTCATCAATTTCTCTTCCTCCCTCCCTCCTCCACTGTCTTCCACACTTACTCCTACCCTCCCTTCTCTTCTCTCTACCTCCCTATTTAAATAATTACTCCAGTTATGTATCCAACCAGGAAATCACATCTCCTGCTAACAGCAGGCTGTCTATTTACTTGCAACTCTATAGACTAAATTAAGGTAAATGTTGAATTTTGTGTCTCTTTATGTTTTGTGAATATCTTTTTAACATTTGCTAAAATCTGTCAATATTGTAATTTCTTTTCTGGATTTTTTCTCGTTTGGCCTCCACCGAAAATGGGTTCTCACCCAGTTGGACTGTCCCAGTAAACAAAAGTAAAATAAAGTAATTTGCACTAAAGAAGTCTTGTGTGGACAAGCAGGATGAAAGAGCTTGTAATTTTGGTTAAGTAATTTAAATAATGCCAGGGTATCCTATTTGAAGGAGTTAATATTGTCAGTCTGTTGTTCATTCACATTTTTCTGGGAAACGAAAACTGAGCGCTGATGCATTTTTTTTTGTTATTTCAGCTACAGAAGATAGAAAACCTGCAGACTGCCTGATTGTCGATGGCCAGACATATGCTGTAGTGGGGTAGGGATTTTATTTTCTCATTTTACTCCACTCTTTTGTCAAGTAAACAAAGTATATTGTGTACCTTTCTACATAATGATGGTGCAGCTGGTGGTTAACATCATGTTTAAGACGTACTGAAAACTTTTAGGCCTTCTTTCTGTCCTACAATACTGAACCTCACCCTAATAAAAAGACAGTTACGTAGGCAGCTACCGTATCTTCAGACCTTAAGGAGCATTTTGGGCATCATTTCCTAATCTGATGAATTTTCAGAAATCTGTGGTATGGAACTCTGCAGAGTTCATCATACCCTTTCACACTTGAGGAGAGGGTGCTTATCTTCTTCCTGGAAGTGTGACATTCCTTCTCAGTGAAGTACTACCCATGAAGACAGAGGAAGACCCACAGCTACACGTTTTCAGTTAATGGCTGATTTGATGTGTATTCAACTGGTTAAACCTAGAATAGACAGGCCAAGAAGAAATGTAAATTCTTGTGTTGTGAATTAGAATCTAGAGTATAGCAGGAGGGATCGTATACTTTCCTACTAAATAATATAATGATGGATTATGATTGCTTGTCTGATCATAACCACGGATGCGTTTGAGAACTGGATGTTAAGCCACCTTGAGAACTAAGGTCAATAGGTGAATCTTGACAACAATTTTGAGAACAGACAACTAGTGGCCTGTAATCAGAGAAACCTGATCTTAATTCTTTGTAGTACATGGAACTTTGGCTGCTTCCATGTACTGTGAATCAATGAAAACGAAAAGTGTATTTGCACAAAGGGTTTTACACTTTTCAAGTTGTAAGACAGCACTATAACGCAGAAAATGGATAGAAGTGAAGTATAGATCTTATCAGTTGATACATTTAAAAGCTGTTGGTCACTTTACCTTGCCACACCTTTGCTTTATTCTGTGGCAGTACAAAATGTATTTTGATTTTAAAGCTTTCCATTGCAATTTTGTGGTGGCTGCCATTTGTTGTACAGTGTGAGACTGGAGTATGACAGCTATGGAAGATGTATAATAAAAGTTGTTATGCACTTCTTTGACATTGAAGAAGTACATAGCCTAACATTTTGCCGATTTCGACATGTAATTGGCTTGCTGCATGTGCTGAAAATATTTTTGCGTTATGATAGTTATTTACATGACTAGCTTCTACATTTTAGAAAGGTACTTAGTTTTAGATCGAGTCCTGAGCAGCATATACTCCTGAAATTTTCGTTTTCGAGTTTCAGAACCGAAGTCTTCAACTAAAGCTAAGTACCCCATTGGGGAAACATTTTCTTGCTCCTTACCGATGTCAGCACAATTCTGTTTTACAAAACCTACATTTGTCTGTTTCTCCCACATGTTCAATGGACTTTGTAAACCACTGCGTGCATTGTCCACTATCTTCGGCCGCCAGTATTAACCTTTCCTCTTTTGGTATGAATTCACCTCTCCTTAACCATTCCTGCGTTCGATCTTGATCAACATGAGGTTGTTCCAGGAGTTTTCTATAATTGCAACTATATTTATGCATTTTCCACATTTCTTGTCGTCTTATCTGATCCTTCACCTTATATTCTTTCTTTTGTGTTTTTTTTTTTTTTGTTTTGGCATATTCAGTTGCTGCCTGATATTTATCTACAGTGGATATAAAAAGTCTACACACCCCTGTTAAAATGCCAGGTTTTTGTGATACAAAAAATGAGACCACAATAAAGCATTTCAAAACTGTCCCCACCTTTAATGTGACCTGTAACCTGTACAATTCAATTGAAAAACAAATCTGTTAGGGGAAAAATATAAAAAATAATGAACGTACAGTAAGCTGGTTGCATAAATGTGCACACCCTTAAACTAATACTTTGTTGAAGCACCTTTTGATTTATTTACAGCATTCTGTCTTCTTGGATAGGAGTCTATCAGCATGGCACATCTTGACTTGGCAATATTTGCCCACTCTTCCTTGCAAAAGCGTTCCAAATCTGTCAAATTGCGAGGGCATCTCTTGTGCACAGCCCTCTTCAGGTCATCCCACAGATTTTCTATTGGATTTAGGTCTGGGCTCTGGATGGGCCATTCCAAAACTTTAATTTTCTCCTGGTGAAGCCATTCTTTTGTTGATTTGGATCTATGCTTGGGATCATTGTCGTGTTGAAAGGTGAAATTCCTCTTCATCTTCAGCTTTCTAGCAGACGCCTGAAGGTTTTGGGCCAAAAGTGACTGGTATTTGGAACTGTTCATAATTCCCTCCACCTTGACTAAAGCCACAGGTCAAGCTGAAGAAAAGCAACCCCAAAGCATGATACTGCCATCACCACGCTTCACCTTGGGGATGGTGTTCTTTTGGTGATGTGAAGTGTTCTTTTTGCGCCAAACATACCTTTTGGATTTGCAGCCAAAAAGTTCAACCTTGGTCTTATCAGACCATAACACATTTTTCCACATGCTTTTGGAAGACTTGATGTATTGTTTTGCAAATTCTAGCCAGGCCTGGATGTTTTTCTGTGTAAGAAAAGGTTTCCATCTTGCAACCCTACCCCATAGTCCAGACATATGGAGAATATGGGAGATTATCACATGTAGTACACAGCCAATACTTGCCAGAAATTCCTGCAGCTCCTTCAGTGTTGCTGTAGGTCTTTTGGCAGCCTCGCTGAGCAGTTTTCGTCTTGTCTTTTCATCAATTTTGGAGGCATTTTAACAGGGGTGTGTACACTTTTTATATCCACTGTACTTCTGGTTTGATTTCCATTCCTGCTTGACACCAGTATGCTTCTGCTAGACTAAGAAGGGAAGTCCTCTTATATTTATTCTCCTCATGTTTCAAAACATTCACTGTGTTTGGGTCTTGTGAGGTCAGCAGATATGTATGCAGTTCCATGATTGCAGATCTATACATGTATCAGTATCAAGGAGGCCCATACCTCATTCGGAATGGGGAATATATAATCTTGGTGTGCACTGATTTTTATAGTTTTATTTTTGCCTTTTAAATAGCTTGAAACATGCATCAGGACCACTTGAGACACTTTTCAACTATAGCCTCGAAACAGGCCTTGTACCAGAAGAATGGTTGACTGCAACAGTTATCCGACTTCAGAAGGGTGGACCATCAACCTGCCACGGAAACAACAGGCATATTAGTCTGACTAGTATATTATGCAAAGCCATAGAATGAGTCATCATGGAAGTGATCAACAAAGACAGAGGCAATCTTCAGACACTGGACCCACCCCAGTTTGGGGAAGGTCATGCCTAATAAACCCTGGTGAACTTCTTTGAGAAGGTCACCAATGCAATGGAAGGGGGAGGGGGGGGGGAGATTGTGCATTCTGTCTACATGGACCTGGCTAAGGCGTTTGATACAATATTCCACCCAGGTATAATTATCTTGCTGAACTGCCAGCTGGCTCACAGGCGGGACTCAGGAAGTAAAGATTGATGACATTACCACCACTGAGAGACAAGTCACCAGTGGGGTTCCTCATGGCTTCACACTGGACCACTGTTATTTGGCATCTACTTCTCATCCGTAAAAGCTAATTTCAAGGACCTTTGGCTGACCAAGTTTGCATATGACTGCAGATTGAAGGAATTATAGATTCCCTCTATGATGCAAACATCTTTACCAGAGGGTTTATCACAGACAAATAACTGGTGCCAAAGTCATGGACTAAAACTCAGTGCTAAGAAGTGCATTGTAGTGCCTTTTGGGAAAACTGCCTCCCAGTCTAATTACTTCACCCATAAGACAACCCTGTGAGTTGAACCTGTTAGTCAGGGATCTGGGAACATATGTAGACCATAATTTGGCCTTTGACCAGCATGTTGCCAAGGTAGAACGAAAGTCATTCTATGTTGCCCAACTTATAAGCGAAGGCATGGCTTCTAGGTCATAGTGCCATATTATTCAGCCCTTATCAGAACCATCACTGAGTGTAGTCCTCTCTTTGGCATGTACCTGACCAGACAGGTGTAACATTTGGAACGCCCACAGAGGTTTTAAACATACTGTCCTCTGTGGATCTCTTTAAAACCCTATCATTATACTCTGTCTTCTACATATTACTGAGAGGCAGTCTGTGCCTGGCATACAAGACATCCTGGGATCCAGCTCTGATGGACCTTTTGCACATCCGCAAATTGAACAACATTAGAACCACAAGATCCAAGGATTTAATTGCTTGTGACATAAATAAGACGTGTTGGTAAGACATTTGTGTGTCTCAAAGGACCCCCATGCTCTGGAACAGGCTCCCCTTGCGTGTTTGACCACACATTATCTATGGTATTGCATCATTCCTAGGATGCTGGTGGCATATGCTCCATTGTTAAGAACAGTTGGTCCAGGATTTCTGGTATTTTTCCTGGTTTTAATAATGATGCACCACACCATCTTTCTTGTACCAATCATTTATCAATATTGGTACCTCTCGACAATGAGACGGCCAGTTCATCTTACATGGCCATATTACCAAGTGTTAGTGCTTGTAGCCAGTGTTGTTGCATCTTTGAGGCACCACACGTTTACTATTAACCATTCCAGATATACCTGCAACACCACTGGGGTGGTCTATGTGTGTTTCATTAAAACTTGTGAAGAAAATAGTGCTTTAATTAAACACTTTTGTTCTTTCTTTTTCAAAGATTTTAAAACATTTACTTTATTATATTGGAAAGTGTTTTCCAGGACAGCTGGGGGGGATTGGCAAACTACTGTACTTTGTAGAGAATTGTTATTGTCCTGGCAAAGCCTTTTAAACTTGGACATTTTACCTCACTTGAATAAATTTGTTTCTCTTGCTCCAGTTTTAAAGAGGGTTTGATAGACTGAAGCATTAACACTTCCTGTTGCATCTACCTTTTCAGCATGCTTAAGCTTGTTTTACAAGAGTGTCTTTTATTCTGATGAAGTTCTTCTAATAGGAGCAAAAGCATTAAATTATTAAATTATGTCAAGTACTTTGTGTGGAGTGTTTCTTTCATTGATTATTTGGCTTTCCTTTTGGAACATTTGACCTGCTCTTTGGTTTTTCTGTGCTGGTTGTGCAGAAATTCCAGTTAAAAATAAACAAAAACTTAAAATGTGTCTTTTCCTATCTCAGTTATTTTGGACAGGAGCAACTTACTGGGCTTAGATTAGGGTTTAGAGCAGGCTATTGACCCTTCTTGTATGGCAGTATCTGGTAAAAGAGGAAGGGGTTCTTCATTTTATAAAGAAATTCAAAAGTATGAACTATAAAATGATCCTGAAAGCAAAGATTGTCTCCACATATTTTTGATTCTAATTCTGAGAGAATGACTTCAACCAGCACTTTTTTGAAGGATTATGTTTCTCTGAAATTATTTCCAGAATGAATTGGTTGTTTCATTTGGGAGAACAGTGATATTTCTCAGTCCCTTACAAAGTAAAGGATTTTATTAAAATTAGAATTTACAGAACCTAGCCCTATTCCTCCTGTTTTGTCTCCTTTGTAGTTTGTTTTTGTCACAGCCTGCAGTTTCCTTGACAGGCAGCCTGCTGTTCCCCAAAAAGCAGACAGACTAAAGTGCCTCAATCCTAAGTTTTTATAAATTCATCCTAGATCAGATCCAGCAGTTACTGCTTCAGTGAATCCCAATGCTGCTAAACATTTGGTTTATACTAATCCCTCTCCTTTTGACAAGGTTGGGAAGGCTTTTGATATATTTGGGAGAAAAGTGTATTCCTGTTTTTAGAATTCTCATCTGTCAAGTTCATATGTTGAAGTACATGCTTGCCTGTCCTTAAAATAGGAGGACTACCTTTGCATCTGTTCCCTCTTATAGAGAGATCTGCTTTGTGTAATTTGAGTTCTTATGTGTCTAAGGTGGGTACCCACTGTTTTAAAAGTGAATATGATTCTGCTGCTACCACTGGGACTGTTAGAAGGATTTTTGCTTGGCTGCATTCTCAAAACCTTCCAAATTATGTCAGAAATGACATTTTGAATTATCCCTTGGCTAGAGAGCTACTAGTTTTTGGGTCCTCTGCTACAGATTAAAAAATGTGACGAAAGAGAAAAGCTGATTCAGGGGATCTCTCAGATATTTTGACCTTTTTCTCCAAATTTGCCAAAAGGATTCAGTGTTCTCTCTACAGCTTAAACAATTCCAGCACGCTGCTTCTGGTAAGCAGACATTTAAAAAATGATGGTAGGGAGATTCCAAAAAGAAAGCAGCCCACACCCCCCAGGGCCAAGGGCAGTCTAAGTCTGAATGGCTGTACGAAGGACTTTTCTCCCACCTTGGCAGTCTCTTAATTCCTCCAGAAAGTCTGAACCTCCTCCATTTCTTTCTTTGGCAACAGGTAGTTTCAGACAGGTGGGTTCTGAGAGTAATCCTTCAAAGTTACAGATGGCCGCGGGACTCTCCCCCTTCTTTTCAGATGATTGCTCCTCACCCACCATACTAGCCTCTTCATATCTCTCCTGTCATTCAGCATATGCTTGCACAGGGAGTGATAGAAGCTGCCCCCCCCCCCCAATCCTCAGTTAGGGGAAGGTTTTATTCAAACATGTTTCTAGTGCCAAAAAGATGATTCTTGGAGACCATTTCTGGATCTTTCCTTCCTGAATCTGTTTGCAGTAGTACCCAAGACCAGAATGCTGTCTCTTCACAACTTGTTACTCTTTATTCCCCATCTGAGTAGTCTGGTGACCTTAGATTTAAAAGATGCAGATTGTCAAATTCCTGTAGATCCAGATTTCAGGCATTTCATTAAATTGTCTGTGTCTGGACACATCAGATGTCATTACTTATCACTGTTGCTGTATTCCTTACAGTAGGGATCCCTACCAAGGGTAGCTTGACATCTGGCCAATGTACCAAAGCTTTAGTTGTAGTAAGGATGTTGTATGTTACAGGTATGCTCCCTGCACACAGTGTAGGGCATAAAAGTGACGTACTGACGTATCATCCTCAGAGCTTCTTTGCCGCCAGTCAGAACACCATCTTTGATCATTGTTCTGAACGCACATTCGTCTGCTGGTTACCAAGCTGTTTTTCAGATAAAATTCCCCATTGGAGTTTTTTCTTCTCATCTTTTATTTTGTGGTTGTTGGTTTGATGTCATCCTGAAAGGGGGAATGTCCGTTTGGGAGTCAGATTCCCTATAAGGACTGTCACAAGCAGTATTTGCTTTGCTTAGGTGCTTCTCACGACCATGTGTCTTGTCGCATTTGTCAGGCATTTGTTCCAAACACCTTGCATAGGCATCAGAACCAACATGTTAAATTATTGGCTAAGGGTATTATGGAGGAATTGTCCCAGCCTGGGGGGGGGGGGGTGCCATCCGTGAAGGCCAAGAAAGCTCGGTCAGATTCTTCAACTGTACCAGGTCCACCAGACGTCTGTCTTGAAGCTAGTGAAAGCCTAGAGGGCCCCCTGGTTTTTCAGTCAGATTCCTCTGAAGCAACCATTTCAGAGGCTAACATGGATCCGGCTTCTCACGCTTACCTGGAGGCTCTGCAGACATCCGCTTTGGATGTTCAGGGGGAATTGAGGCTGATTTATTTATGAAGGGCCTAGGGTATTCTCCAAACCCTTGCCAGAGAGGATATTCCCACTACGCTTATAGTGTTGCCAGGGGTCCAAGCCACCTACGATCTTTAGGGCTGATATCCCATTGAAAAAGAAGCAGGAAAACTAAGCATCTTTCTTCTGCTTCCAGAGATCCTCAACGTGAATGGTAGGATTTCACATAGGGTCTGTTTAATGTCCTTATAGCCTTAAAATCCCATCCGGGGGTCTCTGTACCTGCTCCCCCTTGGTATTCTACTATTAAAAAGCGTAGGAAGCAGGTCTCATCTGATGAAGGTGTGGATTCTAATGAAGAATCCTTGACCTATTTTTCCCAGATTCTCTCTCCCTTGGACTATGGTTCGTGGGGGTTCTATTAGTCCTGATTCTCCTTTTGAGATTTCTTTTAGTGATACAGTCTTCTGTATGTTGGAGTTTTTAAAGTGGGACTGTACCTAGGTCTCAGATATCCTGAAAAGGTATTATGTAGTTCTTCAAATGAAGACACCCAAGCCCTCTCCTTTCCCTGCTGTTATGGCTGCGCTGTTTGACACCTTTTCTGCAGCTTCCCAGGCTCCTGACTCTCAGCCACCTGCTCCTAAAAAAGCTGATAGGTTTTATAAGGTGCCTAAAGATTGCAAATTCTTTTACAAGTGCCCCCCTGCTGACTCTTCTATTATTTCTGTTGCCTCTGATAAGCCATCAAAGCTTCTACCTTGTACAAAGCTGCTCCCATCTGACAAGGACAGCAGAACTATGGAGAGATTGTGTAAGAGTATATACTGCTGCTACCCAGTCCTTAGGGCTATGAATTACCACACCCACATGATCAGGTATATTTTGGCTTTTCCCTCTCAGGCCTGTCATGTTATTTCAGAGCTTCCTGACCTTCAGGGGGAAGACTTCAGCTCTTTCTTTACTAGTACATCACCATTCTATTAAATGCACCTATGATGCAGTTGATGCCTTGTCTAGAGCTGCTTATTTTGGTTCTGTGTTGCCTTCAGCCTTTGCCTGATGATATTAAGGCTAAGTTGATGGATGCTGCCCTAGATAATAAACAACGGTTTGATGCTGCTTCTTCTGAACTGTTTAAGACCCTTCAGGAAAAGGGTAACGTTTTGCAGGATTTGAAGCCTATTTTTGTTTTACCTGTTCACAGATTTCAGAGGAATTATCCCACTAAACCTGCCTTTGTCTGCAGATGGTCTTGCCCTCCTCCCAAAAGTATAAAAAGGCTGGTAGAAGGGCTCTTTCTGTTAAGTCTACTCAAACCCCTACAGCTTAGAAGGCTGCTTTTCCAGACAAGCCAGGTTCTGTCTGACCATCCTTGTCCCTCTCTCCTCAGTTACATTCTTCTTTCTTTTTCCCTATCCCTTTCAATTTGGTTAAAGATCACTTAGGATTCTTGGGTTCTATCCATTATTCATCTGGGTATTACATGGTTTGGCAACCCCCCCCTTTTGGGCAT
Source organism: Protopterus annectens (assembly GCF_019279795.1). Classification (NCBI taxonomy): domain Eukaryota; kingdom Metazoa; phylum Chordata; order Ceratodontiformes; family Protopteridae; genus Protopterus; species Protopterus annectens. Next base: position 212,276,903 of record NC_056727.1, on the reverse strand, counting down.
TCCTCAGCCTCAACGGGAGCAACTGCCCTTTTTTTCCAGAGGTTCTTTGGAGACTTTTGTCTCGAGGAACAATTCAAGAAGTTCGGTTCCTCAAAAGGGGAAGAGATTTTACTTGAGAATGTCTGTGGTCCCCAGGAAAGAAGGCACCTGGAAACCCATTCTGGAACTCTGTCACCTCAACACCTTTTTGAAGGTTCTTTCTTTTTGGATGTTATCCCTTCAAACCTTATTTCCTCTTTTTCTTCCTCAGGCCTTTCTAATCTCTCTGGATCTCAAGGATGCCTATCTCCATATCCCTGTTCATCCCCTTTTCAGAAAGCTTTTATGTTTCTCTGTTGCTTCCTTGCATTTTCAGTTCTCTGTTTTGCCCTTTGGCCTCTCTATTGCCCCAAGGGTCTTCACCAAATGCCTCGCTCCTGTGATTGCTTTTTGCAAGTTGAGGGGAATTCATATATTTCCTTACCTGGACAACCTGTTCATTCAGGCTTCCTCTTCAGAGATTTTACTTCAGTATCTTCACTTTGCTGTTTGTCTCCTGCAAAGCCAAGGGCTAGGGTTTACAGTGAACTTCCAGAAATCATTCCCAATGCCTTCTCAGGATCATGGTGATCAGGTGCAGGCTCCAGACTATTTCACAGCTGCCATCTCTGCCTTCTCCAAAGTCCTCAACTCTGATTGCATTCTTTCAATCCCTTCTTCCTCTGAACTCCATTACAGCCAGAGAGCTTGTAATGCCTCTGGGATACATGGTTTCCACCATTCCTATGCTTACTTTGGCCAAGCTTCGTATGAGAAAGCTCCATTAGTTCCTAAAGTCATTCTGACTTCAACATTCTCATCCTTTGGACTTTCTGATTCTGCTTCCCCATGTCTCAAACTGGAACTTCAGTGGTGGAATCATCAGTTGTCCCTCAACCCAGAGCTGCCTTTTCAACCTTCAGTCCCCACTTAGGAACTCTTTTTAGATGCCTCAGATGCAGGGTGGAGGGCCTCCTTCAGTCCTTTGAAAGTGCAGGGGCTTTGGTCTCTTCATCAAAAGAAGGACCACATCAGTATCAAAGAGAGGAGAGCTCTTCTGTTCTTTCAGGCCTTTAATTTTCTTTTCCTCCCAAGGCCCCTTAAAATCTTCACAGACAATACCACAGTGATGTAGTACTTTAATGAGCAAGGGTGGACACAGTCTTATCTCTTATGTAGACTAGCTCTTCAGGTTTGGGATCTAACTGTCCAGTATCGGGTGACTCTTCAGGCCATTTGCATTCCTTCAGAACAGAACATTGTGGCAGATTCTCTGAGCAGGTCCATAACACAAACTAATGAGATGTGTTTCTGGACTTTGTCCACCAGTGGGACACTCCAAGTAGATGTTTTTGTCTCCTCTCTGAATAGACAGCTTCCTCTTTTTTGCACCAGAGTCCCATGTCATCTGGCTTGGAAGCTGCCCTCTCTCTCTTTCTTTCTTTTAAGGGGATGTTTCTTTATGCCTTCCTTCCCCTTCCTCTCATACCACGTGTCCTGTTCAGGATAGAAAAGGATGCTCCCAAAAATCTTGTTGGTGACTCCCTTTTGGCCAAGACAGCATTGGTTCCCCCTTCTGCATTTAGCCAAGGGCAATCATCACAAGTTACCTCACAGCGTGGACCTATTCAGACAACACAAGGGGTCTTTCATCCATCCCCACCTATCTACTCTTCAACTAACACTGTGGGTGATAGGGTTTTGATCCCTTTTAGGCACCTTTTTTTCTGAGGATGTGCTTTGGCTTGTGCAGGAGGCCAGGAAACCCAATACTAGGAAATCTTATTTATCCAAATGAAAGAAATTTTCTGTTTGGTGTCTTACTCATAACCTGGATCCACTTTCTGTGGAAGTTCCTTTGGTTCTGTCTTTTGTATGAATTGCTCAGTGCTAGGTTGGCATACTCTTCTGTTAAAGCCCACCTGTCAGCTATTTCTGCTTGTCTGCCTTTGACACTCCCCCTTTGGTATCTTGATTTGACGTCAAACAATTTCTTAAAGGCATCCTTCATATTTGGCCTCCCAGGAAGCTTATTTCTCCTTTCTGAGACATTAATTTTGTCCTGGAAAAAATTGACTCAGGCTCCTTTTGAGCCTGCAGCTTCAGCTTCCTTTACAGCATTGCTATTGGAAAACTGTTCTTTTGGCTCTTTCCTCAGCCAGACAGGTGTCTGAGCTGCAAGCCCATATGTCTGTTCCTCCTTTTTTTCATAAAGGACAGGGTGTCTCTTTGTGTTAATCCTTCTTTTATGCCCAAGGTGGTTAATGAGTTGTCTCTTAATCAGTTTATTCGTTTGCCCTCTTCTTTCCCTTTTCCGCAGTCTGCTAGTGAGAAGGTTCTTCACACCTTGGGTTTTCATAGACAACTCATTATTTGGATAAACCTAAAACCATTCATAAATCTGAGCAGCTTTTTGTTTCCTTTCATCGTAGGTCTTTAGGTTTGGCTGTTTCTAAGCAAACTGTTACATATTTGGTATCTAAGGCCATTTTCTTTTGTTTCCTCTTTCATGGGAAAGCCTTCCTGCTTTTGTAGGGGTTCATTCTACCAGGGTTGTGGGTTCTTCTGGTGCTTTTTTTCAAAGGTTTGGATACTAACTTCATTTCTGAGGCAACTATTTGGACTTCTGTGCATACTTTTACCAAGAACTGTAAGTTGGATGTGGTTTCCAGGGCTAGAGCTGGATTTGCCAGGGCTGTCCTGCATGGCTTTCTTGAAGGCTATGCTGGATATTCCTCCTTCCACCTTTCCTCTTGAGATTTTGTACTCTCCCTACTGTAAGGAATACTGCAACAGTGATATGGAAGGGCATAGTACAGTTGTTTAAAATTTTCCCATGACAGTAGATGTCCTTCTGTACACTGTTGCAGTATTCGCTCTGACCTCTCCCTATTTCTTTCTCCTCATGGATGCACATGTTCCTGTATTCTCCTTGGACTGGTGTTCATACTGGGGCTTTTTCATTTCTAAGGATAGTCACCTTTATGCCCTGTGCCATGCCCGGGGAGCTTACATGTGACGTATGACATCCCTATTTCAACCTGTAAGGCTTTGGTGTACTGGCTGGACATCGGGCTACCCTTGCGGTCCCTGTATTGAATACTGCAATAGTGAAGAGAAGGACATCTACTTTGTGGGACTTTAAAAGTCCCATTTTAGTACCCTTTGGTCTGCCTACTGCTCCAAAGGTATTCACAAATTGTCTGGCTTCTTGGATCCTACTACAGATATAAGGTATTCACATTTTCCCTTATTTAGATAACTGATTATTTTTGCAGAGTCTTTTTCAAAGTGCCAGGAATGTCTCAGTTGAGTAATGAGCTCCTACACAGGCTGGAATTTCAAGTTACAGAAATCTTGTCTGACTCCTCCTCACAGGATTGTTATCCTGGGATGTCACTGGACACCTCAGTTCAGATCCCCCACAGGAAAATGATCTGTATTTAAATCTGTTCTTGAGCCAGTCAGACTACCGGCTCAGCAAAGGCATTCCTCAAGATTCCGGGTCTCATGCCTACTGTAGAGCACTAAGCTCTATAGCAGCTGCGAGTCCCGACAAAAGATCTGATTTTTTTTTTCACCATTGAAGCCAGCCTAGCCAGCCAGCCCAGCCAGCAAGGGAGCCAAGCCAGCAAGGGAGCCAGCCCAGCCAGCCAGCCAAGCCAGCAAGGGAGCCAGCCTAGCCAGCCAGCCAAGCCAGCAAGGGAGCCAGCCTAGCCAGCCAGCCAAGCCAGCAAGGGAGCCAGCCTAGCCAGCCAGCCAAGCCAGCAAGGGAGCCAGCCTAGCCAGCCAGCCAAGCCAGCAAGGGAGCCAGCCTAGCCAGCCAAGCCAGCAAGGGAGCCAGCCTAGCCAGCCAGCCAAGCCAGCAAGGGAGCCAGCCTAGCCAGCCAGCCAAGCCAGCAAGGGAGCCAGCCAGCCAAGCCAGCAAGGGAGCCAGCCTAGCCAGCCAGCCAAGCCAGCAAGGGAGCCAGCCTAGCCAGCAAGGTAGCCAGCCTAGCCAGCCCAGCCCAGCCAGCAAGGTAGCCAGCCAGCCCAGCCAGCAAGGTAGCCAGCCTAGCCAGCCCAGCCCAGCCAGCAAGGGAGCCAGCCCAGCCAGGAAAGAAGCCAGCAAGGGAGCCAGCCCAGCAATAACTGTGAGTGGTAAGTAGATAATTGCATTTTGTGGCTTTAGTTATTTAAAATGGGAATAGTGTGCTTTATTTAAGTTTTTAATGTTTAGTGGTAGATGGGGATGTAGTATGTAGTATTTAAATCTGTGCAGTGGTTATTTTGAGACTTTTGTACTAGTTTAAAATGGGAATATATTGTGGTTTAATTTTTAATGTTTAAAGGCAGATGGTGGGTGCAGTGCTTAATATTTAAATCTGTAGTAGTTAGTTTGATATTTTTGAGTAGTAGTTTTTAAAGATATAAAACCTGAATGTATATGTAATTGTTATTATGCTTGGGGTATGATTTGGAAGCATTACTTTTAAAAGGCTGAACTGTGTATAGAAGTTGTTTGTTTCTGTTGGGGGGCAGTGAAATATAAACTTAGTGTGATGCATTTCTATTGTCGTAGCTTTTTCTGGGTATTGTCTGTATGCATATAGGAACTGTTTGAGCATAGTTTGTACTTTTTTGTATGGAAATATGCACTATAATGCTGTTTTCAGGAAGTTACGATATACTGTTTAGGTAATTTTTCCTGTTCCTGCAAGTCCATGTCTATGTGGTACAAGTCTACCTTTTGAGGGGGAATGTTAACAGTTAATGTAATTCATTTATTATTCTAGTAGATACACGTTGCCAATTTGCCAAAGCTGTTTCAAGATTGTTTTAATTTATACTTGTAAATGTGTGCGTTTAATTTATTATGCATTTTTAATAAGGTTAAAATGTACTGTTTTGCTTGTAATGTGAATATGGGTGTGTTACTTTTACTTGGGCCTGTTTATTGCATTGCTGTGCTGGATTAATTGCTATGTTTTGAAGTAAAGGGAGCCCATGGAGTCTGCTGTACATTGTAGTTTTAAAGTTAAAATGTTTGGACTTTTTTCCCATTTATTTTTTTTTTGTGGATGGATGCTCTGAAGTTAATGCAATGTATTTGAGATTGTGCTAAACCATGTTACAGGGTAGTTTGCATCTAAGTAGCAAAGTTTTTATTTTGTGTTTTAGTGATGTCTTCAACATACTTATTTACTGTTTTCATTATAATCAGATTATGAGCAGTGCTGCTGTTGGGCATGTTTATTAATAGATCATTGTGCTGTGTAAATTAGTGCCATACATTTCTTAACTGCTGTGGTCAAAAGCTAAATTAGGTCTATGGTATCCACTGTGCATTCTCATTCATTTTACTGTTTTTGGTTCAGTGAATATGGTTAACTTTTTGTCTTGTGGGGTGTGGTGGGCATGTTCAGTGGTAAAATAATGCATTTCATTTTCTACAAGCTGTGTTAATGTTAGTCTTCAATGGCCAAAATGCCCCCTACATTACCTCATTTACTATTTGACCTTTTTCAAACTGTAAACTCTTTTTTGCTCCATTCCTCTATAATACTGCATCTCCTTTAACAACTCTGGTGATGTGCATTGGGGGTGTGGCCAGTGTCATGCTGGCCACACCCCTATCCTGTTGACCACACCCCCATGTCCCACTTTGCCCTTGTTAAAAGGTGGCAACCCTGGATAGTCACCTTTATGCCCTGTGCCATGCACGGGGAGCTTACATGTGACGTATGACATCCCTATTTCAACCTGTAAGGCTTTGGTGTACTGGCTGGACATCGGGCTACCCTTGGCAGGGGATCCCTACTGTACTGAATACTGCAATAGTGAAGAGAAGGACATCTACTTTTGTGGTAAGATTTTACACAACTGTACTTTTAGTACCCTTTGGTCTGCCTACTGCTCCAAAGGTATTCACAAAGTGTCTGGCTTCTTGGATAGCCTACTACAGATTATAAGGTATTCACATTTTCCTTATTTAGATAACTTGATTATTTTTGCAGAGTCTTTTTCAAAGTGCCAGGAATGTCTCAGTTGAGTAATGGAGCTCCTACACAGGCTGGAATTTCAAGAGACCTTACAGAAATCTTGTCTGACTCCTCCTCACAGGATTGTTATCCTGGGATGTCACCTGGACACCTCAGTTCAGATATTTTTTCCCCCACAGGAAAATGATCTGTATTTAAATCTGTTCTTGAGTTTTTCCAGTCAGACTACCGGCTCAGCAAAGGCATTCCTCAGGATTCCGGGTCTCATGCCTACTGTGATAAAATCCAATGGTACCCCAATTCTTTATGGTCCCAGCACCAACTACCCCATGCATATGAAATTCCAGTTTTGGAGTTTGTAAAAAGGGAGATTTTGGGGTGGAGACACCAGATTTCTCAAAAACAAGGTATCCCATTCTCCATTCTTTCTCAAGCACAGTCACAACAGATGCTTCAGACTTTGCTTGGGGAGCATTTGTCTATGGGAATAAAAATGCAGGTTCTTTGGAACAACAAAGATGGACCAAAACATGTAAAAATAAGGTATTTTGGCTGTTATGAATGCTGTCAACTCTCTGAATCGTCTGTGGTCCCAGGAACCTGTACAAGTGTTTGAAGACAGCACCACAGTGATGTGGCTCTTAAACAAGTGGGGGAGAGGCAGCTCTTACCCTTTTTTCAGACTAGACATGGTAGTCTGGGCTATAACTTTTCCAAACAGTCTTAACTCTACAGGCATCTTTACATACTGTTAGAGCAAAACTGTGTGGCATATGAGCAGAGCAAGACCAAGACAGGCCCTCACAAATGGAAATTACAGCATGTGGTCTTCCAAGATTTGATCCTGCTGTGGGGAACACCTCAAATATATCTGTTTGCCTCTACTCACAACAGTCAGTTGGCAAAATTCTGCCCCATGAATCCTGGCAAAAAGGCCTGGAAGACATATGCATTTTCTCTTCCATGAATGTTCCTCTCTACTTTTCCACCTTTTCAACTAATGTCTAGCATCACTCTGAAGATTCAGAAGGACTACTCAGAAATCATTATGATGACTCCCTTCTTACCCAGACAGCTGTGGATGCCTTCCTTATCACTGTTTCAGTATTCTTTACTCTTGGGATATCCTGCTGAGGATAGCCTAATGTCAGGCTAATGTACCACAGCCTTTACACCTTCCAGGTGTCATACATCAGACGTGTCATACCTGCAAAGTGTAAGGTGCATATGTGCCATACGGACACCTAATCAGTAGAATAACTTTGCTGCCAGTCCAAATGCTCCCTTTGAATTCGGTACATACTCCATTCACTGAGCTTGTTCATCTACCGAGCTTTCTAAAGTGCCCCATTGAGTTCTTTCCTTTCTTTTTTTCCATCCTTGTAGTTTCTCGTGTCATCCACGAAGGGGAAATGTGCATTTTGGAGGCAGATTCCTCATAAAGATAGACATGAGAAGTGTCCTTTTTTTGTTTGGGTGCTACACATGACTATACACCGTGTGAGATAAGGGACCTGCCCCTAAGCCACACCACTGTTTATTTGGAAAACCAACATCTGAAACGTTTGATTCAAGGTACCATGGCCAGATCCACCCACCCCGAAGTTTAGCCTCCACTTAAGAGAAAAGCTAAAAAGGTACATACTGATCCTGCTGCTGTCCAGTCTCCACTGGCTGTCCCCCTCTGGTTGGATGAAAAATCCTAGGACCATCTGGTGCAGATGCCAGTCCCTTGAACTGTGACTCAGTTGGAAGTGGACACAGAACTGTCTGTCTGCACTTCCACTGAGGCTCTTAATACATCTGGTACAGATGTAGAGAGAGAACCACAATTGATAATGTCTGAGGGGCCTAGGAGGATTCCCTAGATATTAGTTAGGGAAGAGGTGCCTGGTAGCCTGACTGAATATAGCCAGGGAACTTCTTAGATTTGTTAAGGCAGATATTCCTTCAAAAAAGAAATGGACAGCTAAACTTTGCTAAGGATCCTCACAAAGAGTAGCAGGACTTTACTCAGGGACTATTTAATGCCCTTCTGGCCCTGAAACTCCCACAAGGTTTGTCTTTCCCTTATTCTACTCCCTGGTCTCCCACATATAAGAGGCCTAGGGATTCTGATCCTTCCGATGAAGGGTTAGATTCTGGTAAAGAATCTTTGGCATATTCCTCCCAGATCCACTCTCCTCTTGCCCTGGGGTCTGATGAAGAAGATTGACTGTCCCGATTCTCCTTTTGAAGAATTATCTTTTGGGGATACAATAATCCGTATGATGGAACACTTTGTGTGACTTTTCATAGGATCCGATGTTATCTGCCCCATCTAATTCAACCTGTGGGGCTTCAGATCCAACACTGGCCAGTTCTAAAGCCTTTCAGCTTGACTTTGCTCTGCCTCACTTAGCCATAACTCCCTGATTCTCCAACTCCCAGATTTAGTTTGCTGCATTTATAGATCTACAGCTTGGTCCTTGGCTGTGCACATTTTTTCAGCTTTTTCTACATATTCTTGATTTGATGTGGTGAGATTTTCCTTTTCTTTACCCTCTTTTATTGTAGTGCTAGGTGTTTGTTGTAGATAGGTAAGTAGTGTGTGGTAGTTTGTTTGCATAGATTAGTTAGGTCTGTCCTTTATCTCTACCCTTTCCTGCCCTTTTCCCCATGATAGGGTTTAGTTTTTTAGTGTGTGCCTGTGTACTTTCTTTTCGGGAACATGGAAAAGGGGTTCAAGGAATGCATCTCTTGAGAGCACAAACTGCCCACTCAAGATGCATACCTTAAGGTCAGGTATTGCTTAGCCTGGAGCACGTAGACTCTGGGTGTTCTGTTTGCGAGTGCTTCAGCTGTCGGGCCTTGAACAAGTGCAAGGCTACGCTCGTTCTCAAGGGCCTATTGCCCTGTAGTTCTTCTTCCTGTCCCAAGGCTTCACCCTTGATCCCAAGACTGGAACCGAGATGACTCAGGCATGAGACTGTAGGCATTCCCATCAGGAGCACAAGAGGTTGCCCTCTGCTTCCACCTTGGGGTCATCTCTCCTAAGTTCTCCAGGTCTGAAGGTCCCTTGGATTTCAGACTCCCTGTGTTCCTTGGCAAAGGCTTTGGCTCCACTGCCTGACATTCAATTGCATTCAGCACCAATAACGTCAAAGAAGGCTTCACCAGTGCCGAGTATTCTCAGTCCTTTTCTGATTAAAGGAGGCACTGTTGGGCAGAGGGTGGCTTCCCTCTTTTCCTTGGGTACTCCTCCTCTCTTACTGGAGTCCTCCTCTTCTGTCCCTGTATTCCAAGCCTCTCCAGCTTGGATCCAACATGCAAAGTAGTCATCACACTGACCCTCAATGCCATCCTCTGCGGCATTGTCCAGTTGTCAAAGTTGGTGAACATTATCAAACAGATCTAGAGAAGCTGATGCTGTCCTCCTAAGCAAGGGCAGATGTAATTTGGCTTCATCCCCTTGAGCCCGAAACAGATTCTGGGAACCTTGGCTCTGTCTTTCAGAATTCATTCCTCAGCCAACTCAGATCTGGGGTTTTCGGGGCTGGTGGAGTTTCCATCCTCTGGATTGGATCCAGCAGCCTGGCATGCTTTGAATTCATGTTCCTTCGTAACATCTTCTGACTTGTTCGGGGCCAACATGTCCTCTAAGCCATGGTGTCAAGGCTGGAACTTCAGGGTCTGGGTTGACAGTACAAGTGTCCTCTTTGTCACTTCCCCATGGATCCTTGGTCTTGGATAGCTCGGCTCCAGTCTTAACATTGGGTGTGGGCACATTGGGTTTAGAAGTGTGTTCTGTGCCTTCGGATTCTGCATTGATAGGGCTAGTTCCTCTGGCCAGGTTTCATATGTGGGCTGTGCAGTTAACAGTGGCCATACAGTGGTCTCTCCTTACTCATACTTTGAACTTCCCAATAAAACTGATGAGAGTGTGTCACACCAGAGTCTGCTTTTATAGGCCCTAGGGCCAATAGCCTAGTACCTACCTATGAACCTGTACTCTTCAAGAAAAATCATGATGATTGGATGGGAGATAGGAAATTCACCCCGGGGCTCACTTCTGTGGCTTTGCTCGACAGTTTTCTTGGGTAGCGAAAGCCAGGGTACCTTTTGGCTAGGCTTATATAGGCCCTACGGCCAATAGCCTAGTACCTACCTATGAACCTATGAACAAGCAGATTCAGTAGTGGTTGCAGTCTCCATTAGTTCTACAGGAAGACCTTTTCTAATTCCTTCTCCTTTGACCACGGTCACCACAGATGCCTCCCTTCTGGGGTGTGGAGGGCATTTCAAAGGGAGGGCAGTTCAAGGGTCCTGGTCTTCTGCAGAGGTTCACATTTACATTAGTGTCCTGGAGATGAAAGCCTTCCTCCTAGAGTTGCAGGCTTTTCAGGGTGTTCTCCTCATCAAACATGGGGGAATGCAGTCTCACCCCCTTTGTTGAGAGGCCATGAAGGTCTCGCAGTGGGCAATCCACTCTCACTTTTTTCTGGTGGCAGTGCATATCCCAGAGAAGTCCAACATTCTGGCTGACGGTCTCAACAGGAGCATCCTATTGCCACACAAGCAGGCCCTGAATCCGGTAGTTACAGCTCGGACTTTTCACAGTCTGGGTACTCCGTGTCATGACTTGTTTGCATCCCTATCCAACACAAAGTGCTACAGCTATTATGCCCTTGCCCCCCCCCCCCTTGAGACAGGCACCCAGAAATGCTCTGTTTGCTTGGTCTCCTTTACACTTATACTCCAGTTCCCCTCATAGTGAAGTTTCTTCAGAAAGCAGCCTGTTGCAGAGCTTCTGTAATCCTCATTGCCCCCTTTTTGCCTCGCCACATGTGGTTTCCCTTCCGAAACACTCCCCTTGGTTGTTGGATACCATTCTGGGTTTTATCTCTTATCTAGCCAGGCTGACTCAAACCAGTCTTCAGTCCCTCAAGTTGACCATATAGTTCCTTCATTTCACTTTCAAAGGTGGTGGTTCATATATTGCCATCCTCTCAGAAAGAATCCACTAGTAAAGTGTACACTCTTAAATGAGAGATTTGTTTTTTGGGCAGAGGCTTTGGGACTTGATCCCTTCTCAGCCCCCTTGGAGTGGGTTTTGGACTTTCTAGCTGAGGAGTTCAGTTCAGGCTTTAGCTTTTCTATCTAGGTTCAGTTAACAGCCATTTTGAAATTTCATATTGGCAGAGATATGATGTCCTTGGCTTCTTTCAAGATCTGTGAAACCTTTTTGAAGGGTGTTTTTCTTCTTCAACTTCCAGTATAGGATCCCGTGCCTCCCTGTGTTCTGCCCTATGTTGTTAAGATTTTGACTGGTTCCCCCTTTGAATCTTCAGCCTCCTCGGATCTGAAGCTTTTATCCTGGAAAACCTTGTTTTTGGTGGAAATTACCTCAGCCAAAAGGCTTTCAGAATTGCAAGCACTTCATTCTTCTCCACCTTATTTGATTTTTCATAAGGGTAGAGTGTCTCTTAGTCTAAACTCTTCTTTCTTACCTAAGGTAGCTTCAGAGAATAGCCTTCACAGTTCAGTTCATCTTCCTGTGTTCTTTCCCAATTTTTCTAAAAAAGGTGAATACCATCTCCGTTGTTTGAATGTGCATAGGCAGCTATGTTTTATCTTAACCATACCAAATCCTTCAGAAAATCTAGTCAGTTTTATTTGTTTCTTAAAATCCAGGCTGGGCTTGCCTTTGTCTAATGTAACTTTGATGGTTGTCAGATTATGTTTTGTTTGCATAAAAACTCTGAGGCAAGTCTCTTTCATAAAAGCCTAGAGGCAGTTCTACTAGAACTGTAGCTACTTCTACAGTTTTTCTTTCAAGAGTGCGTATGGATTATATCTGTGCTGCTGCTGCTGCTTGGTTGGGCCATCATACCTGTGTGTCACATTATAAACTGGGCATTCAATCCAGGTCCAGGACTTCTTTTGGTTCTACTGTGTTGCTGAATATCCTCCTTTAGTTCCTCCCTAGGAATTGTTGTGGCAGGGGATTCTTTCCCACAGTTTGAATCAGATGGAGGAGACAACGGATATGAAAGCTATGTACTCACCATAACAATAGAGCCATGTTGTCTGTCTCAGTCTGCTTCAGCCTTCCTGCCCCCGATCTTCTTGTTGATTTGGCAAGTCTTCCCTTGGTGGTGGCTAGACAGCAGGGGCCCTCCTTTCTGATCGCCTAGAGTCTTGCTTTTTCCATGAAGGTTTCCTTGCATTTGGGCATTTGGATATGTTGTATCATTCTACCAGTATTTGGGGGGAAAACTTGATCTGGGGAGTTATTGAAGGAACAGGGAATTATGGGTAAGTGAGGTGGAACTAAGTCAAGCTGAATGGCTTTAGAATTGGCCAATGTCAGATCAGAGTTGGATCTGAAGTCTCACAGATAGATCTGCGTTGTCTGTCTCTGGTTCAATCACTATGTTGAGTACATAAGTTTTGTTTTCTGAAGTTCAAAAAAGATATGAACTCTCGCAAATGGATTCTCCCACACCTTCTGCAGTGCCTTCAGTTTTAGTTGAAATTTTGGATACATTTGCAGTAGCTTCTCAGGCTTCTCCCTAAAGAGCCAGACAGATTTAATAAAGTCCCTGAGGATCAAGTATTTGTATAAACATCCTTCATGTGATCCTTGTGTAGTGTCCATGTCCACAGATAAGCCATCCAAACTGTTATCCTCTTCCAAGCATTTAAATTCTGAGGAGGACAGCCATGCTATGGAGTGGTATGGGGGGAAAAAAGGTTATACTGCTGTTACTACTTTGGCCTTTAGGACCATTAATTATCAGACTCATGACTAGATATGTCCTTACTCTTTTCTCAGAGCTTGGGAGCAGGTCTGAGATGCTTGATTTGGATAGCTAAACAACTTCACATTTCTTGATTTCTGCCTCTCAGGTGGCTTTCCGTTCTGAGTGCAGCTGTGATGCTGCAGATGCCTTTTCTAAGGCGGCTGCATCTGGTTCTGTCATGAGAAGATATCCTGGATGTCCTTCATGGATGCATCTGCAGTCATAACAACTGGGTTGTCCTGTCGTCAGGCAGCCCCTCAGTCGGCCGGATTCCAAAGTCCGGGTCCGGCTTCGGCTGATGTCGCATCTCACCCGACGTCATCTCTGTTGGTCTTCGGGTATAAAAGCATCAGCCGACGCCATTTTCCCCAGTCTTTCTTGCCGCGTGGCGCCCGAAGCAGAAGCTGTTCGCAAGTGCCGGTCGGTCGGATCCAGAGATTACTTCTACCGAATACTACTTCGAAGACTTCTAAAGCTAAGTACCCCGTTGGGGACTCTTTCTTGCCTCAGCCGATGTCAGAAAAAGTTAATAATTGTTTAACCTGTGGGAAACAAATACCTCATAAAGATTTCCACTCTTATTGTCTGCCTTGTTTAGGCCCAGCCCACGGCGTAGCAGCCTGTTCGCCTGTGCTTCCTTCAACCGACGAACGCTTGGCGTCGGTCAGAGTTTGCAGAACAGTTTTGGTTCTGATTTTGCGTACATTATGCCGTCGGATCCTCCGACTACCCAATCTGCCAAAACGCAAAGATAAAGACCGACACTCGCGGTCCGCGGTTTTGGCGAAACCATGGTTAAGCAAACGCGAGTGTCTCGGTTTCGGCGAAACCGAGAAAACTGATCAAAGTACAGCTGAACCTATGACTAGAACCGAGGGCGCTGCTACCACTCTTGAATCGGCCTCAGAAATTTTATCCACTACGGTGGTTGCCACTGACTTATCAGACACCATTCCCTTGGATGTCTCTACCCCAGCACGTGGTGCTGCTAGGCCTCCAGCAGCCATGTCCATTAAGGCCTTCGCCAGGGCTAAAGCAGCCAAGACTACTAAGACAGTGCCTGTTAAACCCCCACAACCAGGCCCTCTTCTAGTTCTCAAATGCTTACTTTGGCAGAAGATTTAATTTCATTAATTAGAGGATCTCAATCTCACCCAGACAGGGCCTCTCAGCCCCAGAGAAGAGACCTAGGGCAGAGCCCCTGAGCCAGTGTCCTCTGATAATTCTGCTGTGAATCAGACATAACTGACCAGCCAGAGGCTCCTTTCTCCAATTTTGAAGATTCTGATGCTGAAGAATCCATTCCAGCTGCTTCCCCACCAGAAGAATTCTCCTTTGGGGAAACCTTACATGCCATGCGAGCAGTTTCAATGGCAGCAACAGGATTTTCAGACTCCAGAAAAGACTTAGGACCTTTCTGCACCTCCCACAGCACAGGCCCTTAGCTATACCTCCTGTTCTCTCTGTGGTGGATGATGCTTTCAATGATGTCTGCTCCGCTCCAGATTCTTTACCCCAGCCCCTGCCAAACCAGACAGATTTTACAGGGTGCCAGATACTCATCACCACCTTTACAAGGCCCCATTTGCAGACCCGAAACTATATCCCAGGGTCCCAAGGCAGTAGCAGCGACCATAGCTAAAACCCTATTCCTTCTGAAAGGGAAGCAAGGTCATTAGACAGATGGGGTAAAAGGTCTACACTTCAGCTACTCTCTCAGCTAGAGCTTTAAACTGTCAGTTTCACATGATACAATACCAAGAGTTTATGCTTGATCAGTTAACTAAAAACTAACCACTGATGAATCTCTTGATAAGAAATATGTATTAGAAATGGTAAATAACATACAACAGGTTAGCAACCATTCCTTAAAATGTGGCTATGATGCACTGGAGGCTTCATTTAGATCAGCCATGACTGGCACAGTGATAAGAAGGCATGCATGGCTAAAGGAGCAAGCTTTACGGATCATGTTAAAGCTAAGTTGCTAGATGCTCCTATGGATAAGACAAGTTTGTTTGGTACACCTGCCCAGCAGGTTATGAAGAAAATGGAAGAAAAGGCAAAATCTGTTCAAGCGGTTAAAGATTTCTTGCAAGTTCAACCCCAAGGTTTAGCAGGAACTGGCCTGCCAAAATTGGTCCTTTCCTGACTCCACAAAATTTCAAAGGGGCAGGAATAGGCGTTCCAGAGGCAGAAACCAATCCAGAGGGCCTACAGAGGACGACAGTGGCAAGGTAACAACAGAGGCACAGACACAACCACTGCCACTACATCAGCACAACCACAGTGACTTAACCTAAATCCGCCTACCAGGGAACAAATAGCAGCTCCTCTAGGCGGAAAGTTAACCTTATTTTCAAAGAACTGGCACTACATAACAAAAGACAAGTGGATTTTACAAACCATAGATCAAGGTTACGGTTTCACTTCCACACTTTACCAGTCAAAAGAGGAATGCCAAATCTACCTCCAAATCAAAAAACAGAGACACTACAACAGATAATGGAGTTAGCAAACATGAGAGCTGTGGAAAGAGTGCCAACAGCAGAGCAAGGAAAGGGGTTCTACTCCAGACTATTCCTAGTTCCAAGAAAGGAAAAAAGTTGGAGACCAATTCTCGACCTGTCCACGTTAAATACATACATCATTGTCCCAAAATTCAAAATGCTGACCCTACAGCAACTTCTTCCCATGCTGGGCAAGGAGTCTTGGCTGGAAACTCTAGATCTCAAGGAGGCATACCTGCACGTCCCCATTCGACCAATCTGCAGAAGATACCTCAGATTTCTTGCAGGATCAGAGCACTATCAATTCTCAGCATTGCCCTTTGGCTTATCTACTGCCCAGAGTATTCACAAAATGCCTGGCATCAGTAATCGCCCATTGCAGACTACAGGGAATTCAAATTTACCCATACCTGGACGACTGCCTGCTACAAGGGGACAACAAAAGCAAGCTGACAACAGATTTACAAAGGGTCATTTACTTGCTACAAGCACTGGGATACACAGTCAATTTACAAAAGTCAAGGCTGATACCATCCCAAACAAGGACATTCTTGGGCGAATTGGACACAGTAAAACAAATGGCATTCCTGACTACAGAAAAACAAAAGAACTCCCTCTTTACTTCTTGGCACTAACAAAACTGAACAAGTTAACAGCAAGAAAAGTACTGCAGGCCTTGGGCTTCATGGCATCATGCATAATCTTGGTCCCATTTGCCAGACTACATATGAGAAAACTACAGTGGTACCTAAAGAATTTATGGTCCCAACACAGACACAGCCTAGAAACAGAAATCCCACTAATTCCATGCTTAAAGCAGGAGTTCCTATGGTGGGCTCAGGCATGTCAGTCAAACCCAGGCCTACCCTTTCGCAGATGTCAAGCAAGCCAGACCATCACAACAGGCAGCTTCAGACCTAGGATGGGGGCCCACATGCTGGACAAATGCGTGCAAGGATTGTGGACACAGGATCAACTTCACCTGCACATCAACCTAAAAGAAATGCTGGCAGTAAAACTGGCAATCCAAAAGTTCAAACCATTTCTCCAAGAGGGCCAGTTGATGATAAGGACAGACAACACCACAGTCATGTGGTACATCAACAAACAGGAGGCACTCATTCATACCCCTATGCAGAATGACTTTGGAGCTGTGGACCCTGGCACTCAGCTACAACATCCAGTTACAGGCAATATTTGTACCGGGAAAGAAAATACTCTCGCAGACATATTAAGCAGAACCACATCGGATGCCCACGAATGGAAGCTGCACCGGACATCTTCAAGACCATCTCAAAGAAATGGGAATGCCTCAGATAGATCTATTCGCATCACCTCTCAATCACCAGCTCAAAAAGTTCTGCACAAGGACATTCCACCCACTAGCATGGAAAGTGGATTCGCTCTCCTTCAGCTGGAAAGGCCTAACAGCATATGCATTCCCACCTCTCCCCTTGATACACAAAGTACTACTAAAAATCAAGGAAGAACGTCCAAGGATAACCCTGATAGCTCCAAACTGGCCAAGACAACACTTGTACCCACTGCTGAGGAGCATGTCTCGGAACAATATGTGGCCAATACCCCTGATGCCTTTGATGTTAACTCAGAACACCTACAGCATCATACATCCAAACCTAAAAACGTTGCAACTGACTGCATGGAACATCACATAGCAGCAGCTAATCCAGAACTTTCACAAAGAGTTAAAGACATTATTCTTGAAGCACGCAGACCTTCAACAAGAAGGAACTATGCTGGAAAATGGAAAAGGTTTGTCATTTGGAGTACGGAAAGAGGAAAAGATGTGTCAAACATAGATATGCCTAACATTCTGGAGTATCTCGGCGAACTACTTCATTCAGGCCTGTCCTACTCCTCCATCAAGATACATGCATCAGCTATTTCAGCAGAATACAGCTTTGATCCACCTGTTTTTCGCACCCTTTGCTCAGACAGTTCCTCAGAGGAATCAAGAATGTAAAACCTCCAAGGAAACCACCATTACCAGCTTGGGACTTAAACTTTGTGCTAGAAAAGTTGACACTATCACCCTTTGAACCAGCAGCAACAGCAGACCTACAACACCTGTCATGGAAAACTGCTTTCCTACTGGCAATTACTTCAGCAAGGAGGGTTTCAGAACTACAGGCCTTAATGGCAGTGCAACCCTTCCTAATCTTCCACCAAGATAGAGTGTCCATGAGGACTAATCCTACATTTATGCCTAAGGTGGTATCCAGAGTGTCTTTAAACCAGGCAATCCACCTACCTACCTTCTTTCCCAACCCACAAAACAGAGGGAAAGAATGCTGCATACCTTGGATGTACATAGACAGCTACGCTACTACTTGGACAGAACAAAAATAGCAGAAAGACTGACCAACTTTTTGTAGCCTATGCAACAGGAAGGGAAGGAAAAGCTATTTCCAAACAGACAATCTCCAAATGGATAGGAAATTGCATACAATTCTGTTACTCCTTCCATGGAAAACCAATTCCACAGAACATAAGACCTCATTCTACAAGGGCAACAGCCACTACCACAGCCTTCTTACGAGGAGTGGCAACCAAAGACATTATTGAGGCGGCTACTTGGACCTCCGTGCATACATTTGCCAAGCATTATAATTTGCCTCTATATTCCAGATCGAGCAGGGTTTGCCACTGCTGTACTGCAAGGGATCCTAAACACACCATAATCTACTTTTATCCTCCTCCCTAGTTGGCTATGGTATTCTACCCAGTTGTTATGACTGCAGATGCATCCATGAAGGACATAGTACAGTTTTGTACCTACCATAAATGTAGATGTCCGAACTGGATAGCATCTGCAGTCAGGATTACCCTCCCTCCTTCCCCTCTGTGGTACTCCTAGGGTGTTTACCCTCCTAATAGCTAGCTGGTGGGGGTCTTTTATGGTGTATTTGTTTGTATATATGTACATACATGCTTATTTTTGTGTTTACCTCTATCTTTTTGGAAACATTGGCATCTATCCAAATTTTAGCCTTCAAGAGGGCTACTGGCATCTGGGGCAAGAAACACTGAGGAAAATGGCGTCGGCTGATGCTTTTATACCCGAAGACCAACAGAGATGACGTTGGGTGAGGTGCGACATCAGCCGAAGCCGGACCCGGACTTTGGAATCCGGCCGACTGAGGGGCTGCCTGACGACAGGACAACCCAGTTGTTATGACTGCAGATGCTATCCAGTTCGGACATCTACATTTATGGTAGGTACAAAACTGTACTTTGTGTCTTCAAGCCTTACCTAAAGACATCTAGGCCACACTTTTAGATTTCCCCTTAGATAACCAGAACCTGTTTAGCACTGCTGCTGCAGAATTGTTAAACTCTTCAGGATAAGGGTAGAGCTGTGCAAGATCTGAAGCAAATCTTTGTTTTTCCCTGTACCCAAGTTCCAGAGGATGTCCATCTAAATAATTTGAATGTAGGCAGCCTAGACAACCTGCTAGGAGCAAGATGGAGCCTAAGTGTTTTTTCCCAGACAGATCCACTTAGAGTTGTAGGGGCCAACAACCTTTTCCTGACACATCTGCCTCTGTCTGATATCCAGATTTCTCTGTCCCTCAGGCTCACCCTTTCCTGTTTGGCAACAGCCAAAGACACCTAGGTTCTCTTAATCATCCAGAATGGTTACTTTTATGGCTTGGAAGTCCCTTCCTCCATTTTGCAGCCTTTCTCAGCCTCTTCTTTGCCAGCTTCCTTATTTTCCTTTGGTTCTGTGGGATCTGGGTGATCAGGAAACCATCCAACCTGTTCCCTTGTCTCAGCAGAACAGGTTTTTATTCCAGAATGTTTGATTCTCAGGAAGGAGGGATTTTGGAGGCCCATCTTAGACCTGGCCTTTCAAAATGCCTTCAGTGTCCCTTCCTTTTGGATGTTGACTTTTTCAGACATTTTTCTCTCTGCTGCTTCCTAAAGCTTTTCTAGTGTCTCGGAATTTGAAAGAAGCTTATCCCCATACTTGCATCCACCCTCTTTTCAGGAAGTTTTTACATTTCTGTGTTTCTTCCTCTCATTATCAGTTTTTTTGCTTTGCCTTTTGATGTTTCTACAGCTGCAAGGGTCTTTACCAAATGTCTGACCCCTGTGGTAGCTATTGTCAGACTTCAGGGAATTCAGTTATTCCCTTATTTAGATAACCTTCTAATTTAAGCCTTCTCTCAACAGCTTCCGCTTCAACATCTGTACCTTACTATGCTCCTTCTGTGCAGTGTGGGTTTCCCACTTAATCGCAAAAAGTCTGTTGACTCCCTCTCAGGACCAGGTGTTTTTGGGTTGCAGGATTCAGACATTCCAGTGTTGGCTTGTCTCCCACCTCCCAGGATCCTCTCTTTCATGGCTTATTTCCAGTCTCCTCTTCCTCATCCAGTCCTTTCTGTAAGGGAATTTCTCCAAGCCCTGGGGTACATATCCTCCATTCCCATGTTTTTTTTTTGCCAAACTCCACATAAAGAAATTTCAATGATATTTCAAGACTGTTTGGCTCCAGCACTGCAACCTTCTGGAATACTGGGTCTCTGTCTTTCCTTGTCTCAAGCTCCACTGGTGGATTCATCAGGTTTCCCTTAATCCAGGTTTTTCTCCCTTCTCAGAAGCTATACACACATGCATCTGTTCACGGTTGGGGAGCATCCTCCAACAACTTAAAAGCCCCGGGTCTTTGGTCCCATTAACAACTAACAGACTATAGCAACATCAAGAATATGAGGCCTGTACCTCTGGTTCTCCAAACATTTTACTTCTATTGGTTTCCAGGTCCTTTAAAGGTTTTTACAGACAATACCCCAGTCATGTGGTACATCAACATGAAAGAGGACACAAAATTTTACTTTCTCTGCAGGATGGCTCTTCAGGCTTTGCATTTTCAGTCTGCCATCACTGAGTTCTTTAGGCAGTTTAAATTCCTTCAGAGCGCAATCTGGCAGCAGACTCTTTGAGCAGGTACCGGACAAATCCTTAAGAATGGATGTGTTTCTAGACGTATGTCATTAGGGTACTCCTCGGGTAGTTCTTTTTGCCTACCCTCTGAACAACCTTCCCCATTGTTAATCCCACAACTTTCCTCTGGCTTGGAAAGTGGACCCATGTCTTTTTCTTGGAAGGGGATGCTTCTGTATGCCTATCCCCCCTCTTCCTGTACTACCACAGGTCCTTCACAAGATCATGTGGGACACACCCAGAATCTTGCTGATGACTCCCAGACAGCAGTGGTTTCCCCATCTGTTTTACCTAGCTAGGGGCCATTATCTCAAGATACCTCACAGGACAGATCATATCACACAAGACAAAGGAGTCAGTCATTCACTCTCATTTGTCCACCCTTCAACTGACACTTTGGGTGATAGGCTTTTGATTCATTTCAGGCACCAATTTTGTGAGGATGTGCTTTGGGTTTTGCTGAAGGCCAGAAAACCTGATATTAGAAAATCCAGTATGGCTAATGGAAGAGATTTTCTATTTGGTGTCTCATGCTTGAACTGGACCATTTTTATGTGGGGGAGGGTGTTCCATACTGTCCATCCTTATTTGTGAGTTGCTCATTTCTGGTTTGGAGTGTTGATCTTTTAAGGTGTTCACCTTACAAACAGAAGGTGCAGGGTTTGATTCTCACATGGGGTAATTGGCTAGGCTTAAAATGGCCCACAAGGGCAGTTAGCCTAGTACTAACCTATGAACCCATAAGTTCATTTGTAAGCCATTTCCACATGTCTGACTCTGAATCCACCTTTGGCTTCCAGCTTTGAAGTCAATCAGTTTCTAAAAGGCATCCATCTGATGTTAATCTTCATTCATTCCTTACTGATGAGTGTCGGTTCCATCCTCGGGACTGAGTTGGCCTTATACCAAGATTGTGCCAGCCAAAAACTCTCAAGCTAAGCATTACCCACAGTTCCTTTCTCCCAGTTACCTCAGATCTCGTTTGTTGCATTGCCGAAAAGCCGTGTCAAACCAACTCTCGACTAAGCTTAGTTAAATAAATAAATTTTCTAACTTTTCTGAAAATCTTTTTCAACTTTCTTGTTAGTCGCCAATTTACCCTCTTTCTTGGAAAGCCCTTTTTACTTCCTTTACTGCTCTTTACTTTTTTGAGGTATTTCTTCTTATAGCATTGTTGGTATCCAACCTCTCTTACCCTTGTGGTAATTTTCTCTATTACCATTGTTGGTATTTCCCCTCCTTCCTTTCTTAGTCCCTTTATTAAAAAAAAAAAAAAAAAATCTTTCTCTATCCTGCATTTCTGTAGTTATGGCAGAAAAGAAGAGAGCATCTGGTTTTAAACAATGTGACCAGTGCGGCCGCAAAATGCCGTATTCTGGTTCGCACACTTCTTGTGTGTAATGTCTGAATGTACCTCATTTATCTGTCCAGCCTCCCTGTGGTATTTGTTGAGGGTTCAGTTCTAGATCTCTTAATTAGAGACTAAACAACCTTACTGTGAAAGGCCTTCTTAAAACACCTTTTTCAGAGGCTATCTCTGCGCCGGAGTGTTCACCCCCTCCAAGCAAATCCAATAAAAAGAGAGCACACTTTGTTCCATCTTCACCCAGTGAAAAATCAAAGGAACCAAAGTCTAAACATTTAAAAGTGACTGCTGCACCGAAAATGACTGCTATGCTACTAAAGTTGTGCCATCGGCACTGATTACCATTTTAGCACAGAGTACTTCGGCACCGACAATGCATCTCGAAATTTTGTCTCCCTTGGTGCCATCCAGTGATTTAACTTTGGCACCGTCTACAGCCTTTTCTAGCCCAGAAAAATTGACCCTGCTTATTCAAGCCTCCACCGAGACTTTGGTACCGCTGGAGCCTTGGACCCAATATTCTCCAAGCGTGGATCCTTTTCTGGGGCAGCCGTTTAGCACCTTCCTAGAGCAGCCCAACTCCCCCTCAGGAATATCCGCTAGATCAAACAGGAGCCTCTCAAAACTTGATCAGCTGCTTACGGCTAGAGAGATTACTACTCCATCCATTGGGAGTTGGGGTACTTCTCCAAGGACTCCAGCTTCCTTTGACCTCAGAGCAGGCATCGAAGACCCTGGAACTGAAGTCTATTCCGGTACCCATGAACTGTGGTCCCACTGGTGGATCTCACTGTGGTTTCGGAGTAGTCTCTTGAGCCTTCGGTTCAGTCGGAACTGAGGCTTTCTCAAGATCGTGGTTGGACTGTGACTTTTCTGCTTCCAGGAGTGGCTCCAATGTTTTCTACGGTGCTGTCCTCTGTTCCATGGGCTCTCGCTGTACCAGATTCTTTTGAGACTCCAACCCTGGGGACTGGTTCGCTGGAGTGGGGTGTGACCCCGGTTCCGAGGTTGTCATTCTCGGTTCCAGGCTCCCATCCCTCTTCAGGTGGACCTGCGTTCCAGGCAATGGAAAGGGCACTTGCCACTGCTGGCAAACTGTCAGTGTTGGACTACCCAATGATTCTTCCCTCTCAGCTGCAACTGACACAAGCCACCATTATGGGACATCGAGCACAAGAGCCTCAGGAGACCCTATTGCAGGGTGCCCCTTCTTCTGAGTCCTCTACAGAAACTCCCCCTCTGAAAAAGGACCTAGGAAAAAATATTGCAAGAGGAAGCATGTTGACTCCCCCGAGGAGTTTCTCACTGAGGATATGGACTATGATGAAGGGGGAAGGGTCCCCACAGTCACCCTCTGAAGATGTCTCCTTTGGAGACATCCTTGAAATCTTAAAACAGAGGGGTGATTGGAAACCCTCCAACCCTTCTTCCGTTAAGTCAGTCTTCTTCAGGCTTTTCATACTCTACCCTTTACCTCTTGGGTGACCCCACCTACAGACAAACTTGATACAGCTCATAGTGCAGAGGGCTTGGAAGAATCCTGACACTGTCGAACCTATCCCAAAGAGACTAGATAAAATTTTATCACCTCTGGAAGAGAACCCGCAATGGTCTAAGGGTCTTCCAGTGGATGCTGTGGTGGTGGTGGCTGCCACGAAAAAGGAGCTCACAGAGGAGAGCCAGACGGTCCACCCACCTAACAGGGAGTTCTGGGCAGTGGACTGACTAGGAAAGCGAGTGTGTGCATCATCAACCTTTGCTATTAGGTCCTTGAACTATATGGCACATTTTACTAGTTTCCAAAGAGATCTAGTTTCTGAACTCTCTGGTACCTTAGCAGGATAAGTGTCTGATGCGGTATGCAACAAAGTTGCCTCACAGCTAGTGACCCTGGAATCTATATCTAACTTGTCCATGTGGTTGATATCCCATGCAACCAAAGGGGCGGCTAGAGCTGTGGGTTCAGGCGCAGTCATGAGATGCCACGCCTGGATACTCCTGTGTGATTTCACAGACCCCTTTAAGTCTTCTTTCCTTAATGCTTCTGTGGAAGCATCATCCCTATTTCGCACTAAAGTGAAGGACATGTTAGCCAGGTGTGAGAAGGACAGAAAAACCCTGTCTGCTGTAGATGTACGTTTCTCCACCCCCGTGTCCTTATTCAAGGAACCAGTGGAGTGGAAAAATGTGGCACAAAAAGTCACTGGGTCCTTTTCGTGACACATGTGGTGAGTTTTCCCCCAGAGGTAGAGGGGGTAACTCTAGTGGAAGACACCCCTAGAGAGGCAGAGGGGGGCCCGCATAATCAGGGGTCCAGTGATTCTTTTTCCAGACAGCCCTATCAGTGCTCCTGAAGAGCGGTCTAATTGCTTTCCTCTGGAAGCAGTCAGGGGATGTTTTTCCCTGCACCAAACAGCCTGGCATTGCATAACCACAGATTCTTTGGTGCAGAGGATAATCACCAGAGGCTACAAAATCCCACTGACCTCCTTCCTAAATCCTGAAAAATATATTCCCGACGTTCCACCCAGGCAAAGGAAATCAGCAGCCATAGAGCTAAAAAAGCTCCATCAATAATGAGTCATCCAAACAGTCCCACCAGACCAAATAGGATCCGGATTCTACTCAAGATTCTTTTTAGTGCCAAAAAAGACAGGGGACTGGAGGCCAATTTTGGATCTCAGTATTCTGAACAAGTTTATCACCCAAACAAAATTCCGGATGGTCACGGTTCAGTCCATTCTTGGAAAAGGATGATTGGATGTGCTCTGTGGACCTTTAAGATGTGTATTACCACATAAAGATGGACAAGAGCTCCAGAAAGTTCCTTTGCTTCTTGTTAGGACCCAATCCTTACCAATTCCGGGTTCTGCCCTTCAGACTCTCTACAGCCCCCAGAGTGTTCACAAAATATATATATTGCAGTGGTTACAGCTCACTTGAGACTACAAGGATTTCAATTGTTTCCATACTTAGAGAATTGGCTCCTCACCACCCCCACCAAGCATCTCCTGGAAAAAAGCCCTGAACTACACCCTGACATTGACAAAAATCCTGGGGATCTTTATAAATTAGGAGAAAAGCAACCTGATCCCTGCTCAAAGCTTAGACATCATAGGAGCGGTTTTAAACACAGAGTCTCTGTCACTTCCGGATCACAGATTGCAAAGACTAAGGGCTCAACTCAGAGTGATACTCTGTCGGGACATGGCCTCTGCTCGGGTGGTCCTCCAACTTCTAGGTTCAATGCCTGCAGCAATCACCATTGTCCCATTCATGAGATTACATGAGACTCCCTCAGTGGCTTCTTTTGTCTCAGTATTACCCAAATCATCATCTGTTATCCTACCAAATATGGATAACAGAACAGTACAAAAAGACCTTTGGTGATGGATGAAGCCAGATGTAAATCTTTGGAGTAGTCCTTTTTCCCCTCCTCAACCCAAGGCCACTGACCACGAATGCTTCCCTGATAGGGTGGGTGGAGGGGGGGGCATTTTCAGGGTATGACTGTCCAAGGCACATGGTCGTCCATAGAGGCCAGTTTGCATGTCAGTGTATTAGAACTGAGGGCAGTACTTCTAGCGTTGCAGGCATTTCACTCTGTTATTCCATCTGGAAAAATTGCCATTCAATCAGACAACATGGCAGTTGTCTGGTATATCAACAAACAAGGGGAAACGAAGTCCTACCCATTGTGTCGAGAGGCCAGGAGAGTGTGGCAATGGGTGATAGCTTACAACCGCTTTCTGATCGCAATGCACATTCCCAGGGATTCCAGTGTGATTGCGGACAAACTGAGCAGATATATACTTCTGCCTCACGAGTGGTCCCTCAACTTGACCATAACAGCGAAAATCTTCAGCCGTTGGGGCTGGCCTTGCTGCGATCTTTTTGACTCCCCAACAAACCACAAGTGCAGCAACTATTTTGCCCTGATCCCCCTGCAGGAGGAGTCCCCAAGGGATGCTCTGATTCACGATTGACCCATGGGACTTCTATTTACTTACCCCCCCCCCCTTCCCCTAATCCCAAAATTTCTGAACAAAGCCCTCCAGTTGAAAAGCAAAGTGATCCTCATTGCACCCTGTTGGCCCTGCCAAGTATGGTTCCCCTTTTTTGGGCCTCACCTGCTAGACAAACCATGGATCCTAGATCCAACTCCAGATCTGATTTCTCATCCCCAAGGGTTGATTCACCCGAACATAGCCAATCTCAAGCTGGCATCTTGGTTTCTCCACTTCCAGTAATTGCCATGCAGAACAATCTTTCTTCCCCGGTCTATGACATTATACTGGATTCGCATAGACTATCCACCAGGAAAATATACTGTAGTAAGTGGAAAAGATTCTTAATATGGTCCGAGCAAAGAAAACTTGACCGTTATTTAGCTCCACTTAATAAAGTTTTAGATTATTTGTCAAATTTCTTCAAAGCAATAGCTTCAGCATCAACCATCCATGTCCATTTAGCTGCCATCTCCAATTTTCATAATGGTTTCAAGGACTCTTCTTTAATCTCCTGTCTTTGCAAAACCTTCCTAAAAGGGATGTCTCATATTAGACCACCCATTAAGAAACCCACCAAACCATGGAGTCTCACATTAGTTCTTCAAACTTTAATGCAACCCCCCTTTGAACTTGCAGCTACCTGTGATATCAAATTATTATCCTGGAAGTCCTTATTCCTAGTGGCCATTACCTCAGCTAGATGCATTTCTAAGCTTCAGGCCCTATGTATTAAACATTCTTATATAATCTTTCATAAGGACAGAGTATCACTTTAGACAAATTCTTCTTTCCTACCCAAAGTTGTTTTAGATTTCACAGTAAACCAGTCTATTGACCTACCAGTTTTCTATCCTAACTTCTCGAACACAGGAGAATATTGCCTCCACGTTTTAGATGTACATAGACAATTGAGATTTTATTTTGACAGAACAAAGGAAATCTGCTAATCAGTCTGATTGTTTGTATCCTTTTCAGGCCAGAAATTGGGGAAAGCTGTCTCTAAAGTAACCCTATTCAAATGGCTAAGAGATTGTATACTCCTGGTGTACCAACGTTCAAAAACCCCTATACCATGCAAAATCAAAGCAGATTCCACCAGATCTGTGCCAGCTTCAATAGCTTTTCATTCAAGGGCATCCATGGACGATATCTGTGCAGCTGCAACATGGGCTACTCCCCATACCTTTATCTCTCACTACAAATTGGATCTGGTCTCCAGGGGAAGAGCTTCCTTTGGTTCGATGGTGATCAGGAATATACTTCCATATGGCCACCCAGGACATATAAGGTAGCTAGGGACTCTGTCCCATCAGTAAGGAATGAATGAAGATTAGCAACATCAGATAAAGAAGTTATGTCTTACCATAGCGTTCCATCTGTGTTGTTCATATTCATTCATTCATTGCATCCCCACCCTCCTTCCCCCTCCTAGAGACTCCTGGGGGATTGTCTGTGTCCAATGTCACTCTAGGGAACTTGCTCAGATATAGCCTCTGCTTTTCTTGTCATGGTCAAACTCGATCCGAGGTAACTGGGAGAAGAGCACTATGGGTGAAGCTTAGCTCAAGAGATTTTGGCTGGCGCAAGCATTGGTATAAGGCCAGCTGGGTTTCAAGGATGGAACAGACACCCATCATTAATGAATGAAGATGAAGAACACAAATGGAACCTTATGGTAAGACAACTTCTTTTTCTTATCAAGCCTCCAGTAAAGCCTGTTTCTCCTTCTTGGGGCCTTAATTTTGTTTTATAAAAATGACTCTGTCCCCTTTGAGCGTGCTTTCTCGTCTTCCCTACAACATTATACTTGGAAGACTGTTTCGTTGTTGGCTCTTACTTCTGTCAAGAGGGTCTCTGAACTTCAGGTACTCATGGCAGTTCCTCTTTTTTTGTTTTTTTCACAAGGACAGGGCATCTCTTCGTACCAGTCCTATTTTTATGCCTGAGGTGGTCATTGATTTGTCATTGAATCAGTCCACTCCTCTTCCTTCTTTTTTCTCTTCTCCACAAACTACTACTGAGAGGGTTCTGCACAACTTGGATTTATATAGACAGCTCAGATATATTTTTTGAAAAGACCAGGAAATCGGAGCAAATTTTTATTTCCTTTTATGCACGGAAATTGGGTTTGGCAGTGTTTAAGCAAACCATCTCCCCCTGAATTTCTGAGGTCATTTCTTTTTGCTATTCTTTTCATGGCCAACAGCTTTCCTCTTCTGTTTGTGATCTTTCTATCAGGGCAGTGGCCTCATCTAGTACGGATCTGGATACTAGATCCGTCTTCGAAGCTGCTACTTCACATTTTTACCAAACATTACAAGTTGGATGTCATTTCCAAGGCTATGGCGGTTTTTGCCAGTGCCAGCCTTCATGGGTTTGTGGAGGGCTCTTCTCTGCCTTACTCCTTCCATACTTCCCAGTAGCTTTTGTACTCCCACAAGAGTAAAGAATACTTCAAAAATGGTAAGGAAGGGCATAGTATAGCACAGTTCTGTAAGATCTTAACATACGGTAAATATTCTACTTATTGTTGCAGTATTCTCTCCCTGCCTTCTTCCTCCTGTTACTTTCTGTTGCCCTCCTTCTGGCCAAAGGGTCTTGCTACTATCCTTTTCTCCTCCTCCATCCCTTTGTGGATGTACATATTATTGCCTTCTCTGGGGTTGCTTTGGTTCTTCTGAGGCACTTCAGTCCTGAAGATTATGCATCCATACGTCAAATAGATAATTTACCCCTTGTACACAGGACATGCAACTGATGTATGACGCATGGGAATGGTAAAGGCATTGGTATGCTGGCCAGACGTTTGGCAGGATATCGCATGGTAAAGAATACTGAAACAGTGAGAAGCAGGACTTCTACTGTTATGGTAAGATCTTACACAACGGTACTTTCTCTTTTCTTTTGGAAATGGCTAGGGCAGTTACCACAAGCTTTCCACAGACTGGATTTACTCACATTAGAGTGAGCGTTTGATACTGCCCAACTCCAAAAACTACAACTGACTGCTTTGGCTGATGGATTTTTTTCCTGAGGACGTACAGCAAGTATTAATGTAGGTAGGTAAACTTGCTTCTAGAAAATCATATATTGGTAAATGGAAAAAGGGTTTTTAGTTGGTGTCAAGAAAAGAGCCAGGACCCATTCAGGGCTAGTGTTTCTTTAGTCCTGCAGTATTTGTGTGAGCAACTCTCCTATGACCTGCCTTCATCATCAATCAAGGCTCATCTGTCAGCCATTTTAACATGTCAACTTATCCATCCCCCTCTTTCAAAGCAATCTCATGTGAAAATGCTTTTGAAAGGAAGAATACTTAAGAGGCCTCCTAGGAAATAGGTAGCTCCTCCTTGGCATCTTAATTTCATGTTATAAAAATTAACTCCCTTTGAACCAGGTCATCAGGCTTGACTTGAGGTTATTGACATGGAAAACAGTCTTACTAATTGCTTTGACCTCTACAAGAAGAGTGTCTTGAGTTGCACGCTCTCACTGTGGGTCAGCCTTCTCATTTTCCCCCAAAGATAGCTTTTTTTTTTTAAGAACTAATACTTCATCTATGCCCAAAGTGGTATCTAAGTTTACATTAAACCAAGGTATCCACCTCCCTATCTTCTTTCCAGAACGTACAAGTAAGGGAGCTAGGGTACTCCATACTTTGGATGTCCACAGACAACGTGAAAACTATCTTTACAGAACCCAAATCAGTTCATTTCTTGTAAAAGTAAGAAAAAAAGGCAACCTGTGTCAAAATGGACTATTTTAAAATAGTTCTCTCATGCTGTTACCTTATATTATACCCACCACAACAAAACAATTCCAAATAGGATCAAGGCTCACATTCTTAGGGCCTTGGCTTTGCCTGTGGCGTTTTGGAAAGGACCAGATTCTGTACTTACAAAGCACTATAAATTAGATTATTTCTCCTGGTCTGGGACAGCCTTTGCTAGGATTATTTTCCAGGGGCTCCTGGAGCTTCACCCTTCCTCCTCGGTCATGTTTAGCTGTGGTAATCTACCTGTATAGCTTAGGCTTCTGCAGCAATGATCTATATGAAGAAAAAAGTACATTTGGGAAGGTAAACTTATCATACAGTAGATGTTAGAATGATCATTGCTGCAATAGCTGTGCCTTCCTTCCACCATCCTGTCAATTTTGTATGTTTATGTCAGGGCGTGATTGAACTTCCTAGGATTGTCCTCTCAAGGCTTTAGCCTCCCTTTCTCTGTTGGCATGAAAGGTCTGAAGGACTTTGCATCAGTGGAGTACCCCGGTAAACAAATGCAAATAAGTAAATAAATAAATCAAAACCTACTTAGCTCAGCCTGCCTAATGGTTTTGACATGTAGAAGGTGCCCTGAAAGCTTTGAAAGCTGGCTGGCTTTTGTATCCTTAGCAGGATATAACTCATATAGCTTAGGCTACTTGTAACAGTGATCATTTGAATATCTCCTCTTATGGTAAGTGTACTTACACAACTGTTATTTACTGTTACATTGTTCTCGTCTCAAAGATCTATTGTTATGGTAAGAAGCGTACACATCTCTACTTCCAGTATACACAGACTATCATAATGCCGCTATGATCTGGGGCTGTCTGTGAAAGAAAGCAGTCTCTGGTTACATTTCATGTAGAATTACATCACTGAAAGAAAGCTGTAGTTCTTTAGGTTGTTAGATATTACGTGTCTTGTTTTTCAATAAATAAGCTTAAGCACTACAGAGATTTGATCAATATAAAAAGGTTTGATTGCTTGTACATTGATTACTGATGTTAGCTTTATTCTAATTTATTGCTGTTTGGTACTGCATACTTCATTATAGATCATTTTTCCTTCAGAGATTGTTCGTCAAGCCCAGATAATTAGAGTGATAGGGGAATAGTGATAGGGGAAGGGTCAGAGCCCCATCTAGTTGAAGGAATTAACCTCTGTACGCTCTACTTATATAAACTCTAAGATTATAACATCTGAGGAAGAGAATGCAATGATCACAGAAAAAATCGGGTTATCTGACTAACAATATTTGAAAAAATAAAAAACAAAAAACAATCAACAGTCTGTTTTTTCATTTAAAAAAAATGAAGAAATTCTAATGATCATGGTAGTGTTGCTAAATAAAAAACATGGGTACCTAAACTATGCAGCCAACTTCCTTTATCCTTCTAGGAACCGAGTCAGTCCCCCCCCAAACAACTGTGTTGCTTAGACAGGAGATAAGAGATCATCACAACAAATAATGTATTAGTGTTCGCATTTGTTATTTTCTAAATGCCTCCCTTCTTTTTATCAAAATGTTAAACAGATTCTGCTAGGTTTTCAGATTTGCAAGTCATAACAAAATATTTTGATTTAATGAAGTCTAAAATGATGAACCATTATGATTCTTTTCCAACTTTCAGGACTGTCCTGATGCTAATAAAAATTATCTTGGAATACTGCCAGTGTGTGGATGATATCCCTTCTATAACCACTGACATGCTTACTCGTTTGTCAGACTTATTAAAGGTATCGTATGTCTTTCATTCAAGGTTTCTAGATTTTATCCTAGCTGAAGCTACAACTTGTGTGCAAGAAGTCCAAAATTTTGGTGCATTTCATAGTAGATGATAATGTGTATAACAATTACAAAATATTTATCTTTTATTGTAAAAGGCATTATTTTTAATCCTGATTACAGTTGCACAGACCTTGTATTATCAGATATTGTCCCAACATGTTTATCAGAGAGAGAAAACAGAAATGGATTATCACTGTAATAGTGGGGTATATACCCTTTCACATTTGTTCATATTGAATGTCCTACTGAGAAGAAAAAACATTCTGAAGTTATAAATGTGGATTAATGGACTCCATCAACTGGTAGTAATAGTATTATGAACTTTTTGGTAAATGATGCATATTTTTTCATTTTGCATCAGTACACTGACGGTCACCAGAAATATAAGCAGTCAGAGATAATTTATAGCTATCCATTCTCACATTTGAAAACTGATCTTTGGTTGGCACATGATTCTTTTATTGGTAAAACATAAACATGTAAATCATTTTAAGCATCAGTTATAGTATGTAGCTTGTATTACTCTGGCATCTTAAAGTAAAGCCCATTGCGTAATGTCTTTAGTTGTATAAAATGCAATTTTAGATGTGAATAAAATCATAGTGAGGAATTATTGCATTGTGTGTTCTTTAGCAGGGATAAAAATGCTTATTGGATCTTGAAGTATGTATTTTTGTCTTTTATTCTACTTGTGCTTTTTATGAAAATTTGAGTTTTTAGTCGTATAAAACTGTGACTAAAAGGGCATGCGCACACAGACAGGGTTTGTGTGTGAGAGAGAGAGATGCTCTGAAACATAAAACTCCAGAAGATTAAAATTGTATGGTTGACGTCTCAGAACGTAGACTTTATGGCAATGTCCTAGGATTGCTTTAAATGAGATCACAGTACAGTGGGAAATTGGGGAAGTTGCTATTTTCCCCACAGTAGTGTGAAGTGAGATTTGATGCATCTAATTAGGAGTGTGTGTGGAGGGTGCAGGGTGGCCTGCCCCCAGCAAAACAAAGTGTTAGTTTTGTTTGCAGTTTCATCATTTTGGTTGTCTCAGTTATATATGGTTCAATGTGTTTTACATACTACTCTACCAAAGTCATTTAAAAGCTTATATCAAAGTTTAGTGTAATGGTAAATCACATTTGGTTTGCTCACCAAGTAAGCAGCAGGGGTTCGGTCATGTTTTTGCTGTAGCTGTGCTGTTCTGCAAATGTCAGCTTTCGTCTTGCTGTGACAAAAGGTTCCCATATCACTAGCACTGGAATGTGCATGTGTCATTCTTTTAGCACTGCTTTAAAACTGTCCGTCACTTAGCTCCTTTTTTTTATACAGGTGCATTACCAGGGTGTTAGGTCTTTGTGATAACTGTGATTTTTTTGATGTTTCAGCCAATTAACAAGTTTGTTAGTAGCAGAAGATACTTGGTGTTTGTTCAGTGTGACTGTTTTGTGTGGAGCTAGATTATAACATAGTACCCTATTAGCAATGTCCAATTTAGCAGAGTCACTAGATTAGAAAGGCTTAAAACTTTATTTTCCAGCTTGGCGGGAAAAAATCCACAAGTTATACAAACTTTCTAAGAAAAAAAAGGCAGGAGAGGGATAAGTCTTCTGAACTGAAAATGGAAAAAAAATCTCAATTCTGAAAATCCTGTATAAAAGGAGAGGAGTAAAAAAACAAAAATACAAGTTGTCCTTGTGCTGATGCTTTTTTTTACTGTTTGTTTTTGTGTTGGGGTTGTCAGTTTTGGCTGAGTGATATGGGTCCTGTGAGAGAGTCTACCCAAGGCATTAAAGAGCTTGACTTCCCAGCATGGCAGATTTGTAAGGCCTACCACCTCAGGTGTGGACTATTCCCCCTTTGGCTAGCTGGTGAATGACAGGATGAGATTAAGCATGGAAGCCACTAAGTCACTGTTTCCCTCTGCTTGTGCCTGTAATACCACAGGGTTGATGTGCACTTGACCTTATGATACATGCCCATACTTCTGTGTCTGACACAGTCCTGACCTATTCCCTCCATAGCAGACTGCACCCACCATTTGATCTTGTTCTCCGCATGGGATTATACTAAGAGTGCCTAGGTATATGCCTACCCATCCTTCCGCTTAAAGTGAAGGGTAGTGAGTAGGCTAGGCCATGTCATTTCCCTTCTCTCATTTTGCCTCCAAAAGGTGCTCAAACTGTTAATCAGACTCGGTTGCCTGTGTCATAGTAAGGGCCCCGGTCCTCCACACCAGTGGAGAAGTTTCCGTCTTGAGCTTCGCGGATGATGATACAGCTTCACTTTTGATGGCTGCCACTTCTGGATCCAAATGTCAATGATTAAGTTGCCTTAAAAAGAATCACCAACTTTAGCCCAGTCTTTTTAAATATTAAACAGTCAACCTAAGTATTGGTAGCATCTTCAGACCTACATAAAGTCGTTCTCTAGGCTTAGGAGCGCTCTGAACTGGAGCATGCCACTAAGTGTACACATGGGCTTGTACTGTTGAAGAATGCAGTGTTGGTATCGCCTGCAGCTGTACCTTCATCTTAGTCTTTTTAGCCTTTTGTGTGCAAGCTTGTTGATTGTAAACCACTTGCAAATGAACAGTGCAATCTATTTCAAGTAACTGTAGTATCTCAGCAGTCTTGCCAAACACTGTTTCGTGATCTTTGAGTCCTTTGGGGTTCAGAACAGAAAACACCATCACCTGTACCATCATTATTAGGGGAAGGTAAATGAACAAGAAAATATCACTTTCCCACTTTTTAATGAAGTAAAAGACTTCTGTTATAGTGAGTTACCTGAAGTACTAAGTTGCTCAGTTGCACATCATATTCTGAGCAACAGACCAGACTGTTACAGGTCTGTATTTATCCTTAATAGCCATTAGTGAATTTGGCATGGAGTTTTGTTACGCACACTAGATCAAATTTACAAAAATGACAACTTGTATAATATTCATAGATGAAGATAGCCTTTAAAAAAACAGTAACAATTAAGAAAAAAATAGCTATGTTTTAAAACAAGAGAGCATAACCATTGGTCAGAAATATTACTACCTTACCTTTGCTGCCTTCTGTGCACTTTGAAACCAGTATCATTTATTTCAAGAATAGCTTTGCATGAACCAGTACATTTTGAAAACTTAAATAGGACTGATGCTGTTTCCTGTGCATCTACATCCATGTAACATTTCATTAATCTTATCCATCCCATCTGAGAAGCAAGGCCTTGGCAAACTTAGTTGCCGTAAACACATCTGAGAAGTCAAAATGAGGAAATGCTGTGTTGGTCCATTAACATGAAAATACAGACATTGGACCACAGATGTAATGTAATAACTTTTATTGGACTGACATAGGTTTATCAGTTACTTGAGCTTTCGGGTTGACAAAAGCCCTTTGTTGGGAGTTAAGTAACTTATGTTAGATACAGTGCTTATGAAAAGCTAAGTGCAACATTTATTTCCCGTTTGCCAGAAAAGACATTTGGAAAAAAAAAAAAATGCCAGCATCTGAAAAAATGTGTAGCTCAGTTGTTTAGTACTAATTTACACCTCAGAGGCAAACTCTGTGTGTGTCTGTGTCTCTTCAGCTACAACCACCCTTCTTTTACAGTCCACAAGCAACATTTTGATGTTTCTTCTACATAATGTTGCACATTTTTAAATTTCATGTATCCTTTAACAGGCAGTTTGTCTAACGTAATTCACCACAGAAAAACCTCCTTCATAAGACATCACATCTCTTTTGCCTTTCTTTAGTTGCATTTTAACATAATATCTGATGTCATTTTCATTTGTTCCTCAATGAATGGGTTTGGATCTGACCCTTGGATCCAACTCTGCTACTTTATGTAGATTCTAGGGTCAGACTTTCGAACTTCTCCCTTCCCCCATAATGCCCCTACTGCTCTTCAAGACCGGTAGGGATTGTGATTGCTAGATCTCCTTGTGGGTTGTAGTGAGTGAACAGCTAATTTTCTTTCTTCTTTATACCTTCTTATATAATTTTCTTTCTTACTCTTTCTTAATGTACTAAGCCCTTACCCTCAAAACTTTCCTTACCGAGTTTTTTTCAGTATTTTTCTACTAACATTGTTGATAATCCGTTCTGTCTCATAACCCTAGGTAATTTCTTGCTATAAAGCCGCGGTGGTGCAGCGGTAGCGTTTATGCCTACACCTCAGGGACAGCCATCCCAGATGAGCTTCCAAGCAGTTCCCACCTGGGAGCTCCCTGTCTCTTCTGATACTGCCTTAGATCATCCCATTGTGGAGGTTCCTCGGAAGAGGGCACGCATAACAAGGCACTTGGATTCCCCACAGGAATCCATTACAGAAGAAACACATTTCTATACCTCAAGATGTCTCATTTGGAAACATCTTTGAGATCCTTCACCAGAAAGATGGATGGTCTTTCCCTTCCAAGGAGGAATCATTGTTCTTGGAACCCTCCGGGTCTGTACCATCTATGTCTTGGGTTATCCCCCCTGCAGATGAGCTTATAGAGTTTGTCTCCCATAGGGTGTGGAAGGAGCCAGACTCCATGGAACCAGTCCCCAAATGCCTGGAGAAATATTGAGGGCCTCTGCTGACAGTACTGGACTAAAGGGATTCCTGTATATACCACGGTTGTTATGGCAGCCACCAAAAAGGAGAGTCTAAGAGTGTTGGACAAGTTTGAGAAGTGACTGTATGCATCAGCAACATTTGCCCTGTGATCACTGAACCATGTGTCACATTTCACCAGATTTTAGAGGGACTTGGTGAAGGAACTCCCTAATACTGACCCAGGGTCCAGGTCCACTGAGGAACAGAAGTCCCTTTCCTCACAACTGGCCACCTACAATCTGTTACAAACATGTCCATGAGGTAAATCACACATATAGCTGAAGGTACCTCAAGGGCGGCCGGTTCAGGCTTACCCATAAGGAGACATGCGTGGTTGTGGTTGTGCAATTTTGCGGAGACCTCAAGGGATCATTCATCAATGCTCCTTTTGATGGATCTTCTTTGTTTGGGCCAACAGCTAGACTCTCTCCTGCAGTGAACAGGATGGGCAGACCTTGTCTGCCATTAGAATCTGTTTTTCTACCCAGTAGAGACATTTTTCTAGGAATCAACACAGTGGGAAGAAGATGTAGTTCCAGAAATCTCAAGATCCTTTCCAGGAATCACATGGGGATTTTTTTTCCCCAGAGGCAGAGGGAGAAATAACTACAATGGTAACATGTCACCCATGAGGCAGAAGGGGGGTCCGCAGAAGCATGACTCTCGAGATTCCTTCTCTGACAGATCCTTCTAGTGCTTCTGAAAGGTTGCCTGACTGTCCCTCTCTGGAGGTAGTCTGGAGGTGCTTATCCTTGCACCAAAAAGCCTGGAAAATAGTCTCTTGAGTACAAAAGATCATATCCAGAGGATATTTCATTCCCTGTTTTCAAATTCCCATAAAAATAGGAAAAGTCTCAGAGATATTCTACCCAATCAGAGGGAGCTAGCAGCTCAAGAGATCCAAAAGCTGCTATACAAAGGAGTCATCCAAGAGGTCCCCCCAGACCAAGTAGGGTCCGGAGTTTACTCAAGGTTCTTTTTAGTGCCAAAAAAGGCAGGGGACCTAAGACCTGTCATGGATCACAGTTATATAAATCACTTTGTAAAGAATTCCAAATTCCAGATGGTCACAGTTCAGTCTGTTCTACCTTTCCTACAGAAGGATGACTTGATGTGCTCAGTTTATCTTCAGAATGCATACCATCACATCAAAACAGACAGGTGCACTTGAAGGTATCTGTGCTTCCAGCTGGGGGCCACTCATTATCCATTCAGAGGCCTGCCTTTTGGTCTTACCACAGTCTCCATGGTGTTCACCAAATGCATGGCAGCAGTGGCAGCTCACCTGAGACTACTCCTGATTCAGAGTGTTTTCTTATTTAGACTGGCTCCTCACCACACCAGTCAAGTATCTGCTCGTAAAAGCCAGAGACCATTTACTCCAGCTATGTCCCTCACTGGGAATCACTATCAGTATGGACAAATCACAACTTCAGTCACTCCAAGTCTTGGGGTTTACAAGGATTTATTTAGACACAGTTAATTCTCTAGCTCTTTTGCCTCATAACAGAGTTCTTACATCGAAAAAACACGTCAGACATATTCTTTCTGTTCCTTCTCCCCCCAGCAAAACTGGTGCTCAGTGCTCTAGTGTCATTGGGTGCTGCAATTACTTTCTCACTGCTCGTCTCCACATGAGAATTCTTCAGTGGACCCTAGCAGTGCAATGGTCCTTTCATCAACACCCTTTAAGACATCTGATAAAACTGTCCCAGATGTGCAAAAAGTCTCTTCTTTTGTAGATTCAGTCCGAGGAGATTGGTCAAGAGCATCTATTTCTCCCCTGAATGCCACGTTGACTACAGAACCTTCCCAGATGTTCTTTGTGTTTCACTGTTGCAGTCATCACACTTGGGTTATCTGCCTGCAGATAGCCCTCAGTCGGCCTGAATACCAGAGACTTAGTATTTCTGCATCAGTTGCTGTCGCTCCAGGACTGACGTCAGGGGTATAAAAACAGGCAGCCGACGCCATTACATCAGTCTTTCTCGGCGAGGAGCCTGAAGCAGAAGCAGTTCGCCTGAGTGCAGGTCGGCCGCTACCTGAGTTTTTGTTTATGAATTGAATCTTCCTGAAGTCTTCTAAAGCTAAGTACCCCGTTGGGGATCCTTTTTTCTTGCTCTAACCGATGTCAGAAAAAGTTAATAATTGTCTCGCTTGTGGAAAGCAAATACCACACCGAGATTGCCATTCTTACTGCATCACCTGTTTAGGCCCAGACCACGACGTACCTCGTTATCGGTTTTGTGCTTTGTTCAACACCCAAACTATTCGTCGTCGAGCCCTTATTGTCGCTAAATACTTTCGCTGTCTATCTCCGTATTCCAAAATGGCTTCGGTAAGCCATCTGACTACCGGTCTTCCGAAAAAAAACGTAAGGATAAAGACAGAGACAGACCGCACAGGTCCAAAACTGCTGACGACTAAGCTAGTCGCCAGTTCACCGGTACTCAGTGAGGCCCTTTTGCAGCCTGATTCGATGGATTCATTCGGAGTCCGGTATACTGCGAGACTCTTCTTTGACTACGGAACCTGCGGATGTCTCTACCTTGGATGGGTCCGGAGCCACTTTGCAGGCACCGGCTTCTGAGGAAGTTCTTCGCAGTACCGATATTCAACACAAACTGACAACTTTTGCATCTTCAGTTCTGTCTAAAACTACCGAGTTTCTAAGGCCAAGAGTACGAGCTACGCCTAAAAAAACAGTGACCCAAACTCAAGCACCTGCTTCCTTGCCCACAACATCAAATGCTTAAAATGGCGGAAGACCTGATTATGCTGATTAGGGGAAGCCAGAGAGAAAGAGACCTGTCCTCAGCAGCTTTAACAGACCAAGAGTCCAACAACTCTGCGGTTTCTGAATATGAAGACATGCCTTTATCTGCATATGAGGATTCAGATGCAGAGGAATCCATTCCCTCTGCTTCACCTCCAGAGGATTTTTCTTTTGGTGAAACCCTACATACTTTAAGAGAGTATTTTCACTGGGAATGCCAAGACTATCCTCAGTCCAAAAAGAGACTCAGAGAATTTTTAGATTTGCCACAACATAGACCCTTAGCAATACCTCCAGTTCTGGATGTTGTGGATGATGTCTTTATGGAATCCAGTCTAACTCTTGATACTTTACCCCCTGCTCCTAGGAAACCAGACAGGTACTACAGAGTTCCTGACTTTCACAAATTTCTTTTCAAAAATCCTACTGCTGACCCAGAGGTCATCTCCCATGGGGCCTAGAGGTATAAAAGCAACTTACAGCTAAGAATCCCACCCCTTCAAACAGGGATTCCAGAGCTTTACACAGATGGGGTAAAAAAGTATACACCTCTGCAACTCTCACCATTAGGGCATTGAATTGCCAGTTTCGCATGCTGAAGTACCAGCAACATATTATGGAACTTATTAAGTAAAAATTAGCTACCTTTACAGACTGTGCAGAAAATAAAAAATTACAAGAGCTTATGCATTCTGCAAGCCAATTCAGCAAGCATACTTTGCATTGTGGCTTTCACGGCCTAGAAGCATCTTGCAGGGCAGCAGTTACTGGTTCTATACTGAGAAGGCATGCTTGGCTTAAGAAGCAGACCTTGCCAGACCATGTCAAATCAAAATTGCTAGATGCTCCTTTGAACAAGGACAATCGGTTTGGCACCAAAGCAGAAGAGGTTCTAAAAAAAGATGGAAGAAGAAGCTAAATCTTCAGTCAAAGATTTCGTGCAAGTGCAGCCTCCTAGATTCAGTAGGCATTGCCCCTCGAAGCTTTGGTCCTTTCCAGCCTCCTCAAGGCCATCTCAAACTAGACCCAGGGGAAACAGACCCCCAGGCTACAGTCTCAGGGTATGCAGAGATCTAAGCAGTGGAGTGCTCTCACTTCAAAAACAGGGAGTGCTAAGCCACCCCCTTACGGAATGAGTTCACGATGACTTCTCAACTCCACTCTTTACCTCTACCCAACTGCTCGTGCCCCTAGGAGGACAACTTGCCTATCATGCAGAAAACTGGACCTCCATCACCAAAGACCGATGGGTCCTCAACATTGTATCCCAGGGGTACAAATTTTTGTTCCACTCACTGCCAACCCCAAAAGGGTTCCCAGACCTTCCTCCAAACCAGTGGGCAGAGGCACAAAACCAAGTCCAATCCCTTCTCTCCATAAAGGCAATTCAAACCTGTTCCTGCGGGACAGATAGGTCAGGGGTTCTATTCCAGACTTTTCCTGGTACCCAGAAAAGAGGGCACTTGGTACACAATCCTGGATCTTTCCATTCTAAACACCTTCCTGGTGGTACCAAAATTCTAAATGCTCACCCTTCACCAGCTTCTTCCTATGCTGTCCAAAGTTGCCTGGTTAGCCACCCTAGACCTAAAAGAAGCTTATCTGCACATCCCTAACAGGGACACATGCAGGAAATACCTACGTTTCAGGGCAGGATCTGTGCATTATCAGTTCTCTGCACTTCCCTTTGGCTTATCCACTGCTCCCAGAGTATTCACAAAATGCCTGGCTCCAGCCATTGCCTATTGCAGACAGAGAAAAATTCAAATTTACCCATACTTGGACGACTGCCCGATTAAGGCAGACAATCAGGAAAAGCTGTTGCAGCACCTGACATTTGTAAAGAACCTTCTGACCTCCCTGGGGTACACTATCAACGAAAAGAAATCAAAAATAGTCCCCAGTCAAAAGATTGTATTCCTGGAAGCAAGCTTGGACACAGCATCCCAGGTGGCATCCCTTACTCCAGAAAAACAAGTCTATCTGACAGACTACTTCACTCAAATGGCCACCAGAACCCAGCTATCCACAAGGAAAATCCTGCAGGCCCTAGGATTCATGGCCTCTTGCATCCTGCTTTTTCCATATGCCAGACTGCATATGAGGAAACTTCAGTGGTACTTAAAAAGTCTTTGGTGCCAACATTCTCAGGACCTGGAAACTGTCATACCTATCACACCTTGTCTAAGGACAGAGTTTCTTTGGTGGGGAGCAGAATGCAACCACAGCAAGGGGGTTCCCTTTACTCAACCCCACGCCGCCCAGACCCTAACCACAGATGCATCTGACTGTGCCTGGGGGGCACACCTGGATGACAAGTGCATTCAGGGCCACTGGAGCTCAAGTCAAATTCATCTGCACATCAACCAAAAAGAGATGCTAGCTGTTCAGCATGCTGTAACAGCTTTCAGATCCCTACTTTCACCAGGACCCCTACTAATAAAAATAGACAACACCACAGTTATATGGTATAACAACAAGCAAGGGGGAACCCACTCTTACCCACACTGCAGGCTATCCATGACCCTGTGGAACACGGCCTTGGACATGCATGTTCATCTGCAAGCTCAATTCCTGCCAGGCAAACAAAATTCACTGGCAGACGACTTAAGCAGAAATCTCCTAGACCTACACAAGTGGCAATTAGAACCCAGCACCTTCAGCCTTCTAATCCAGAAATGGGGGACCCAAGAGGTGGACCTCTCCCCCTGCAATCACCAGCTCAGCAAATTCTGCATAGGGACACCTCACAGCAGGGCCTGGAAAGTGGATGCCCTATCCTTCCAGTGGGAAAGCCTCTCAATCTATGCATTCCCACCTCTGCCCCTTCTCTCAAGAATATTGCTCAAGATAAGACAGGACAGACCAAGGACAATCCTGATTGCCCCGGACTGGCCACGCCAGTGGGCCTGGAAGTTACCTGACTCTGTCAAGCCGATTCCAAAGAGACCAGACCATATCCTTTCAGCCCCTCAAGATCAGCAACACTGGGCCAAGGGAATTCGTGTGGATGCCATGGTGGTAGCAGCAGCCACTAATAAGTAACTTGCTGACGAAAGTCCCACTATCCAACCTCCTAACAAAGAGTTTAGGACTATGGATAGGTTTAGAAAGCGCATATACACTTCATCGTCCTTTGAAGATTAAAGAACTGCCAGATGTTGTTGCAGGAACAGTAGATGAAGGAGTGCAAGACAAAGTGGCTTCTCAGCTCGCCACCCTAGAATCCATTTCTATCTCGTCCATGAGGCTAACTGCATGTGCTGCCGAAGGGGCAACAAGGGCAGTGGGTTCAGGCGTAGCCATCAGGATACATGCCTGGATGTGCTTATGTGATTTCCCAGAGCCATTGAAGTCATCAACACTCCATTTGATGGAACATCCCTGTTTGGACCCAAAGTTAATGACATACTGGCCAAATGGGAGAAAGATGGGAAGACCCTTTCTGCCATTGGCGTATGCTTTTCCACTCCTCAACGGCCCTATTCCAGGAATCAGAGGAGTGGGAGACTATGGTTCAAGAAATCCCAAGTGTCTTTCCAGGACTCATGTGGCAACGACTTTCCCTGAGGCAGAGGGGGGGGGGGGTAACAATGAAAGTTGTTTCACAAGAGGCAGAAGTCGTTCACAGCATTAGGTAGGGGTCCAGGGATTCTTTCCCTGGTAATTCCTATCAAAGCTCCTGAAAGGAGGGCCCGATTGCCTTCCTCTGGAGGCAGTCTGGGGGCAATTATCTCTGCACCACTCTGCCTGGCTAAGAATAACAGAGGACAATTGGGTGCAGAGGATTATAACCAGAGGTTAGAATATCACCTTTTAGAGAGACCCAAAAAGAATCCCGGATGTTTCACCCAGTCACAGGGATGCGACAGTCTTAGAAATTTGAAAACTGCTCGACAAAGGAGTCACCCAAGTGGTCCCACCAGACCAGAGAGGATCCAGGTTTTACTCAAGATTCTTTTTAGTGCCATAGAAAACAGGGGACTGTTGACCAATTTTGGATCTCAGTCAGTTGAACAAATCTGTTCAGCAAACCAAATTCCAGATGGTCTCAGTTCAGTCTGTACTCCATTCCTGGAAAAAGACAAATGGATGTGCTCAGTAGATCTTCAGGATGCATATTACCATGTAAAAATGGACAAAGTCCAGAAGGTTTCTGCACTTCTGGCTGGGAGCCAGTCACTATCAGTTTAGAACACTGCCCTTTGGTTTCACCACAGCCCCCACGGTGTTCACCAAATGCATGGCAGTAGTAACAGCTCACCTCAGACTGCTTTTATTCAGAGTGTTTCCATATCTATATGACTGTCTCCTTGCCACTCCCACTAGGTGTCAACTCGTAAAGGCATGAGATTATACTCTTCTTCTTTGTTCAAACTTAGGAATCACTATAAACTATGAAAAGTCCCATTTAGAACCATCTCAACAGTTTGAATTCATTGGAGCTATGCTCAGTACAATCACCGGAACTGCATCACTCCCTGTAGAAAGACTACAAAGGATAAAATCACAAGTCAGACAGATCATTCAAAGCAAGAAAGTAACAGTGAGGCTCCTTCTACAAAATCTAAGGTCAGTGATACCCTCTATTATTCTAGTCCTTTTGGCGAGATACCACTTGCAATTC
Organism: Protopterus annectens; assembly: GCF_019279795.1. NCBI lineage: Eukaryota > Metazoa > Chordata > Ceratodontiformes > Protopteridae > Protopterus > Protopterus annectens. Next base: position 212,233,714 of record NC_056727.1, on the reverse strand, counting down.
ATCAGTGGCTCCTAGCGTCTCAATTGTCCTTTCTGAGTCGGCCAGTGTCCCATCTGATTATGATCAGCAATCAATGCAAGGAAGACCTAAGTTGGTGGCTTCATTCCAATGAAATCTTGTCAGGCCATCCCTTTGTCCTTCCTCAACCCCCAAGTCATAGTGACCACGGACATGTCCCAGATAGGGTAGAGGGGCATTGTCAGGAAAAGGCAGTCCAAGGGCACTTGGTCCCAGCTGGAGGTCAATTTACATATCAACGTTTTAGAGATGAGGGCAGTGCTCTTAGAGTTGCAGGCATTTCAGGAAGCCCTCCCCTTGGGAACAGTTGTGATTCTGACAGACAATATGTCAGTAGTCTAGTACATCAGCAAGCAAGGGAAAACCAGATCTTAGCCTCTTTGCTGAGAAGCACTCAGAGTATGGCAATGGGCAGTATTGTCTGGCTGCTTTCTAGTAGCAGTGCACATTCTGGGGAGATCAAATGTGATCGCGGACAAATTGAGCAGAACTATCCTCATGCCTCCCAAGTCATCTCTCAGTCCATTGGTGGCAGAAAAGATATTCAGCCACTGGAGCCAACCATGCGGCGACCTGTTTGCTTCCCCTCTGAGTGGCAAGTGCAGCAGTCACTTTGACCTGTCCCCCCCCCCCCCAGGAGTCACCCAGAGACGTGCTCCTTCATGATTGCCCCCCCCCCCAGTCTATTGTACGCCTTCATGATCCCTCTAATATGGCCGTTTGTAAGGAAAGCCAACAGGTCGAAGAACAAAATAATTCTCATCAACCCATTCTGGCCTCGACAGGTCTGGTTTCCCTTCCTGTGGCCTCATCAGCTTCAGAAACCATGGATACTGGAACCAGCTCCAGATCTATTGTCCCACCCACAGGGGCTGGTCCATCCAAATCTTCAGCATCTCAAGGTCACTGTGTGGCTTCTTCAGTTCCCATGATTGCCAGGCAGTCACCCCCCCCCCCGGTCCAGTGCATCATTCTAGCCCACAACAAACCTTCAACAAGAACATTGTACCTCAACAAGTGGCTAAAGTTTTCTAAGTGGTCATCAGACCTTAATCTTGACCCATATTCTGCACCTATTAATAGAGTTCTGGAGTTTTTGACGTTGCCCTTTGAAACAGGAGCATCAGCCTGTGCTATTCGAGTGCATCTTGCCGCGATCTCTAATTTTCATATTGGTTTAAATGGTTTATCCCTCATGTCCCATAAACTTTGCAAAGCCTTTTTGAAAGGAACCTTAAATGCTGTGACTTCCATATAAAGAACCCATGGTACCAGGGGACTTGAATCTGGTACTTCAGTCTCTTATTTGTTATCCTTTCAAACCTGCTGCCACTTGTGACTTGAAGATTTTGTCATGGAAAACGTTTTATTCTTGATAGGAAAACTTTTTATTCTTGATAGCTATCACTTCTGCTAGAAGAATTTTTGAAATTCAGGCCTTATCCTGCAAGCCGCACTATCTAATCTTCCGTAAGGACAGGGTCACCCTGCGAACAAATCCCTCCTTCCTACCAAAGGTTGTCTCAGAGTCGAATATCAGTCAGGTTATACAAATTCCAGTCTTTTTTCCCAGCTTCTCCAATAAAGGGGAGTACTATCGGCACTTACCAGATGTGCACAGATAACTACTTTTCTATCTTCATAGAACAAAGGAAATCAGAAAATCTGATCAGCTATTTATTTCCTTTTCTTCAGTCACTTTGGGAAGTCCAGTCTCTAAAATTACTTTAGTTAAATGGCTTAGAGACTGTATCACCTTTGTGTATAACAGAGTACACCTACCAGGACCTGTAGAAGCCCATTCAACTAGAGCAGTGGCAGCCTCTGCAGTTTTCCATGCCGGATCTTCTTTAGATGACATTTGTGCAGCGGCGACATGGTTATCTCCTCATACATTTATTATACATTACAAGCTGGACATGTTCTCTAGGGGACGTGCATAATTCAGCTCAATGGTGCTCAGGAATATTCTTCCGTGAGACCTCCCAAGATATTAGGTAGCTGGGGATTCTGTCCCACAGTCAAGGGTTACGTGAATATTGACAACATCAGATAAAGAAGTTATGTCTTACCATAATGTTCCATCTGTGCTATCAGTCTTCAGTCTTCACTAATCCTTGACATTCCCCCCCTCCTTCCCCCTGCCTTAGATCTCTTGGTGAATCGGATCTCTCCAAAGATTGGCTTGCTGATAGAGACATTGCTATTAGCCTCTGATCCTTTATTTCTTGCCTGTCACTATTGTTTTGAAAACTCCATCTGAGATGATTTGTGAGGAGCATTATGAGTAGAGCTTAGCTCAAAAGTTTTTGGAAGGAGTGAGCTGGAATAACGGCCGAGTCAGTTCCAAGGCTCAGAACCGAACCCACAGTCAAGGAATAGTGAAGATCGACAACACAGAAGGAACGTTATGGTAAGACACAACTTCTTTTTACATCTGCTTGATGTTCATAGGCAGTTCTGTTTTTATCTTCGTAGGACAAAGCCATTTCAAAAGTCAGACCAATTTGTGTCATCTCATAGCCACCTAGGTCTGGTGGTTTCGAAAGTTACTGTTGCTAAATTGATAACAGACTGTATTACTTTGATTTATGCCAAGAATGGTTTGCAGTTGCCTCATCCTCTTAAGGCCTACTCAACTAGGTCTATGTCCACCTCATCTGCTTTTTCTCCCAGGGCATCTTTAGATATCTGTGCTGCAGCCACTTGGTCAAAAACTCGTACCTTTGTCATGCATTACAAATTAGACATTGTTTCCAGAAGCAGAGATTCCTTCAGTTTGACAGTGCTCTGGCATATCCTTCCTTGAGATCACCCAGGAGTTGTATAGCTGGGGACTGTAACCCAACTGGGAGGAGGAATGAAAGAAAACAACACAGATACCAAGTCATGGTAAGTACATAACTTATATCCTGCCAAGGATATAATAGACAGCCAGCTTCCAAAGCTTCAGGGCACCGTCTACATGCCCAAACTGTCAAGCAGCTGGATCAACGGTCAGCTTGTGCTTTCCTTTACTGGGTAAATAAGTTCCCTTTGGAGAAAAAAAACTTCCATTTTCTTACTTTTGTTGATGTTTTATTATTTTCCTCTTAAGGAAAGTTATTTTAAAGCTAGGACTGCTGTGTTTTAATGTCTGTCTCGAGACTGTCACATACTTTTAAAAAGAGCTTTTTTTCCCCTTTCAATTGTTTCGTACCATTTTTAAACTGACAGCATGTTTTCTGTGCCGAAATTGTTTATTTTTCTTTTGTGGGTCTAGTCTAGTGTAGTGTTTTAAAGTACTTTTTCCTGAGTTACTTTTTTTCTGTCATAAAGGTAACTTTTGTAGACTTGTAGTATTTATTGGCAATTACTACTTGTCTTCCCCAGGTAAGAGCCACCATTTTTAGCTTGATCATGGAACAGATTACTGGTCTCACGGTCATTCCTTCCAGCAACAAAAAGAAAAAAAAATTAAGCAACCAGCCTTTGCCACCATAGCAGGCTAATGATTTGACTCAGTCACAGGTGGTGATTCTGCTGTGGCCATTTGTTGTACCGCAGACCACTTGTCCTTTACCCCATATTCTGCTTGTGTAGCACCTGCAGCCATTATGGACAAGGGGTTAGCCATATCATCTACAGCTGTTTGGTTCCCCTCAGTGGACAAGGGAGAGCCCCTATTATTGGTTCTGGGAGAGAGAATAGGAAAGGTTTCCCTGTTTTTTTTTTTTTTTTTAAGAATGCTGTGCCCGTTCTGGGAAAGCAGCTGCTGCTATTAATAACGTGGTTGGCCCCATTTTTCTTGTCAAAAAGAAACAGAAAGCCAAGCATGTATCTACTTTCTTTGGATAACAGTAGGTTAATGGGTCTGGCTCAAGGTTTGATTCAGGCTATTTATCCTTCTTGTAAAATAGTTTCTGGTAAAAGAAAGAGGAATTCCGCTTTTCTTGACGTGATTCAAGATTCTGAATCTCAACAAAAAGATGCAGAGACAGACATGTTTTTTTTTTCCCTCAAATTTCTGATTCAGTCTCCAAGGAGATCTTAGTTTCTGAGCCGCCCTGTGGCGGTTTCTTTTTCTCATTCTCTGAGACTATTGCTAGAATATGCCATTGTTTTCAGTGGGAGTTCCTCAGTCCTTCAGAAAATACTATGTATTGTTACACAAAGATTTTCCAGGGCATACACCAATTCCTGTTCTGACTGTTTTAGAGGATGTGTGTGTCAGTTTTCCTGATAGCAAGCCAGCTGCCCTAAAAGGCATATAGGATGTATATAGTTCTTCATTCATTTCAATGACTGATGTTAAGGTATTAATTTCTTTTAGGCACCTATTTATTGAGGATGCATAGCAGGTACTAGTGGAGGCAAGAAACCCTGTTACTAGGAAATCGTATATTAGCAAATGGAAAATCATTTTTAGATGGTAAACAATGGTTTTGTAGTTCTGGGATACTTTCCTTTTATTTTGTTTATTATTAGTTTTTTAGTTTTCTGTTTTTTGGTCTATTTCTTGGAATTTTTAGATGGAGCCAACCATCACCAATGTAGGGATAATTGTTCTCTGTTTTTTACAATATCTTTGTGAGTTACTATCCAGTGTTTTTTCTTCTTCCTCTGTCAAGGTTCATTTATTGGCTATTTCAGCATGTTTGCCCATGGATCCTCCTCTTTCAATGCATTCTCATGTCAAAATGTTTTTGAAAGGGATTTTGCATAAGAGGCCTCCAAGATAACCAGTGGCCTTTTCTTGGGATCTTAATTTTGTGCTGGAGAAGCTAACACTTGCTGCGCTTCAACCAGCTAATCTGTCTGATTTGAGGTTCTTTACATGGAAGACAGTTTTTACTGATTGCTCTGACCTCTGCAAAAAGGGTATCTGAGTTGCAGGCTCTTATGCCAAGTAAATCCTGTCTCATTTTCCATAGAAATTATTATAGAAGTAATACTTATTTTATGCTTAAAGTTGTATCCAAGTATTAAGTCAAACTATCCATCTCCCTGTTTTCTTTCCTGACCCAATAAATACCTTGGCTATCCATGGACAATAACGTTTTTCTCTAGACAGAGCAGAATCTTTAAGAAATTCTGATCAGTTGTTCATTTGTGCCAAAGCAGACAATGTCTGAGTGGTTGTCTCGTTACTCCCTCAGTAAAACTAAGCCAGACAGGGTCGAGGCACATTCTACTCGGGCCCTTCATCTGTTTCTTTTTGGAAGGGGATGGACTCAGTAGTGTTCTACAAGCAGCAACCTGGTCCTCTGTACATACTTTTACAAACCTCTGCTAGATAGATTCATTCATGTCTAGATCAGGTTTTGCTAGGACCTTTCTCCAAGGGCTCCTAGACCCTTCTACTTCCACTTCACACTTGTTTTAAGCTATGGTACTCTATCCTATGTAGCGTAGGTTACTGCAGCATGGATCGATATGATGAACATTGTTAGTTGTTTAATTAAACTTAAGTAACAGTAGATGTTGGAATGTTCATTGTGACAGTAGCCACTGCCTCCCTCCCCTTAACCCTGTTGCTTTTTTGGTATATTATTTATGCCAGGTTTTGGACATTTGTTTTTTGTTTTTCCTAGCAATTTCCTTTCAGAGCTCAGCCTCCCTCACTCAGCATAAAAGTTGTAAAGAATTTGGCACCCAAACCTGTCTTTTAGTCAACTAAGCTGGAGCTGACTAACAATTTGGCCACATGGAAGGTGCCGTGAAGCTTTGGAAGCTGGCCAGCTGTTATGCCATGTACAGGATATAACCCAAATAGCATAGGCTACTACTGCAGTCATCATTCAAACTGCTACTGATATGGTAAGTTTACTTGCACAACTGTGATTTTTTTTTTTGTTTATAAAAATCTAAGAATTTTTGATAATATCCTATCCTCCTGTTAATTGTTATGGATTTAAATCAGTGACATACCATAACGGCTTTCTTATTATAGGCAGGTCATTCAGAATTCATGAGACTGTTGTATGATGCCCTGGAGATATGGAGGGGGTTCTGTAGCATACTATGATATGGTAGCTGATCTTGTGTAATTTGGTTTGAATCTCTACAAGGTGTACTTTTGGGTCTGTAGGTATCTTTGTTGAGGTAATGTGGTCTCTAGCAAATATGGACATACCACCATAGTTGCCATTAGGTCTAAACGAGTGGAAGCATAAGGCCCAGGTAATGAGGGGGATTGCCCTCTGGGCACTTAAACCAACTATCTGATGCAGCATGTACATGGGTGTGCTCCAAATGCAAGTTGGCATCAATGTTTGGTAGTTAGTTGTTTAGACTTTTAGCATTAGGTAAAGCTACTTTTGATATGGTCCAGTGTTTGATTTGTTTGTAAAGTTAGGTTAGGAGGACTTCTGTAGCTGTGAGATGGCTCAGAATGAGTGCTTCTATTTCTGCAGGTAAGTCTTGATAAGCACACTGGCTGACCTGTATTCTTCTGTTGGACTGGCTGACCTGTATTCTTATTCTGTTGGAAGGTGTGCAGCTGTCTTTTGTCAGTGACATTTGAGACCTCTTACTTTTCTGATCTTGATTCTTTAGATTGTACAGTGCTGCAAGGTGATACATTGATGGAGTCATGTTTTTTTTTTTTTTGGCGTGGGTCTTTCTCTTTTTTGCCCTCATTTTCTCTCTTGCTGTTTTTGTACAGCTATAATCTAGGATCTGATGATGTCCTTTTCATTCTTCCTCACAAATGGGTCTTGGATCCGACTCAGCCACTTCTCCCAGACTTTGGATCCAGAACTCAAGCTCCTCCCTCTACCCATAATGCCCCATTCCATCCTCAGCTCCTCAGATCTCATTTGTTGCAATCAAGATAAGATGAACGATCTAACTTGAGTCAGTAATCTAGTTCATTTTTGGATATATATTGCCTTTTCCCACTTTAGATAATTTACTCTGGTTGATATTTACTTTCTGTCAACTTTCCTTCCTCCCTCCAGTTTTTGCTGGTGCTAGGGTCTTCCTTTTCTAGTCATTTGTCTAGTACTGTTCTCTTTTGTTCTTTGGCCTGCAATTCTTTCTCATCCTGTCTCTTTTTAAATATATATATCTTTGTTTAACAAAAAAGTTTTTTCTTTTAGTATAGCTTTCTTTAGGTTGTTCTTTTCTTGCCTGTTTCAACCTGTTTTTCTCTTCAGAGTTACTTCACATTATTTTCACAAAAAACGAGAAACTGGAGAAACCAGCTAGTTTCAAAAAAGTGCAGTTTTTGTGGGCATAAGATTCCCAACTCTGATGCCCAGAAGAAATGTGTATATGGTCTCTGAGCAGCCCACCTTGACTCATCTGGTACTGTTTGCCTGACATTTAATCCCAGGGCACTCTCGGACTGTTGAAATAAATTTATGTTAAGAGGACTTCTGCCTGCTGATACTGGGACTCAAACCCCTTCTAAGGCTTCACAGCCGACCTTGGAGTCCTGGAAAAGACCCATAACGAGATCTCCAAAGGCTTCCTTGGAAACTGCTGAAAAGTTAAAGAAATTCTCAGATCCAACCTCATCTGATCCTGAAGACATTCTGCTGACCCTCAGATCCACAGCACTCTTCAGATCAGACTGGTACAGCCCATGCAGTTAGCCCTCCTGTTCTGTCCACCTCCTTTTCAGATCCTAAACCCAAGGATTTGACTAACAGAGGTTGCACAGCCAAATTCGTGCTGAAGCCACTCTCCAACCCTGCCATCAAAGTTATTTAAGACACCAAGGAAGCATTCATGGCCCCTGTCCACTGGTTTCATTCAGATCTTTGAGGAGTTTGACAGAGGCAGACATGGACAGGATGACACAGAGATTTCTCAGGGCTCTGATTAAGACAGGGGTCCTCCCAACTGTGTCCCCTATTGGATCTGTGAGTGCTCCTGCCCAACCAATTATTTCTCCTCCTCCAATCCGACCTGGAGTCTTAGGATTGAAGATCCCCGAGAGGTTCAGCAATGGACCCAAGGAACCTTCCTTCCTCAACTCCAGTGGTGTCCCTGATCAGCCCTGCTCTTACGCCTTGGGATCAAGATGCATTTTGGATCAGAGAGGTCACTGCTGGGTTTGGGGGTTTGGATTTGGCTCCTACTATGTCCGATCCATCCCTTCCCCTCAGTGCCTTGGCCCTGAACAGCTCAATTGCAATTGCCTCCAGAGGGCCCACATCAGAGGTTGACCCCATCCTGTCTTCTTTGGCGGAGGGGTGGAGAGGTCTCCCTGGGTTTGTTGGCCTTTCAGGTTGTGGGAAGGGCTTTCTCTTTGCATAGAGAGCCGTCCTGTCTGATCTCGAATCCTATCCCTTGCCCATCATTGGGTCTGAGCTCTGACCCTATCAGTTCTGCTCCTAAGAGTCAGCTAGTTCCAGGAGGTGTCCACAAAAATTCTACAGAAGGATTTCCCCCCTTCCGAAACCTTTCTGACCCCACAGAAGAGGTTCCTTGGAAGAGAACATGGGCTTGGAAGGAACCAGACACCGTCAAGCCCATCCCCAAGCACCCAGCTAAGTTTTTGGCTCCCCCTTCAGACAGACACCACTAGAGGAAGGGAATCCCAGTTGATGCCATAGTTGTGGCTGCGGCCACTAAGGAGATAGCAGAACAAAGCTCCTCTGTCCATCCGCACAACAGGGAGTCTTGGAAAGAGCATATATGATTCAGCCACATTTGCACTGAGGTTGTTAAATTACCTGGCACATTTTACTCGTCTGTAGAGAGATTTGATCAAGGAGCTTTCAAAAAGTCCATGTCTGCGGAGGATCTCAAGAAGGTTTCTCCTCAGCTGGCTACTCTTTCATCCATTGCCAGTTCATTGATGAGGCTGATATCCCATACAGTGGTGGGCACCTCACGAGCAGCCAGTTAAGAGTTAGCTGTAGGGAGACATGCCTGGATGAGGCAGTGTGACTTCCTGGAATGCTTTAAGGCATCTTTTGTTAATGTCCCCTTTGATGGCTCCTCCTTGGTCATGCCATCAGTGAAGGATACGCTTACCCGAAGTGAGCAAGAAGGAAAGACCCTGCCTGTCATGGGAATCAAGTTTTCTACCCCTCAATGTACCTTTCCTAGGAATCAGCAAGGTGGTGAGAAAATGTAATTCTGAAAATCTCTGGGACCTTTCCAGGACTTATGCAGTGATACTTCCTTCAGAGACAGGAGGAGGTTTCAATGGCAGACATCGCCCAAGAGGCAGATGGGGTCTGCAAAACAAAAGCTTCAGAGACTCCTTCTCTGAAAGGCCCTATCAGCGCTCCTGTAGCACTGCCCAACTGTCCACCTCTGGAGGTAGTCAGGGGTCATTTTTCCCTATATCTAGATGCTTGGACAAATATTACAAAAAATGCATTGGTGCCAAGTATAATATCCAGAGGTTACTACATACTCTCTTCCTTTCCACCTCCTGTCCCAAGGAAGAAACTCCCCAACATTCCACCCATCAGAGGGAATAGGCAGCTCAAAAGATTCAAAAGCTGCTACAAAAGACTCATCCAGGAGGTCCCACCTGCGCAAATAGGATTCTGAACTTGCTACTGCTTCTTTTTAGTGCCAAAGAAGACAAGGGGACCTGATCCCAATTCTGGAACTAAGCTGTCTGAATCAGGATGTAATGAAGTCAAAGTTCCGAATGGTTACGGTTCAGTCCATCCTCCCTTTTCTGCACAAGGACGATTAGATGTGCTGTGTAGATCTCCAGGATGTGTACTATCATATCAAAATTAAGCACTCCAGGAGACATCACTACCAATTTAAAGCACTTCCCTTTGAACTCACCTCAGCCTCCCCAGGGTGGTCACCAAATGAATGGCAGTCATGGCAGCTGACTTGAGACTCCAGGGATTTCAGGTGTTTCCATATCTCGATGGTTGGCTCCTCGCTGCCCCAACCACGCATCAACTTCTACAAGCTAGGGATTACTTGCTTCAGATCACCAATTCCCTAGGTATTATAGTAAATCTTGCCAAATCGAAGCTGATTCCTGTACACACTTATAGGAACTCAACTGAATACGATGATTCAAGTGGCATCATTACTGCTTCATCGCACAACATCATTAAAAAATCAGGTGTGGGGGTATGCTATCTCATCCATCCCCTCCTGCAAAACTAATGTTTCAAGCTTGTGTCAATGTCAGCTGTCATTCTTCTAGTTCCCCTAGCAAGGTTCTTTATGTGAATCCTTCAGTGGACACTAGCGGTTCAGTGGTCCATTCTTTACCAACCTCTATCATATTGCATAAAACTCGCTCCAGTTTGCAAACTTCATGTTCATTGGTGGATCCAGTCAGATGACCTCTTTCTGGGCAGACCATTCTGTCTTCCTCCCTCAGTAGCCACAATGACCACGGATACTTCCCAACTTGGGGGTGGGGCATTTCATGGGAAAGATGGTTCAATGCACATGGTCCCCCTCAGTGACAAAGTTGTATATCAATGTCTTAGAGATGAGAGCAGTCCTCCTAACATTACAAGCCTTTCAGGACCTTCTCCCTCTAGAAGCTATTGCAATCCATATGGGCAACACGTCACTAGTCTTTTCCATCAACAGACAAGGAGGAACCCGTTCCTACCCATTGGGAAGAGAGGCCATTATGGTCTGGGAATGGGCAAGCTGTTAGAACGTTTTCTTATTGCAACACACAATACTGGGGAAAACCAACACTCTGGTAGACAGACTCAGCAGGTGAGACAGGTCGATTCTGATTCCTCATGAGTAGTGCCTCAGTCAGATGGTACAGAATATGATCTTCAGCTGCTGGGGTCAGCCTTGCTGTAACCTATTTCCTTCTATCCTCAACAACAAGTGCAGCAATTACTTTGCTGTGATCCCCCGCCAGGGGCGGTTTCTGAGGGATGCTGTAATTCACAATTGGCCCCCAGGTCTCCTCTTACTCCTGTCCCCCTCTTCCTCCGATTCCAAGGTTCCTACAGAAAGCAAGCAGGCTGAAGAACTCAGTCATCCTCCTGGCCCCCTTCTGGCCTTGACAGGTTTGATTCCCATTCCTCTGGTGTCACTTCATCCTCCATGGATACTGGAACCCACTCGGGATCTCCTATCTCATCTGTCAGGAATTTAACATTCCAATCGCCACATCCTCAGACTGACTGCATGGTTTCTCCACTTCTAGTAATAGTCACAGTCCAGGCTTGCTTCCCCAGTCCGTGACATGCCTCTCAGAAAGGATCCACCAAGAAAGTTTACAGAATCAAAAGGAAAAGATTTTCTGTTTGGGCTTCCAATCAGAATATCAACACCTTTTCAGTCCCTACTTCAGCCATTCTCCTATTTCTCACTACTCTTTTTAAGGAAGGGGCTAGTTTTTCTGCTATTAAACTTCACTTGGCAGCTATATCCAACTTCCATATGAGAAATTAATCATTATCTCTGGCATCTTTCAAATTGTGTAAAGCTTTCTTGAAGGGAGTCTTCCTCCTTAGACCTCCAATAAAAGATCCCTCTCCTCCTTGGGATTTGACTGTGGGTTCTTTAAGGATTAACTCAAACATCATTTGAACCGGTGAACAAATGCGATATGAAGTTTCTTTCTTGGAAGATGATATTTTAGTAACTATCACTTCAACCAAAAGAATTTCTGACTTCCAGGCCTTATCGGCCATGGCCTCCTTGTATCATTTTCCATAAGGATAGGGTGTCTCTTCAAACCAACCCTCCACTTATACCAAAAGTGGCTACTGAGACTAAAATTAACCAGTCCATTCAGTTACCAGTTTTCTTTCCAAATTTTACTAATAAAGGTGAATGTATGCTGCACCTGCTTGATGTTCACAGACAATTGCGTTTTTATCTTCTTAGAACAATACTGTACAAGAAGTCTGATCAGCTGTTTGTGTCCTTTTTTCCCTAACTGCTTGGGTCAAGCAGTTTCCAAAATTACTGTAGCCAAATGGATTACTGATTGTGTTTCACTGATTTATTCTCAGAAAGGTTTGGAGTTGCCTCATCCTCCTAGAGCTCACTCCACTAGACCCATGGCTACTTCATATGCCTTTTCCTCAAGAGCCTCCACTGACATCTGCACTGCAGCCACTTGGTCCAAAACTCATACCTTTGTTGTGCATTACAAGTTAGAAATTATTTCCAGAAGCAGAGCTTCCTTTGGTTCGACAGTGCTCCTGCATGTTCTTCCTTGAGGACCTCCGGAGAGTTACGTAGCTGGGGGCTCTGACCCATTCGTGAGGAAGAATGAAAAGGACAACAACAGATTTAAAAGTTATGTACTTACCATAACTTGACACGTGTTGTCCTTTTCACTCTTTGTCACCTTCCCTCCCAACCATCCCCCGGCCCTGTCACTCCTAGAAGGATGTTTGGATGGTATTGGAACTAGCATGTTACTGGTTTGAGCCTCAGTCTTTTTTTTTGTCTGTTCTGTCCCTGTAACACAGTTGGGATAAGGCAGCAAACTCGATCTGAGGAGTTTGGGATGGAATGGAGCATTATGGGTTGAGGGGGAAGCTGAAGTTTTGGATCTAAAGTCTGGGAGATGCGACCAAGTGTGATCCGATGATCAGATCCAAGACCCATTCGTAAGGAAGAATGGAAATGGACAACACCGATGCCAAGTTTTATGGTAAGTGCAAACTTCTAATTTTGCAGGTTGCTCCTACTTCTCTGTCCAGGCTGTAGGCTTCTGGATTGTGTGAGGGTGATAGTTCTGGAAATTTACTAATCTGTAGTAGAGTTCTGACAGCCACATTAGTAGGGGTATCTTTGAGTGTGTAGAATATGATTACTGATGTTCTTCGTGTTTCACTGTTTTAGTCATCACATTTGGGTTATCCCTGCCAGGGTAGCCCTCGGCCGGCCCAAATACCAGAGGCTTAGTATTTCTCCGTCGATTGCTGTTGCTTGAGGACTGACATCAGGTCGGCAGTAGTATAAAGGAAGGCAGCCGACACCATTACATCAGTCTTTCTTGCTTTGGACCCCGAAGCAGAAGCAGTTCGCACGAGTGCCGGTCGGCCACTACCTGAGTTTTTGTTTCCGAATTGAAGTTGAAGACTTCCAAAGCTAAGCACCCCATTGGGGATCCTTTTTTCTTGCACTAACTGATGTCAGAAAAAGTTAATAATTGTCTCACCTGTGGAAAGCAAATACCACACAGAGACTTCCACTCTTACTGTGTCACTTGTCTAGACCCACACCACGACGTCCCCCGTTGTTGCTTCTGTGCTTTGTTTAACACCAGAACTATCCATTGTCAGGCCCTTATTGTAGCCAGATATTTTCATTTACAGTCCTCAAATTCCATTATGGCTTCGGTAAGCGATCCGACAGCAGATCTTCCAAAAAAGTGTAGATGGAGAGAAGACCGCACAGGTCCAAACCTTCTGATGACGCTTCCGTTAAGCTAGTCATCAGTCCTCCGGTACTCAGTCAGGCGCTTTCGCAGCCCCTGATGCCCGCTTAACTTGATTCGCAGGCCTCTACCAAGACCCTTTCAGAGTCTGGTATGCTGCAGATCTCTTCTTTGTCTAAGGATCCTGCGGTCATCTCTACCTTGGATGGGTCCAGAGCTGCTGAGCAGGCACTGGCTTCCGAGTAAGTCCTTCACACCACTGAATCTCGACACAAACCAACGCCTTCTTTCGCAACTACCGTTCTTTCAAAAACAATCGAGTTCCTTAGGCCCAGGGTTCGAACCACACCCAAGAAACCCGATTACCCACTCTCAGGCACATGCTACCTTGCCTCAGTTTCAAATGCATAAAATGGCAGAAGACCTTATTATGCTGATTAGGGGAAGCCAAACCACTCCCTCAAAAAGGAAAAGAGATCTGTCTCCAGTAGTTTTGTCTGAACAAGAGTCAGATGAATCTGATGCATCTGATTATGAAGACATGCAGGCCCTCTCCACTTATGAGGATTCTAATGCAGAGGAATCCATTCCTTCAGCTTCTCCTCCAGAGGATTTTTCCTTTGAGGAAACCTTGCATACCTTAAGGGGAGCATTTCCAAAGGGAGAGTCAGGACTACCCTCAGTCTAAAAAGAGACTCAAAGAATTCCTAGATCTTCCGCAACACAGACCCTTAGCCATCCCCCCCAGTCCTGGATGTGGTGGATGATGTTTTCCTTGAATCCAGCTTGACTCCTGCACCCAGAAAACCAGACAGGTACTACCGAATCCCTGACTCACACAAATATCTTTTTAAAAATCCTACAGCTGACCCTGAGGTCATTCCTTAAGGGCTAAAAGGGATTAACGCGACCTCTGCTAAAAATCCATCCCCGTCAGACAGGGATTCTCGAGCATTGGACAGATGGGGTAAAAAAGTATACACCTCAGCTACTCTTGCTATCAGGGCACTAAATTGTCAGTTCCATATGCTTAAATATCAGCAACACACCTTGGAACTCCTTAAACAAAAAATGTCCTTTCCTGCATGGACAGAATCTAAAGATTTACAGGACTTAATGCATTCTGCAAGTCAAGTAACTAAACACACTTTACACTGTGGTTTTGATGCCCTAGAAGCTTCTTGCAGGGCAGCAGTCACTGGATCGGTCATTAGAAGACATGCATGGCTTAAGGAACAACCCCTGCCAGACCATGTCAAATCTAAATTGTTGGATGCACCCTTGCACAAAGATAATTTATTTGGCACTAGGGCAGAAGAGGTCTTAAAAAAGATGGAAGAAAAAGCAAAATTTATGCAAATAGTTAAAGATTTCTTACAGGTCCAGCCCCCTAGGTTCAGCAGGCATTTTACCTCCAAGCACTGGTCTTTTCCTGCTGTGAGTAAACAGGCCCAGCCTAGGCCCCGTGGAAACAGACCCCCCAGACAGCAGCCCCAGGGAATGCAGAGATCTAAGCAGTGGACTACCTCCACTTCAAAACCAGGGAGTTCTAAGACACTCCCTTATGGTAAGAACTCACAGTGACTCACCTCCTCCCTACCTCCCCTCTGCCCACATTCACATACACCTAGGAGGAAAACTCTCCTTTCACTCAAGCACCTGGGCCACCATTACCAAGGACCAATGGGTTCTGGACATTGTGTCTGAGGGATACAAATTCTCCTTCCACACCCTTCCAACCCCAAAAGGGTTCCCAGATCTACCACCAAATCAGTAGGCAGAGGCTCAAAAGCAAATCCATTCCCTGCTCTCTTTGAGGACCGTAGAGCACGTTCCTGCAGAACAGATAGGCCAAGGCTTCTACTCCAGACTTTTTCTGGTGCCCAGAAAAGAGGGCACCTGGCACCCCATCCTCGATCTATCCATTCTAAACACCTCCCTGGTGATCCCAAAATTCAAAATGCTCACCCTCCAGCAGCTGCTGCCCATGCTTTCCAAGGATGCTTGGCTAGCCACCCTGTACCTAAAAGAGGCCTACCTCCACATTCCCATCACGGAATCATGCAGAAAATATCTCTGTTTCAGGGCAGGATCTCAACACTTTCAGTTCTCTGCACTTCCCTTTGGCTTATCTACTGCTTCCAGAGTTTTCACAAAGTGCCTGACTCTGGCCATTGCCTTTTGCAGGCAAAGAAATATTCAAATTTACCCCTACTTAGATGACTGCCTTATTCAAGCAGACGGCCAGGAAAAGTTGCTCAAACACCTGGCCTTTGTAAAGTGCCCATTAACCTCCCTAGGGTACACAATCAACGAAAAGAAATGCAAACAGGTGCCCACCCAAAGGATAATCTTCCTGGGAGAACAAGCCTGGACACAGTATCCCAGATGGCATACCTTACACCAAAGAAATAGATGTTCCTGTCAGCTTACGTCTCTCAACTGGCCACCAGGCCCCAGCACTCTGCAAGGAAAATCCTACAAGCCCTGGGGTTCATGGCATTTTGCATACTCCTCATTCCATATGCCAGACTTCAGATGAGGAAACCTCAATGGTACCTAAAGAACTTTTGGTGTCAACACTGTCAAGACCTGGAAACTCTCCTTCCTGTTATTCCTGGCCTGAGAAAGGAATTTCTTTGGTGGGCAACAGCCTGCTCTCACAACAAGGGACTGCCCTTCTCCCCACACCCCACTGCCCAGACCCTCACCACAGATGCATCAGAATATGCTTGGGGTGCACACCTGAACGGCAGGTGCATACAGGGCCAATGGAGCCCACAGCAAATCCCCCTGCACATCAGTCAAAAAGATGATGGCTGTGTAGCAGGATTTGATAGCTTTCAAACCCCTTCTCTCTCCAGGGGTTCTCCTGATCAAAACCGACAGTACCACTGTGATGTGGTACATCAACAAGCAGGGAGGGACTCGCTCCTACCCTCTGTACAGGCTGGCCATGACCCTTTGGCTCACAGCCTCTTCCATGCAGCTACACCTGTTAGCACAATACCTTCCAGGCTCTCTTAACTCCCTGGCAGACCAATTAAGCAGAAAGCTTTTGGACCCACACAAGTGGCAGCTCAACAGAAGTATTTTCCTCCTAATAACTCAGAAATGTGGCACCCCAAAGGTCTACCTCTTTGCCTCCCACACCAACCATCAGCTCAGCAAATTCTGCACCAGGGAGCATCCACTGCATGGCTTGGAAAGTGGATGCCCTGCCCTTCCCCTGGGTAAATCTCTCGGTTTGTGCATTTCCTCCCCTACCTCTCATCCCCAGGGTACTGCTCAAAATAATGGAGGAGAAACCAAGGACCATTCTCATAGCTCCACACTGGCCCCAACAGCATTGGTACCCCCTTGCTGCGCAGCCTGTCCCCGCTGCCTCCATGGCATCTTCCTCACATTCCAGACCTCCTAACCCAGAGGGAAGGGGAATTCATGCACCCCCAACTGCAGACACTCAGTTTGGCAGCTTGGCTTATTCCATAACCCCGGACCAATTTGTCATCCTCAGTAGACAGGTTCTGGATGTTATCCGTGAGGCCAGACGCCCCAGCACCAGAAAATCTTATGCAGATAAATGGAAAAGGTTCTGCACCTGGATCCAAGCTAAGGGGGCCGATATGGCCCAGCCCTCCATCCCTCTCATCCTGGATTACTTAGCTGACCTACTACACAGTGGTCTCTCTTTCTCCTCTATAAAAATTCATGCTTCTGCTGTTTGTGCTCATTTTCCCATGAGCAGCCTCTTTTCTCACACCCTTTGATTAAACAGTTCCTCAGAGGGGCAAGCAACTTGACACCCCCCAGAGGGGCTCCTACACCAGCTTGGGACCTTAACTCTGTCTTGGAAAAGCTCACCCTGCCTCCTTTCGAACCAGCTTCTTCTGCAGAGTTAAAATTTCTCTTCTGGAACACAGCCTTCCTTCTGGCCATCACCAACCAGAAGAGTCTCTGATCTGCAAGCACTCATGGCTGTTGAACACTTCATCATCTTCCATGCAAACAGGGTATCCCTCAGAACTAACCCATCCTTCATGCCCAAGGTGGTCTCCAGTGTGCCTGTCAACCAATCCATCCATCTGCCCACCTTCTTTCCTAATCCCCAAAACAAAGGGGAAAGGATTCTACACTCTCTGGATGTTCACAGACAGCTCAGATACTATCTGGACAGGACGAAACCCTTCAGAAAGTCTGATCAATTGCTGGTTAGCTTTGCTACAGGGGCAGAGGGCAAAGACATCTCCAACCAAACCATTTCCAAATGGATAGCACACTGCATTAATTTCTGCTACAAACAGCATGGTAAGCTTCCCCCCATGGGGGTCATGACACACTCCACCAGAGCAGCCTCCACCTCTGCAGCTTTCCTCAGAAGAGTCCACACCAGGGACATCCTGGAGGCTGCCACCTGAACATCTGTTCACACTTTTACCAAGCATTACCAGCTGCCTCTCTTCTCCAAATCCAGGGCACGATTTGCCTCTGCAGTCTTGCAGGGTATTGTAGACAGCCCCTGGCTTCCTTGACTGCCTCCACCCATTTCCTCAGCTTTGGGAATCTACCCAAATGTGGTGACTGCAACAGTGAAACACAAGGAACATAATACAGTTGTGTACACTTACCATAAATGTAGATGTTGGAGTGTATTCACTGTTGCAGTCCTGGTTTCCTTCCCTCCATCCCCCTTGTTTCTGTTTTGTTACCCTTCTTCCTTGTTCTCCTTTCCTTACAAGGGACATATTGGTATTTATTTTCCACTGGTGGGGTTCTTCCACCAGAACCTGGCCTCCTACTTTGGGGGCTCCTGACAGGTTAGGGCAAGAAAAACTGATGTAATAGAATCGGCTGCCTTCGTTTATATCATTGACAACCTGACGTCAGTCCTCAAGCGACAGCAACGACGCAGAAATACTAAGTCTCTGGTATTCGGGCCAGCCGAGGGCTAGCCTGGCAGGGATAACACAAATGTGATGACTGCAACAGTGACTACACTGAACATCTACATTTATGGTAACTGTACACAACTGTACACTTACCATAAATGTACGCAACTGTACTTTTTTGTAGTTGTAATTTAAGTAGCATTGTAATCACTAATCAGGATTTAGAAGGATTTGCAGGATTATTTTTTTATTTTTTTTTTTTTTGCTGATGGTGTGTTGTACTTTTAGAGAGGAGAGGCGATTTTATCTTTTTTTTTACCCTGCGTATATCTGAGTGAACAAATGCTGTTTGGCATTGTTTTAGTAACAAGTTTTCAACTTGCATACAGTTTTAATACTGTTTGAGATGGAGTACATAGATATTTAAATACTCTTAGTGGAGACTTTGGTCTCTTAAGTAGTCTTAGGGATATGGTGGTGAGCACTTATCTAGGATTTGTTGGGATAATAAATGGGCCAAATGGGCCTCTTTTTGATGACCTTTTGCTTGCTTCCTTAATGTTTTTTTGGCCCATTTAATTTCTTGTGCAACCTAAAGGAGTTAGAGGAAGAAATACTGGTGGTGATATGTTAGGTTGAGAGAAGTTCAAGAGAAGACCCCTTGCTGAAGTAGTGTTTGGATTTTTTTTTTTCATGTTTGGCTTTGAAATACCTGTGTCTCTAAATTAGTCTTTTATCTTTTTTTGAATGGAGGGAGAATTTGGCTATATGATTATGACTTTGTTGTTTCTGTTTAGTTGTTCAATCGAATCTGACTCTTCATGTCCTCAAGGACTTTATCATGCAAGACTTGACTGTAAAGGACTGCTTATTTATTACTTCAATAATGCTGTTCATCCAAATTGGCCGCTGCCACCCGCTTTGTTTGTCTTTGGTCTTTCTCAGTATCTGTGTCTTTCATAGTGAATCCCGTCACTGCATTGTGTGGCCAAAGTACACAAGTATTAGTTTTATTTTTACATCAAGCCTGCCAATGACTAGATTGGTGATCTTGCACTCCATGAAATTCTCATAAGTTTTCTCCTATACCAGAGTTCAGTCTTCCGGTGTCTAACCTTAACTTATAGTACAGCTGTCATAGCCGTATGTTACTACTGGAAGATCCTTAACTTTGACTATGTAGACCTTTGTATGATTCATTGATTCATTCATTTATTTACACTTTGCTGACTGGGCGCTAGACCAGTGGCCTCTTTACAGGGAAGATCCAAGGTAGTATTCATATTATTTCGGGGAAATCTGTCCAGGTACCAGGAAACTTTCCCTACTCTTTACGATAACCAACTTGAAATTTTTAATATCCAGTTGAGCTACCATAAGCTTAGGCAGAGAGGGCTTCAGTTTAATGCCTCATCCAGAGAACGGCACAGTCAGGAGTATGGCACCCATTTTTATGCCTCTGTGAACTATCAGTATTGGAAAATGAATACCTTTGCTCTTTAAAATTTTATCCGGATTTACCGTGACTCTCTTTCCAAAAAAGAAGCATCTTTAGATTTCATGTCTGCAGTCACCAACTAGAAATCTTTGAGCCCACAAAAATAATATCTGTCACTGCCTCCACTTCTTCCACATCATTTGTAAAGAATTGATATGACTAGATGAGCTCCTTTTTTAAACTTCAGCACTCAAACAGTAAAATAAATGTCAAAACAGTCAAAAGCTATGAGCAACACAAATAACATCACCTCCCATCCAGTGAGGTGAAGAACAAAAATGTGTAAAAGGTTTTTATGATTACATTCTATAGTATGATGGTATACCTATCAGTGATTAAAAGTAGATCTGATGTCCTTTTCATTCTTGTCTCAACTGATGGATTCAGATCTGGGACTCTGATCTGACTAGGCCGCTTCTACCAGATCATCAGATCCAAAAACTCGCAAGCTCCTCCCTTTACCCGTAATGCCCCACCAACTTTAACATATCTTAGATCTCGTTTGCCACCATCATCTTCAGATGCGGATCCATGCTGCTCATGAGTTTTTTTGTTTATATAGCGTGTTTTTCATGAGTTTGCTGTAGGTTTTAACTTTTTGTATTCTCTTATTCTCCTACTTCCCACCCATAATCTTTTAAGCTAATTTCTGCTCCCTTTTAGCTACTGTTTTTTCTGTACCTTTTAAACTGCCGTCATTGGTACTCTTCCTCCTTTTACTCTTTTTAGTACTTTTAGCTACCACTCTTAGTATTTCTCTTACTTCTTTCTTGCTTTCTTCTGCCCTAAAAATGCTTTTCTATCCTTAAGAGTTTTTGATATGTTTCTTTTCTAGCCTGTATTGGTGATGGTTGTTGTATAACATGGCTGACAAGCATATGGGGTTCAAAAAAGTAGGTTACCTGTAGGCTTCTCACAATGGCTGGTGAGACATTTCCTTTTGGCTCCTCATGCCTGATGATATATATGCATTTGTTGACTAAATTATCTATAAATATCTACTGTTGTAATTTAACAGAGACAAACCCAGGAACCTAATATCATTGCTAGGCAAGACATCACAAGTACAATAAGATCCATAATCATGTGCACTTTTAAGTAGTCACACTTAAAAGTTCATACCTCCCTTTTCAAGCACTCTGAAGTGCTTACCTTCCAAATCTGACTAAGCTGTAAATGACAGTTGTGGCATAAATTTGGGTCTGTCCATTCAATTATGAAGACTAGCCTTAAATGCAGTCAAAGTAGTACTTTGTTTGACCTGTAGTGATAATTTATTCCGTAGACTGAGAATACATTAAGATAGGAACCTATCTTACTAACAAGTCTTGTTTATTTGTTAGTGTAGACTTGGGTTCCTTATGCATGTGTTTATAGAACCATTGCTTTTGCAAAGAAGAGAAGGTCAAATGGGATTCTTTCATACTTTGAAAAGTAAGATATGGGTCACCACAGAGTTGCTTGTAGGCTACTAAGTATAACAATTATGCTCATCTGTCAGGATAGTTGAAATCTGTTATATTCAGTCAATATTATTTGATTTATACCTACCAAGGGAGCATGTTATGATCATTTATGGGTCTGATAGGTGAGGAGTACTGAGGCAGAATAACTTATTTGGATCTTGAAGTCATGCCCCAGGAAATTAAATAAGCCACATAGAAGGATTTCTAACTTTGGTGAAAACATATGATGCTTAAATGAGAGAAAATTGTTCCTGTAAGTACTCTGATCTGTTATGACTTTATCTGTCTGAAGAGGACATATTTAAAATATATGGGAAGGGAACAGTTTTTTTTTCCATAATGCTACTATGCTGTACTTTTTTGCATTTAACGTGAGACCAGTTTCAGTACATCCAGTATACACATGCTCCAGCCTTTGCCAGAATTTAGTGTCTGTGGGTGAGCAGATAAGATTGCCCTGCAGTCATCAGCAAACTTGGTCAGCCACACTTCTGAGATATTGGACTGGATGTCTGCAAAATAAGTGCCAGACAGGAGTATGCTCAACACTGATCCCTGTGGTAGCAGCAACTTTCACATCCTGGGATCTACCAGATAGATATTTTGCAACCTAGCAGATAACATAAGAGTTTTTCGCTAAGTTTGTCTTTTTTTTTTTTTTTTTTTTTTTTTTTTAAATAATACCAGCATGGGGTGTAGTGTCAAAAGCATTGGTCAGACCTAGATAAACAGTGTGCACTGAGTGACTTCTATTCCTAGACTCCATAACTTTTTCAAGGAAGCTTACCAGGTTCAGGAGACCTGCCCTTCCCAAAGCCAAACTGATTAGGGTCTAGGTCATTTATGTTTCCTGTGTCTGCATAAATGAGTTCTGCTATGATACATTCTCTGACTTTACATTTGTGTTTGGTGAGGCTGATGAGCCTATAATTTTCTGGATTTGTAGAGAGCCCATCTTTGTGTAGGGGAGTCACAGTGGCTGATCTCCAGGCATCAGGCACAAACCGTGGGGATAGGCTAAGACTGAATCTTAAGTAGAAGCACAGATAGTGCATACTTGGCACTGATAAGAATGCAGCCTTGGTCCCATTGAAGTATAACTGTTAGTCTTTGACAGGGATTTTAAGACTTGTTCCAAGGTGATTTCAGGGCAAACTAAATTTTCAGGTATACTAGGGAGTAACAGTATGGGTAGGCAGGGTAAAGTTAGCACTACATTTGTCTGTTAATATTATATCACTAGGATTAGAATATGTGATATCATTATAGATGAGTTCATTGCATTCTTGAACATTATTCCTCAATTTCCTGGTATAAGTAAAGAACGATTTGTAGTTTCCATTGGTATCTACAGTGGCATTAAGATTGTATTCCACTTATAATAGTGCTCTTTTAAGTTCCTTGCTGGAATGTTACATTGTAGCCCTGAGGTAAGAGAACCCCATTTTTTAAACAGCCTTTCATCATTTGCCTTCTTTTGTTGTACAGTTTATTAACGTGGGAGATTCACCATAGAGGTTTATTTGGAATTTACCATTATATTCAGGGTGGATAAGTACATATATTTTTCTGCAGCTGTTTAGGTGTTGGTAAGCATTAGAAGTGAATGTGGCAGCCTTCTATATTGGGTCCATTTGCAGGGAATTATTGGGAATTTTCCATAGGTCTTCTACAAGCTGAAGCAGTTTTACCCTGGTGAAGTCTCTAAAGATGGCCTCATTGGGTGGTAGAAGTTTTACCACTATGCCTCATTGAGAAGATGACTGACTTGTCAGATTTAACTAGGGAACAGTAGATGTGGTATGAAATACAGGCAGGAACTATGTTGGTAAGGGCCATATCAAGGATATTAGAGCTTTTAGTGAGTATTTGTACAGGAAGAGGAAGCCATCTGCTTTGGGGGTGGCTGAACATGAGGAATAACAGGTTGTCATGTTGAATAGTTTATGATGATGATAGATTGTTTACCTTTCTTAAACAGAGCATGTTAGCTATATATACTAATAGTAATGAGCTTTGGTGTGATGCTTTTTTATGGTGTTTTTTTTATTTATAAGGACTTCATAAGTGATTAAATTGTTAGCATTTAAAATACGTTTTAATTCTAAGAAGGTGTTAATTTTACCTTAAAATGCTGTGTTTTTCCAGTGGGTTTAACGACATGGTTGAAGACATTAGACGTTGTCATTTATTATAAAATTATACATTTTGAGTTATACATACTGGACATATGAAATGGGATCATTGCCATTGTTTTCTTTCTGTATTGTAGTACTTCAATTCAAAGAGTTGTCAACTGGTTCTTGGAGCAGGAGCATTACAAGTTGTTGGCTTGAAAACGATAACTACAAAAAACCTTGGTAAGACTTTTTGTGTCTTTCTACATCTGTCTGCTAGTTAAATCTGTTACTTCATTTATTAAAATTGTCAAAATAGCTTTCTTTCTGATTGGTTGAAATGCATCATACCTTTTATTCAGTTAGATGGATTCTCTAAAGGATCTTTTCAGCCACAACTTTGTGATATTCAGTCAAAAACTTTAGACATAAGTTAAAACAGCAAAACTATAAACTGTATGTACAAAAATTGAAGTTTGAACTTTACAGTTTGCTTGTGGTAACACTAGTTAATATGTGAATATTAGGCTAATTGCCTTGAAGGGCCAATAAGCTTAGATTGGAATCAAACCCTGTACCTTGTGCCTAACTCTCCATTATTTCAGACTCTCCCTCCTTATTAGACATAAGGTAACATAGCAAGACTGTAAAATTCATATACAAAAATTGAAGATTGAACATTACAGTTTGATTGTGGTTAACATTGCATTTTTGTTCCAAGGTACTAATAAGTACAGTTAAAGCAGATTTAAAGCAATAGAGTGTAGCAGTATGTGTCATGGAAGAGATTAAAAAATAAAAAAGAAGTCACAAAAAATTGAAGAATTGCTGATTGACAAGTACCTTCATATGATGAAAAATGTGGATAGTACAGAAATTCTGGTTTCAAGTGAAAAGGGGAAATTATAGAGGTAAGACTTATTTTTTCTGTCTAGATTTAGAATTTGGGCAGGTGCCAGTCACTTAATTTAAAAGGTCAGGATTTGAGAACATTGTTTAAAGGTGCGAAAGAATAAGTGTTGAGATATGGGGAGTGAGTTCCATAACTTAACGCTTCAGTGGAAAGGAGCATTCTGTCTAAGAGAGATTATTGTAAGATCAGCATAACATGGATTTGTTGAAGATCGAAGTATTAGGAGGTCTAACATGCATTGTTTTAATGGGTGTCCTTGCAAGGAGTGGATGGTAATTGAAAAGAATGTTTTGGAATATGGATGCTACTATAAAATTGATGCTTGGGCAGTATTCTAACCTCTGATAACTCACAATTTTACATATGTTGGGGGAGGCACATATGAATCAACAAAATTTTAAGGAAGTTGTACCTTGTTGATGTTTGTGAGGGAATTTCCAACCACAGGAAGTAGATCATGTAAAATGGGGGGAGGGGTCAATGGAACAGGCTTAGTCTGGAGATTATGGGTGCATGTTTCTGGAGAACATTCAGAACTGAAAACTGCAGGTTGTTTTATTGATATGATGATATTTAAATAAAAGAAAGGGGGATCAGTCCAAGACAACTAGGCATTAAGAGAAAGATACTTTTTTTAGAGGGGTGCCTGAAAGGGAGGTTGACTTCAGTGAACCGAGTTTTTATCTTCTCCCCTGCCAGCTCTTCTTACTATCATCTGTCCAGTAGCATACACCCAGAATCTCCACAGGTCATCTACTCTGCACCACTGTGATTACCACTTTATAATGCCTACTTCTGTAGTATGAAATCCCCCTTCAAACATCAACAAGCTACAAACTTCCTTAAAGATTGCTGAGTTGTATGAGCCTTCCCTAGACACAAGTATTACTGTGAATCATTATCTGAGGCTAGAATATTATCCAGCCATCATTTTTTACTTGCATCCTTATTTCACAGTCTTCTCCACCTTACTCTCCAGTCCTTGCAAGGAATCCCATTAACAAAATGACTTCAGCTTTCCAAAAATCGATTTAACACGCTTAATCCTTCTCTTGCAGAATATTCCTTTCCAGTATGTGCTCTTAAATTGTTGAACTCACTCCTTCCCCGTAGCATAAAGCTCACCTTTTTTCTACCTATAAAAAGAGCATTTAAATCCTACCTCTTTATCCTAGGAACTGGAACTGCCCAAATTCAAAATCTCAACAAACAAACTAAGGCCTTCTTTTCCCACTGCGTCTGGCATCCATCAGGCCTCCTTTATCAGCCATATCTGTTCACCATTTCATTCCTGGGTATTCCACCTGAGGGTGAGTGCTGGTTGATGGAGTCTCAACTGTGTTTTTTGCTTTGTTGATATCCTTTCAGGGAGGACTTGCTCGATGATTCATATCATTGAAGAAAACACAGTGCACTCCACACTGTGGGTAAGCACTGTAATGCAGTCACAGTCAGAGCTACTGCTGTAGTGGCTTGTAGCTGAACACCTACTCCCTGGGACTGCTGCTCACAGTGCCACTCCGCCACCAAAGGAATGTAAAATTAGATGGCCATAGACTCTCTTTCATCCAGGAAGGGTGAACACAAACTTCCCTGCTAGCTCCAACAAGTGCTCAAGATGCTAACTGTTCTTAGGTTGCCTGGGCTGTAGTTCCACTGAAGTGGAAACTATTTTTCTGTGTTCTTATAAACATGAATTTTATTTTAATCGTTAAAATTAGGTTCATGGACATGTTAAGTGTGGCCATGTCTTATCTTAATTCTTTCACAGTGTTGTCAGCAAGATTGTCATATTGCCAGAGGATTAGGTTGCCTGTGTAAGCATAATATTGTAGTAATTATGGCTGAGATGTGCTAAGATGTGATTATGGAAGGGAGAATCCGGTAGAGGTCCGAGTACTGAATCCTGGGCATCACTGGTTAGGGAAGGGGTTGGGTGAAGAAAGAGAGATATTATAAAGTACTTGAATGTTTCTGTAGTCTTTTGGCCATGCTAAAACCAAATAGTGGAATTAGTGATGTTGCGGTAGCATTGTCGCCTCACAGCAAGACGTTGTCGCGTTCGATTCTCAGCTAGAGCGTCTTCTGTGTGGTGGCATGCGTGAATGGGCGTGCCTTCATTGAAGGTTGTGCATCAGGGCTGGTAACTCGGCACGTAAAAATCCACTATCAAAACATTAGCGGACTGGAGTTCCGCTGTGGTGACCCCTAACCGGGATAAGCCGAAAGACACAACAAGCTTGAGAAGATTATGATGATATGTGGAACTGAAGGCACTGGCTAGGTATCTGAAAACAGATCTTATTAGTATGTGGTTGTTCATGTTGTAATAAATTTTGACTAGGAAGTGGAAAAAGACAGTAGTAGTAATAGTACTGGTGCTGTATCCTTTGTGGACACTTTGTGATGGGTAACAAGAATGGTAGATTCTAAATGTTCCGTTAAGTTGAGAGGACACAGGTCTCTCATAAAGGCTAGAGATGGGTGAGGGGGAGAGAAATATGATGCTTTTGGTCAGTGAAGTAGGGTTGGGGGATGTTTACTTATTTAATTCACCCTTTGTTTATTAGATTAGTCCTGGTAGACTAGTGACCTCTTTTTTTTCAAAGAAGACCAAAGGTGGTGTTTGGACTGCTGCTGCAGCTGATGGTGGCTGATTTCCAGAGATCTGAAAGCTTGATTTAATTTGTCTCTTTTTATAGTTTATACATGACTTCACAGTTTTTACACACAATTTTTATGTTTTGTTTAATGTTCTTTGGATTTTCATGTCGAGCTGTGCACTATGGGTTGATTGAAAGATGTGGCAGAAATGTTGATGGCAGTAGCTAAGACAGGAGCCTGCAAGCAAGATTTTTATATCTTCTAAATAAGCAGATGATTTGGTGTTTTTATTTGTGAAATAAGAGGAGGGGCATAATGTTCTGTTTAGGCATTTGTAACTAGTGGAAATCGGGACTCCTAGTTGAAGAGCAAGGGCCATAATTGCATCTCCTGCAACTTTGAAAAACAGTGTCATTGCAAAAGGAGTGCAGTGAATCTTAAAACTTGTAGTAGTGCCAATAAAGCACTTTTGCAGGGGGGCTTTTCCACCTATTCCCTATTACCTCAGAGCAGAAGGAATACTTGAGCAGCTTCAGTGTCAGACACAATATATATTCCTACATTCACAATTTCAATTTTGCTTTCCTGGGGATTACAGTTATGGCCCTTGGCCTAAAAATCAGAGAGTTATTTAAAAAAATCTACATAGATGGTCATCGGAATGATCAAGAGACCAGCTGGCATAATAGTTAAGGTCTTTGCCTCCCATGCATAAAGTGCAAGGTTTGATCCTGACTTCAGGCCAATGCCTGCTTAAGTTTGCATGTTCCCCGTGTCTCTGTGGGTTCCTCCCACCTCTGAAAAAGAAATAGAGGGTTTTCATCTCAAACTCACCAACAAAAGGAGCTGTGGGCAGCAGAACAGACTCCAC
Source organism: Protopterus annectens (assembly GCF_019279795.1). Classification (NCBI taxonomy): domain Eukaryota; kingdom Metazoa; phylum Chordata; order Ceratodontiformes; family Protopteridae; genus Protopterus; species Protopterus annectens. Next base: position 212,206,044 of record NC_056727.1, on the reverse strand, counting down.
ATGATGCCCTAGAGAAGAAAGACTTTTATAAGACCAACCACTTTGGACATCTGTGGTGCGCAGTATCCTCATGATAGGAGAACACTGATCACAGACTGTGCACCGTGGTAGGGCTAGTCAGTTGGTGTAACATATGGCTCTAGGTGATTGGATCATGTTGACTAATGTCGCCAAAATGGGTGTGAGTAGTTACCTGTGATAAGTGGGTTGAGGACCCGGCCTAATCCAACCTACACCAGGGACCCATGGTGGAAGGGGTGTGTGTGCCCATGTTGGCCAGTGTGTGCCTGCCATAAAGCCCAGCAACAGTGGGTCAGTAAGCTACTGGCAAGCTGTTCCAGAGCTCAGTTGAGGATGTAAAACCAATTAACCTGCAAGCATGAACTAAGAGGTGCTACACTCAATGTAGTTTCACTGACAGGACAGAGCTTGGAAGTGGGTGAGACGATGGTAAGGAGGAGGAGACTGGACAGCCTGTGTATCCAAGAGACAAGATGAAAGGGCAGTGCAGCAAAGCCACTTGGCTTGGAATCCAGAGTCTACTACTCAGGAGGAGACAGGTTAGAAATGTTGTGGAAAAGAAATGGCATGGGAATTGTGAGAGAGAGAGACTTCAGAAGGCAGTGAGGGATGTCACCAGAATTAGTGATGACTCATGGCAGTCAGACTCCACTGTAATAATAGGGCAGCATTCATAATCTTAGCTTATGCCCCACAGCAGGGTTGTGATAGTGAGGAAAAAAGTGCATTTGTACAGCAGTTGTAAGACCTACTAAAGTGGGGCAACATGAATTGGTGTTGATAATGGGTGACTTGAATGCACATATCGGAACAGACCGAACAGGATATGAGGACTTCCTGGGTCCACATGGATAGAGCAACAGGAATAAAGAAGGATAGGCCATTCTAGCCTTTTGTCTGGCAAATGGCTTGATAGTAACCAACACATGGCTCAGAAAAAGACATTTATTTATTTTTATTTATTTTACATTTGTTGACCGGGATAGTCCGACTGGATGCATGTCCATTTTCAGCAGAGGCCCGGGGAGAAAAGCTCCAAGGTTAAGCAGATACAGCATTACATAATACCAGCATTACATATTACAAACAGACTATTTACAGAGATTACATAAGTAAGCAAGTTAAACAAGTTCCACAGGTTAGAGTTAATCCTGAGCGCAAGTTAGGATTAAATTAAATTACATAGTAAACTGGTTAATAGATTTTTTACACATTCTAGAGAGAGTTAGCCAGGCTTGATACATTGACATAGCCAGTTAAGTGACAAATATTGTTTGAGTCTAGTTTTAAATTGACCTAAGGTGGAAAGTAAGGTAATATCAGCTGGAAGAGAGTTCCAGGATCTACTTACAGAGTTTGCAAAGAGAGAGTCAACGGCTGTGTTATTAATTTTGCTAGTCTGAATTAGTAGTTTGTTAGAGGATCGAAGCAGTCTAGGATTGTTATAGGGGGTGATAATATTTTTAAGTGCAGGAGTATTGTCCGGATTATAGAGGATTTTATAGGCCATAGTCAGTTGGTTATACTGGATTAGGCTGGGTAGTTCAAGCCACCCAAGCTGATTTAGATTGATGCAATGATGTTTCCTAAAAGGCAGCCAAGTGGCAAACCTGGCAATGTGGTTGTAGCAAATTGAGAGTTTAAGGACAGTCTTGTTTAAATTCGAGAATAGAGGGGATGCATACAGAAGGGTTGAAAGAAGGCAAGAGCAAGCTATGGCAACTTTAGCTGGAGGGGTTAGGAAGGCTTTTATTCTGTAAAGTGACCTAGTTTTTTTTTTATGGTTTTGATAGTATGGTTAACATGTAGGTCGAATTTTAGATTATTGTCTACGATGACACCTAATAGTTTTGTAGAGGGGTCAGGGGAGATTATTGTGCCATCATTTGAATTTATGGTAAAGGTGGAAGCGGTAGACCTACGTGTTCATAGGTTGGTACTAGGCTATCGGCCCTAGGGCCTATACAAGCCTAGCCATAACAATTCCCTGGCTATTTCTTCCCACATTATTTACTTTCCTGGACCCCTGTCTAGCAGGGCGACTGACGTGATCCCTGGGGTGAATTTCCTTTCTCCCATCCAATCGTCAAGGTTCCTCTTGAAGAGGTCCAAAGAGGCACTCTGCTTGACATGTGTGGGCAATCTATTCCAGAGTCTGGGGAGTCTCTGGGTCAGGAACCTATCCCTCCAGCATGTTTTGTTTATTGTGATGACAAGGTTTAGATCCCTGGAGCGTGTAGCTCTGAGGGATTGGGATTTCTTTAAGTGTAGCATGTCCAACAGCTCTGGGTTTGACATGGCCTTGTATGTTAAGCAGAGATCGCCTCTGAGTAGACGATATGCGACAGAGTATAGCTGGAGTTTTTAAGGCGGTCAGCGAGGGCACCTGCTCAAGTGTACCTCACATTATGAGCAGGAGGCCTCATTTGGGGTCTTAAAAAAAAGTTGTTTCCTTCCCAAGTTCCATTGAGTTGAAAATGTCTGTAACACATTCAGTGTTGGGATTTTTTTTTAAAAATCCATGGTAAATAGAAATAAATAATAATAATATTAATTAATTAAAGATCTTCTAGTAAGTAAACCATTTTAACCATTAACCATCCCCCCTTCCTAGCTGAAATTGTTAGTAAGTAAGCCATACGAAGTTCCACATTTTGCCCATTTGTTCCACATTATGAGGGCTAGTGTTCCACATTTTGGAGATGAAAGGTTGAGAGCTATGCACCTGCTTTAGGCCTGTGATTCTTTTAGTGAGGTATTTCTGAGGCCTTTCCAGTTGTTGCAGATGTCTTGAGAGGTACATACCAAATGGGGCGTTGTATTTTATAATGGGTCTAATGAGGGATGAGTACAGTGGGACAATGACCTCCTTTTTTCTGGATGAAAAGCCCTTCGTGATGAGGTGTGCCACATAGAAGGATTTCCTGACTGTTGTGGCGATGTGGTTATTGAAGGTGAGACCACTGTCCACCTGTGTCCCTAAGTCTCTTATCACACTTTCTGTGTTTAGTGCACTGCCACCTATATGGTAATTCATGGATACATGTTTTTTCCCAAAGGGGATAACAGTACATTTCTTGGCATTGAGCTTGAGCCCATGGCTCTGGCACCAAGCATCTGTTTCTGTAAGGCCCTTTTGTAGAGTATCCACATCATTTGGGGATTCAATAATGGCTCCCAGTTTGCAGTCATCTGCAAACTTTGTTAGCCAGAGTCCCTTAGTGTTGACCTGTACTTCAGAGAAGTACATGCCAAACAAGAGCAGCCCCAGGACTGAACCCTGAGGTACTCCACTTGTCACTTGTCTGGAGCTGGATTTGGAGTCGGCTACTTTTACAGTGTGGGTTCTATCAGTAAGCCATTTAGCAACCCATTGGGTGACATAGGGATTAATGCCCAACTCAGTAAGTTTATCTATGATTCCAGAGTGGGGGATGGTGTCAAAGGCCTTGGCAAGGTCTAGATAGGCTGTGTGGACCACCTTACCCTTATCCATGGCTCTGGAGACTGATTCAAAGAAGTCAATCAGGTTCAGGAGACAAGATCGGCCCTTCACAAACCCAAACTGGGTGGGGTCCAGTGTTTGAAGGTTGCCAATGTCTTTGTTTATAAGTTCCATGATAATACGCTCCATGGCCTTGCAGATAAGGCTTGTCAGACTGATGAGACGGTAGTTTCCGGGATCCCCCCTTGTAGATTGGGATAACTGTAGCTCTGCGCCACTCAGTGGGCACAAAACCTGAGGTGAGGCTATGATTAAACATGACACTTAGGTGAGGTGCCAGTTCATATTGTAGTTCATGTAGTACACAGCCCGGGATGTCATCTGGTCCCATGGATGCTGTATTCTTGGCTTTAGAGAGTGCATTTTGTACCTGTGTGGCCGTTATTACTGGAATTTGGCAATCTTCCGGTATTGAGATGGGCCATTTAGGGGTGAGAGGGGGGTGAAGTTGGCACTGAATCGATCTGCCAGGATATTGGCAATATCCTTCGGATCAGTATATTTAATGTCATTCTGTTTTAGCTCAGAGCAGATCTGAGCATTGCCATTTAGATTCTTGACATAGTTATAGAATGCTTTGTGATTGTCTTTGGAATCTTTGGCAATTTTATTTTCGTAACTAGCTTTGGAGGATTTTATGAGGCATCTCAGTTTCTTACTGAGGCTAGTATGGGAGTTTTTGCATCCTGGGATTTTCCTCTTTTCTGCAAAAGTTTCTTCCTTTTGTTGTAAAGTTTGTTTATGGCAGGGGACCACCAGATTGGCTTCCTTTTTTGGATGAGAGCATTTTGGTTCTATTTGGGATGGCACGATTCATGCATGAGTGGATGTGCTCGTACAGTGCCTTAGTGTAGGATTCAGCAGTTGAACTTTCAGTTCCCGTCTGCATGGGTGTCATGAAGTTTGTCACTTCTGACTTGAGTATCATGAAGTTGGCTTTGGAGAAGTTTTTTATGGTGGTTTCTTTACTGGGGGGTGGGGGTGGTATGTGGATGTTAAGGGTGATTAGCTTATGGTCAGACCTGACTAACGAGGGAGTGACCATAGGTATGGAGCATTGATTTCCCATGTTGGTAATGACCAGGTCTAGGATATTGGAGCCCCTGGTGGGACTATGGATTAGTTGATCCAGGGCATTGGAATTTATGAATTCCAAGAACCGCTATGCAAAGGTGTTGGGACATGAGTAGTTTTCCCAGTTAATGGCAGGGTAGTTAAAACCACCCAGTATTAGGGTGTTTGGTTCTATCTTAATATTTTCCAGTATGTTTAGAAAGGTATAGTGAGAATCTTGGGGTATGGTGGGGGATCTGTAGCAAGCTACAATTTGGATTGCAGTCTTACTTAGTGTTAGTTGCACTTGGAGAATTTCAGACACATTGTGTTGGCCAACTAGCCTGGTGGTGTGAATATCCTTGGTGAATATTGACACTCCTCCACCTTTAGTGTTTCGGTCCTGGTTTGGTGGCCGAAAAGTGTGGTAAGAGTTGTAGCCTGGTATTGCAGGGGTGCTCTCTATAGCCTTGAACCAGGTCTCAGTTACTGCACAGATATCGATGTTCTCCATTTTTAGGAGTGCCTCGAGAGAGTGCATTTTAAGGTTTAGACTTCTAGCGTTGAGTAGCATTACCTTCAGATTTTGCATGCTTGTACCTGTTACGGTGGTGGTTTTGTCCTTTGAAGTTTGCCTAAAAAAGGCACTATAGCAGTGGCAAGAGCCTTAGCCAGTAACCTGAATCCCAGGGGCGACAGGTGCAGACCATCTCTGGCAAAGCATCGTGGTCTGTCAATCATGTCATCCCAGGCAGACAGATACTGGATCCCCTTTGAATGACACCATAAGCTTAGCCAGTTGTTGAAGTCAATCATTTTATCCTTATATTGTGGTATCATTCTGGGCGAAGGCAGGATGCTACTCAGGGCTAGGGTCATACCTGCCTGGGCCACATGATCCGAGAGCTCTTCCATGTCTCTTTTCATGCAGTCCGGGGAGGTACGTCTCAAGTCATTCACTCCAACATGGACAATGACAGAGTCATATTTGTACTTGCTGTGGAGTGACTTGCGTGCATGCGTTATGTGGCGGATCCTGCACCCGACAGGCAGCTGACTGTAATTTTCTCCTTATTCAACCTAGTGAGAGGGACATCAGTGTGCCGGACTATAGAGTCACCTATGACTAAAGTGTTGGGTACATTGTCTTGCTTTAGGGGCAGTTGCTGGGTGGCACACTGGTGTTGTGAACTATGTGACACATTGGTTGTGATTGGTGTTTGTTTGCGTTTCAGCTTCAGAGGTCTTTGTTGCTTGGGCAGGTTACAGTTAAGGGCCTATGCATATGTGGATTTAGTGTTGCTATATGTGGGTGTTGGTGAAAATAACAGCATTTTAGTTTTTTTTGGGATTTAGGATCAGACGATGTTTAGAAAGCCAGTTTTCTATTGTATTAAAGGTGGTCTGGGTAGCTGACCATAATTCTACTGGAGATGTGTCTGAGCAAATCAGAGTAGAGTCATCAGCATATTGGATGCAGGTGACTTTTGGGATGACAGTATAAAGGTCGTTAATGAAGATGAACAGCAAGGGCCCTAGTATAGAGCCTTGTGGTACTCCAAGGGTGTTAGAAGGTTAGAGAATTTGTTCTGCCAGAGGACAGCCTGCTGTCGACCGTTCAGGTAGGATTGAAACCATTGAAGGGCTCTAGTATCTAGACAGAATGTTTGCAGGGTGTGAATTAAGAGTTGGTGATCAACCATATCAAATGCCTTGGAAAGATCCAAGAAGAGGGCTGAGGATATATAATTATTGTTGCGATTATGGTTTATGGTGTTGGTAAAGGCTAGGAGGGCTGAAGTAGTGCTGTGATGAGGACGGAAGCCATGCTGAGTGTCTGCCATAAGGTGATTCTGGATTAGGTGGTGCATGAGTTGTCTGTGAATACATTTTTCCATAATCTTTGCAAGTGGAGAGAGTATAGCTATTGGCCTATAATTGGAGAATTCAGTAGAGCTGCCTCCTTTGTGAAGTGGGATTACATAGGATGTTTTCCAGATGGTGGGAATTTTAGCTTCTACTATGGTTCGATTGATTAGTATTGAGACGGGGTAAGCAATAGCATCAGCTGATTTTTGTAGGTACTTGGCAGGGAGTTGATCAGCAGAAAGTGTAGTGGGTTTTAATTTTTTGGTCAAGGTACGGATAAGTGAAGTGGCAACTGGTTGGAAGCTGAATGCGAGTAGGTTTCTAGGGGTGCTACTTTCAGGACCAGGGGAGCTAGGAGGTAGTTGGCTAGCTAGGGCTTGAATTGTCTCAGTAAAGAATCGGTTAAAACTGTCAGAAACATCTACAGGGGTTTTATCAATAGTAGCAGCAGGGATTGGGGTTGAAGTTTGTCCAGGATGTAGTAGATCATTTAAACCTGCCCAAAACTTCTGAGGGTTATTTTGATTTACTGTCTGTAAATTACAGTAGTATTGTTTTTTGTCTTGTAAAATTGATTTTTTAGTTTCGTTCCTGGATTGCCTATATTTAATTTGATCTTGAGGGTCTTTAGAAGAACGCCATAAAGCCCATGCTTTGTTTCTAAGGGTAATTTTGAGTTTAGACTCTTTAGAAAGCCATGGCGCAGTTTTTGCCTTGGTTCTCTTTGAACAAACAGGTGCATGCAAATCAAGGATCTCAAGGAATTTGTTGTTAAAGTATGTTTCTGCTTCCTCTAAGGGGAGCTGTTTTAGAATAGACCAGTTACATGAGTTTAGTTATTGTTGGAATTTGGCAGGGTCAAAGTTTTTATTGTTTCTAACCTTTCTGAGTAAGGGTTGTTGGGAATTAATGGTTTTACATATGTGAGAAGGTGATGACTTAGGCCATCAAGGAGGGTACCAGAGGTGTACAGTTGGGGGTGACTATTTATGAGTACCCAGTCAAGTATGCTTTCTTTTTGGTTGGGTTTACCTATCCTGGTAGGGGTGGATATAATTTGTGTAAATGCATGCAGGTTAATATGGGTGGTTGGGGATTCTGAGGAACAGGTGCCCCAGTCTATGTTAAAGTCTCCAAGTAGTAGGGTTTCTTGGGGATAGTGACATGATGGCCAGTGCAGGATATCTTCAAGTGTAGATATATTGTTACCTGGGGGAATGTACATACAGATGATATTAATGCATTTATTTTTATTAAGTTGCAATTTGGTGGCAAGAATCTCTGAGTTATTAATCTGAGGTGGTTGTATTACATCTATGGTGACCTTCAACTCAGATTTATAGAGTACAGCTACCCCACCCCCCTTCCTCGAAGCATGATCCACCCTGTGTATGTTGTACCCAGGTGGTAACACTTCATTGTCTTTAGTGTTAGGTTTTAGCCAGGTTTCAGATAAACAGAGAATCTCAGAGAAGTAGACATACAGAAATGTATGCAGTTCATGTACCTTGTTATTAATGCTTCTAATATTGAGATGACAGGCTAGGAGAGAGTTAGTTGGCCTATTAATTGTAGGTTTGTAGCTTATATTGCAAGTAGAGGGGGTATGTTTATCTGAAGTGGGTGGGCCAGAGTTGGGGTGAATATCACCACCAAGTATTAGGTTGAGTCTATACTTGGTGATGAACTTCAGGAATTTGTTTATTAGTTTGTGGTAGTGTTTGGATCTAGAGCTAATGTGCCTGGGGTTGAGATGTTGATAGACTGAACAAGATGTTGGATAGGATCTGGTACTGTAAGTATGGTTGAAGGTGGAAGGATTTACAACTGGAGTGATAGTATGGCCTTTTGGGACCTGAAATCCCGTGAGAAACTGGTTTTCATACAAGGTAAGGAGGTATGGTGCAAACAAGAGGGGTAGTAAAGAGGAGTGTATCATATCTGTCATTCAGCTAGTGAGTTAAGGAACTGTTTTACCTGGTGATGCAACACCAGAAGATAGAGTGGTGAGGTAAAGGTACTGGAAGGGGGGTGGGAGAATGCCAGATGAAAGCTAATAGGTGCTATTAAAATGTAGGTAGAAGAATGGGGGTGGATGGAATTATCCCAGATGAAAGCAGATAGGATCTAGAAAGTGGGGGGAGTGGCTATAGTACTATAAATTTAGAGGTACTGGGGTGGGAGGTAATTGGGGGCAGGGAGGGGAGTGAAGAGAGCCCGAGCGTAGCGGGGCTATTGCAGTTGACAAGGTTTCCTAAGGTGTCCTAAAGCTATAAGGTAAGTATTATAGCTCTTAATGTAAGAGGCAATTTACTTAAGTTACAGGGGAAGGAGGCAAACACTGAAGTAGAAAAAAGAGCCCTATGGCTGACCAATATGGTGACCTGCTTAATTACAAAGCACTGTAAGTGAAAGCTTAACAAATGCTTTTTGTGTGCAACCTACTCTTTTTAAATGCTGAGAGAAACTGCTTGCAGTCCTGTAGACACCGTTTTGTAGGGAACTGTAGAGAAATGAGTAGACATTCACAAGATCACATGTAAGAATGGCCAACATGCAACTCGGGTAGACTTCATCTTAGTAAGGAAAGGGCACTAGGGTAAAATCAGTGATTGCAAAGTCATTCCCAGTGAAACAATCGTCCCACAGCATAAACCACTGGTTGCCACAGTCAGGTGTAGGCAGTGGTCAGACAAGGCTCTAAGGTCAATAGAGACCAGGCTGAAGACCTGGAAGTTGACTGGAGAGAAAGTACAACAGTCCAAGGAGTTACTCAGGACTTAAGTACCCCAAACAGGGGAGAAAATAGGTGGAGCTCAAAGTAGCATGTGTGAGGACTCCAGAACAGCTATGTGGCCAAGCTAAGTATGGAAATAAGGTACATAAGGAAAGCTGGTGGTGGGATGCAGAAGTGCAGGAAAAGGTGGGAGATAGAAAAGATGGAAAAAGCTAGGAAGGATTACTGATTCACTAACAAAGAAGGTAAGAAGTGAGTTGCAGTAGCAAAGAATAGGGACTCAGAGGCACCCTACCAATTTCTGGAAAGTGACTCAGTAGGTGGCACAAAGAAACTACATCAGGTTGCATGGCAAAGTCAGAAAGGTAAAGAAGATAGACACCCTTCATAAGGGATGCCAGCAACAACCTGCTCACAAGTCCACATGACATCCAAAGGCAGATGGAAGGAGTACTTCCAGCAGCTTCTGAATGAAGAAAACCCACACAGAAGCTTTACTGCCCCAAATAAACCCTATGATGAAAGAGGAGGAGGAGGTGCCCACCATACCATCTGCTTATCTAGAAAGAAGTAAGAATAGCACTAAGGAAAATGAAGTCAGGGAAAGCTGCAGGCGCAGATGAGATCACAGCAGATATGATAAATGTGCTGGGTGAGATAGGGGAGAAATGGTTCCTTGGGGTATCCCATATGAGTGGAGAATTAGCATACTTGTGCCAGTGTACAAGAACAAAGGGGACACCCACAACTGTAGGCAGTACAGAGGTATCAAACGCCTGTCAGTTTGCTTGAAAGTTCTGGTGAAGGGTGATTGATAAAAGGATATACAGAGTAGTAGAAAGTAAGATGGGAGATGAACAGATTTAGATCAGGATGCAGCATAACTGACACAATGTTTGCAGTGAAACAGATAGTTGTAAAGAAGTTAGAGATGAGGAAAGAGTCCAACTGGGCAGTTCAAATTTGGAGAAAGCATATGATAATAAGGTTATAACCCTTTACAAAGCAGTCCATTTCTCCTTGAGTAACACATTTTGTGGCTTTCTGTTATGTCAGCTATGACTACTAGAGCTGCATCAACATCAACACCATACAGCACAAGCTATTTTAGAAGCTGTCATTCAAACTTCAAGTGTTTACTAATCATTAATCTAAAAACAAATTCCAGGGCTAGGATTGACTTTATCGTTCTGGTATTTAAAAGTTGTCCCTGATTTTTACCCATTATCCCATACTACCTATTTATGAGAAATATTCCTCATTTTGAGCATTGAAAAGTTCACGTTCCTTACAGTTCCACGTTGTAAACGTCTTGTCATGCTTTCAGTATTAAGAATTTTTAATTAATATCCATGGTAAATAATAATGAATCGTATTAATTTATCAGAAGAACTCTACATCTGTAAAATAATAAATTTTAACCACCCAGTAAGCTTCCTATTTCAAATAATTAAGAAATGTGTTGGTAAGTGTTCCATATTTTGCCCATTTGTTCCAGAATGTATGTGGTAGTGTAGTATGTACCACATTCTGGAGAGGGAAAGTTGAGCTTTGTCTCCATTTTGTTTGGCAAATAACCTGAGAGAGGTAGTGTTGATGTGACAGCATGCTTTGTTGTTGCATTTTAGCAAAACAAAAAAAAAAATTGTCATTTTAAGTGGTGGTATCCAAAAATCCTATTGAGGCCTTTAAGGGGGTTGCATGCAAATTTTATGCTAATTAAAGTGTATTTTTTGGCCAAATTTTCCCAATTTTTGTGGACCTTTATTCCTATTTTTATCTGTAGGATGTGAGGTATGTACCTAGTCAGTGTCAGTGGCTCAATAGCAAGTACGCATGCCTTTGGTGCTGGGACTTCTGAGTATGCCATCCTTTGGATGGCATGATAAACTGAGGACCCATCTGCTTCAGTTAGTGGTAATTCAAGTGGATGTAAAAAAAATCCCACGGCATCTGTCGAAAAGATAAGGGGAAGTTCCCTGATGCCCAGGCCAAATTTCAAATTTCCCTAGTGGTACAAGTGCCACCTTGGGTCTTCCCTGAAAAGAGGCTCCTTGTTTAGTGGGACTAACCTGATAAACAAAGAATAAGTAAATACAATTAAAATTAAATGTTACTGTTTACTCCAGTAGTGACCCTCTATAAAAAGATTGTACAGCTGTGTGAGGTCAGGCACCCTGACATTAGATGTTTGGTGGAAGTGATCACTGTAGCATTAAATATACTTATTTTTCATCCCACCACCACTATTCTAGTTTTTCTTTGCACAATTGATGCAGTTGGCAAGAAATTATTACACAAAGTTCTGATCACAGTTTTGCTGCTGTTTTGTTTACCCCTTAAGCATTACCCAAATGTTTTCTTGCTCCGAAGTACTGAATTGAGTGTGCACTATTTGTATGGAAGTGGTATGCCATCAAGCATCACATTTAGTGTTGGTATGAGACCAGAGTTACCCTGTGCAAAAGGATACTTTCAATTTTGGAAAACAATGGCTGATATAGCAGCTCCTTAGCCAGTGAGTTTGCACATATTAAAGTGGCATATTAAGTTATAAAGAGTGCCCTCACACAACTGAACTTTCATATTCTTTTGCCATAAGAATGTAGGAGTTAACGCTTCTGTATCTGTAAGAGTCTTGGGTCATAGTGCCTGCATAAAGTTATGATGATCATCAGTACCACTGCTGCAGTAGCTTTTAGCTGTATGGGATATACTCTGTGAAGGATATGACAGCCAGTGAGTCTTCCTAAAGGCTGTAGCTCTCCCTCCACATGTGTGCACAGGCTGCTGCAGCTCCAACTCCAAAGGGAGAAAAACGCAGTTTGGGCACCAAAAATCTCCATGCTTTCTTGTCACCCTGGGGTGCACCTCCCAGGCTTCAATGGATTGCCTGTTTGCTCCTATCTTCCATTTCTGGCAGATAAGTTCCCCTTGGGGAACCTTTCCATACATTTTTTTTTATTTTTAGTATATGTTTATAGGGATGGGGACTAGGTATCTCTAAGAAAACTGCTATTGTTATGTATGTACTGTTTTGCCAGAAGAGTCTAATCTGAGAGTATATTTTTAGCTGTGACATGTTATTTTGATTTAGGGTACTTATTTTTGGAAAATGCATGCTGCTTTTATAGTATTTGTATTCTTTTTTGGGAAAATAAATGTGTTAGTGCTTGTGTACACTCCATGGCAACTTACCATCCAACCAGTTCCTTCAAGCTGTGCTTTCCAGTGAAAAAGGTTTTCCTGGTTATTTTGTGAGAAAACTACATTGTTTGTGCATTTACTTTTAAGCTTTATTGGCACTGGTCTGGGGAGCTGTAAGTGTGTCTATCGTTTGTTGAGACTTTAATGGCAGCTTAACTTCTGATCACCTCCTTCTAGTTGCACTTATTGGAGAGCAGGTCTCTTTCTCAGCAGGAACATAGAAACACTTACTGGCCTTTCAGATGTCCTTCAAGGATGCATCTGCAGTCATAACAAATGGGTTGTCCTGTCAGGCAGCCCTTCGGTCGGCCGGATTCCAAAGTCTGGGTCCGGCTTCGGCTGATGTCGCACTTCACCCGACGTCATCTCTGCTGGTCTTCGGGTATAAAGGCATCAGCCGACGCCATTTTCCTCAGTCTTTCTTGCCGCGGCGCTCAAGCAGAAGCTGTTCGCAAGTGCCGGTCGGTCAGATCCAGAGATTACTACTACCGAATACTACTTGAAGACTTCTAAAAGCTAAGTACCCGTTGGGGACTCTTTCTTGCCTCAGCCGATGTCAGAAAAAGTCAATAACTGTTTAACTTGTGGGAAACAAATACCTCATAAAGATTTCCACTCTTACTGCCTGCCTTGCTTAGGCCCAGACCACGACGTAGCAGCCTGTTCGGCCTGTGCTTCCTTCAACCGACGAACGCTTAGGCGTCGGTCGGAGTTTGCTGAACAGTTTTTCGGCTCAGATTTTGCGTACATTATGCCGTCGGATCCTCCGACTACCCAAATTGTTAAAAACGCAAAGAAAAAGACCGACACTCGCGGTCCGCGGTTTCGGCCGAAACCGCGGTTAAGCAAGCCGCGAGTGTCTCGGTTTCGGCCGAAACCAAGAAAACCGGTCAATCTTCAGCCGAATCCATGACTACTACTGAGGCTCCTGCTACCTTAGTTGAATCGGCCTCAGAAGTTTTGCCTACTACTGTGGTTCCTAGTGATTTATCAGACACCATTCCTTTGGATGTCTCTACCCCAGCACGTGGTGCTGCTAGGCCTCCTGCAGCCATGTCTATTAAGGCCTTTGCTAGGGCTAAAGCAGCCAAAACTGTTAAATCAGTGCCTGTTAAGCCCCCCTCACACAGGCCCACTTCTAGTTCACAAATGCTTACTCTGGCAGAGGATTTAATATCCTTAATTAGGGGATCCCAATCTCACCCAGACAGGGCCTCTCAGCCCCCAGAAAAGAGACCTAGAGCAGAGCCCCCGAGCCAGTGTCCTCTGATGACTCTTGGATGACTCAGACATTACAGACCAGCCAGAGGCTCCTTTTTCTACTTATGAAGATTCCGATGCTGAAGAATCCATTCCATCTGCCTCTCCACCAGAGGAATTTTCCTTTGGGGAAACCTTACATGCCATGAGAGAACAATTCCAATGGCAGGGACAAGATTTCTCAGATTCAAGAAAAGGCTTAGGACATTTCTGCACTTACCACAACATAGGCCCTTAGCTATACCTCCAGTACTGCCTGTTGTGGATGATGCATTTAATGATGTTTGCACTGCTCCTGATACTTTACCTCCAGCCCCTGCCAAACCAGATAGATTTTACAGGGTGCCAGACACTCATCACCACCTATACAAGGCCCCACTTGCAGATCCTGAGACTATATCCCAGGGGCCTAAGGCAGTAGCCTCGACCTCAGCAAAAAACCCTATTCCTTCTGAAAGGGAATCCAGGTCCTTAGAGATGGGGAAAAAGTTTACACCTCTGCTACTCTCTCAGCTAGAGCTTTAAACTGTAAGTTTCATATGATCCAATACCAAGAGTTTATGCTAGATCAGTTAACTAAGAAGCTGTCCACTGATGACTCCTTAGATAAGAAATATGTTTTAGAAATGGTGAATAACATTCAGCAGGTTAGTAACCATTCTTTAAAATGTGGCTATGATGCACTGGAGGCTTCATTTAGATCAGCCATGACTGGCACAGTGATAAGAAGGCATGCATGGTTGAAAGAACAGGTCTTGCCGGATCATGTTAAAGCAAAGCTGTTAGATGCTCCTATGGATAAGGCCAGTCTATTTGGTACACCTGCTCAGCAAGTAATGAAGAAAATGGAAGAGAAGGCAAAATCTGTACAAACAGTTAAGGATTTCTTACAGGTTCAGCCCCAAGGTTTAGCAGGAACTGGCCTGCCAAAAATTGGTCCTTTCCAGACTCCTCAAAATCTCAGAGGCAGGAATAGACGCTCTAGAGGCAGAAATCAATCCAGAGGAGGTGCCTACAGAGGACGACAGTGGCAAGGCAATAACCGAGGCACAGACACAACCACTGCCACTGCAACAGGACAATCACAGTGACTTGGCTCTGACACCGCCTACCAGGGAGCAAATAACAGCACCTTTAGGCGGAAAGTTAGCCTTAATTTGAAAAATTGTCACTATATCACAAAAGACAAGTGGATTTTGCAAACCATAGACCAAGGTTACAGGTTCCACTTCCACACCTTACCAGTAAAAGAGGAATGCCAAACCTACCTCCAAATCAAAAACAGAAGCTATAAAGCAGATAGCGCAATTAACAAAGATAAGAGCTGTGGAAAGAGTACCAATAACAGAACAGGGCAAAGGATTCTACTCCAGACTCTTCCTAGTACCAAGAAAAGAGAAAAGTTGGAGACCTATTCTCGACCTGTCCGTCTTAAACACATACATCATTGTCCCAAAATTCAAAATGCTGACCCTACAGCAACTCCTTCCCATGCTGGGCAAGGAGTGTTGGCTGGTAACTCTAGATCTCAAGGAGGCATACCTGCACGTCCCCATACGACCAAATTGCAGAAGATACCTCAGATTTCTTGCAGGATCAGAGCATTATCAATTCTCAGCATTGCCCTTTGGCTTATCTACTCCGCCCAGAGTATTCACAAAATGCCTGGCATCAGTAATCGCTCACTGCAGGCTACAGGGAATCCAAATTTATCCATACCTGGACGACTGCCTGTTACAAGCGGACAACAAAAGCAAGCTGACAACAGATTTACAAAGAGTCATTTGCTTACTACAAGCCCTGGGATACACAGTCAATTTACAAAAGTCAAGACTGATACCATCCCAAACAAGAACATTCTTGGGTGCGGAATTGGACACAGCAAAACAAATGGCATTCCTAACTGCAGAAAAACAAAACAACTCCCTCTTTACTTCTTGGCATTAACAAAGCAGAACAAACTAACAGCAAGAAAAGTACTGCAGGCCTTGGGCTTCATGGCATCATGCATAATCTTGGTCCCACATGCCAGGCTGCATATGAGAAAGCTACAGTGGTACCTAAAGAATTTATGGTCTCAACACAGGCACAGCTTAGAAACCGAAATCCCACTAATCCCATGCCTGAAACAGGAGTTCCTATGGTGGGCTCAAGCATGCCAGTCAAACCCAGGCTTGCCCTTCCACAACTTTCAAGCAAGCCAAACCATCACAACGGACGCCTCAGACCTAGGCGGGGCACATGTTGGACAAATGCATACAAGGATTGTGGACTCCAGACCAGCTGCACCTGCACATAAACCAGAAAGAAATGCTGGCAGTAAAACTAGCAATCCAGAAATTCAGACCATTCCTCAAAGAAGGCCATTTAATGATAAGGACAGACAACACCACAGTCATGTGGTACATCAACAAACAGGGAGGCACTCATTCATATCCCCTATGCAGAATGACTCTGGACCTTTGGAATATGGCTCTGAGCTACAACATCCAGTTACAGGCAATATTTGTGCCGGGAAAAGAAAACACCCTAGCAGACATGTTAAGCAGAACCACCTCGGATGCTCACGAATGGATGCTACACCCGGACATCTTCAAGGCCATCACAAAGAAATGGGGAATGCCACAAATAGACCTATTCGCATCCCCACTCAACCACCAGCTCAAACAATTCTGCACAAGGACATACCACCCACTTGCATGGAAGGTGGACTCTCTATCCTTCAGTTGGAAAGGCCTGACAGCATATGCATTTCCACCTCTTCCTTTGATGCACAAGGTACTACTGAAAATCAAAGAGGAGCGCCCAAGGATAATCCTGATAGCTCCGAATTGGCCAAGACAACACTGGTATCCATTGCTGAGGAACATGTCTCAGGGGAGAATGTGGCCAATACCCTGATGCCTTTGATGTTAACTCAGAACAACTACAACATCATGCACCCAAACCTAAAAACCTTGCAACTGACTGCCTGGAACATCACATAGCAGCAACTAACCCAGACCTATCCCAAAGGGTTAAAGACATTATCCTTGAAGCCCGCAGACCTTCAACAAGAAGGAACTATGCAGGAAAATGGAAAAGATTTGTCATTTGGAGTACTGAAAGAGGAAAAGATGTGTCGAACATAGATATTGCTAACATCCTGGAGTACTTGGCAGAGCTTCTACATACAGGCCTGTCCTATTCCTCCATCAAGATACATGCATCAGCTATTTCAGCAGAATACAGCTTTGATCCACCTGTCTTTTCGCATCCTCTACTCAGGCAGTTCCTCAGAGGGATCAAGAATGTAAAACCTCCTAGGAAACCACCATTACCAGCATGGGACTTGAACTTTGTGCTAGAAAAATTGACACTCCCTCCATTTGAACCAGCAGCAACAGCAGATCTTCAACACCTATCTTGGAAAACTGCTTTCCTACTGGCAATTACTTCAGCGAGGAGGGTTTCGGAACTACAGGCCTTAATGGCAGTACAACCCTTCCTAATCTTCCATCAAGATAGGGTGTCCATGAGAACTAATCCTACATTTATGCCTAAGGTGGTATCCAGAGTGTCTTTAAACCAGGCAATCCACCTACCTACCTTCTTTCCCAATCCACAGAACAGGGGGGAAAGACTGCTGCATACCTTGGACGTACATAGACAGTTACGCTACTACCTGGACAGAACCAAAGGTGACAGAAAAACTGACCAGCTTTTAGTAGCCTATGCAACAGGAAGGGAAGGAAAAGCAATTTCCAAACAGACAATCTCCAAATGGATAGGAAATTGCATAAGATTCTGTTACTCCTACCATGGAAAACCAATTCCACAGAACATAAGACCTCATTCTACAAGGGCTACAGCCACTACCACAGCTTTCTTACGAGGAGTGGCAACCAAGGACATTATTGAGGCGGCTACTTGGACCTCCGTGCATACATTTGCCAAGCATTATAATTTACCTCTATACTCTAGATCCCGAGCAGGGTTTGCCACTGCTGTACTGCAAGGGATCCTAACTACACCATAATTCTTCTTCCTCCTCCCTAGTTTGGCTATGGTATTCTACCCATTTGTTATGACTGCAGATGCATCCTTGAAGGACATAGTACAGTTTTGTACCTACCATAAATGTAGATGTCGAACAGGATAGCATCTGCAGTCAGGATTACCCACCCTCCTTCCCTCTGTGGTACTCCTAGGGTATTTACCCTCCTAATAGCTAGCTGGGGAGTCTCTTATGGTGTATTTGTTTGTATATATGTACATACATTGTTATTTTTTGTGTTTGCCTTCTACTTTTTTGGAAACATTGGCATTTATCCAAAATTTAGCTTACCAAGAGGGCAACTGGCATCTGGGGCAAGAAACACTGAGGAAAATGGCGTCGGCTGATGCCTTTATACCCGAAGACCAGCAGAGATGACGTCGGGTGAAGTGCGACATCAGCCGAAGCCGGACCCAGACTTTGGAATCCGGCCGACCGAAGGGCTGCCTGATGACAGGACAACCCATTTGTTATGACTGCAGATGCTATCCTGTTCGGACATCTACATTTATGGTAGGTACAAAACTGTATTTTTCTTCTCCTGCTGCACCTGAGAAGGAGAACAACTAGGGAGCCCTAGCTGACACTGTGAGCTCAGTCAGTGCTTCAGCCATTGGTGGGTGACTGTAGTGACCATGACTTGCTCCTCAGACCACTCACTGGTTTCCCCGGGACTCTCTGTCATCCCTTATGCCATCACAAAACAAGGGTTAGCTATGTCCTCTGCAGCTGTTTCAGTGTACATTCCTAGCATGGGATGCCACTTTCTTCAGGATTGTTAGTTTTACTGGAAAGTTCTCCCAGGATTGCTGAGGCGAGAGACCTGTTTCTCATGTTGAAGTGCATTTGTTAAGTCTGTTTCCATCCAGGGATGTCCCTAGGAAAAACAAAATTAAGTATATTTTTTTTCTGGAAAAATTATTTCTGTAGATAATGATGAATTAAATGCTTTGGCTAAAGGCTTTATTGCAGGCTTTGAATTCTGTATTCATTTTTTCTCCTTGGGTCTGACCCAGCATGTCTTTCTATTTCTTCTCCAGCTGCTAACAAGCTTTTTAGGTCAATGCTGATCTTTTTTCTTCTGACGAGGATGATAGAACCTTTGACAGGTTTAAGAAGAAATTTTTTCTTCTAGTTTAGCTTTCAGAATTTTCAACTACCAGGTTATTATGTTGAAATACATGCTGGCTTGTGTTGAAATACATGCTGGCTTGTGTTGACAACTTGAGGAACTTTTCTGTCATTTTTCCTTCCAAAAGTAGATCCTTTCTGAATCCTATTATTGCTATTCTTTCTCAAGTTATTAAACATTCCTTAGAGTATGTATAATTGTGCTGACTCTGGGTGAAGAGCTACAGCTACTTCTACATTTTGCCTGGGTGTGTAGTCTGACATTTTCAGAGGAGGTTAAATTTGAAATTAGGAATACTTTGGATAAGGTTTTGTTTGGTGGTGGTTCTACTCAGATACTCAGTTTGATGAAAGAGTGAAATTGATTCAGGGGGTTACTAAGATTTTTCAACCTTCTTTCCTTAAATCTACATGTTTCTTTTTTTTAAAAGCAAAGCAAGCAGATCCAACAATCTTCTGGCAGCAAGGGTTTTTAAAAGTGTCAGGATCAAATAAACAGGGATCCTTTCAGGAAAAGGGATATTCCTCCATTTCAGAAAGAATTTATCAGCATTCCCCCTCTCTTCCTGCCACTTCCATAAATCTGTCCCAGAAACTGTTTTTTTATCTCCCTTTTTTGCATCAGATTGTCTTGGACCAATGTGTTCTGAGAGGACTTCTGGAGTGTTACAAATGGCACTGGGAAGACCCTACCCCCTTTTCAGGGTACTCCTCTTCATCCACCAAACCAAACAGAATTGTTTCATGAGGTTCTAAATTATATACTTTCTTTAGGGGATCATAGAACCTGCACCTCTGTTTATTTCAATTTGATGACTGGGGAAGTCCAGTGGGCCTAAAAAGAGCCTGTTTTCAGTGGAGGCCTGGAGAGAAAAGCTCCAGTAACTATGACAAACATATTAGCATATACACATACAAAGAAAAGAAGTCATACAGCTTTATGCAGTATTCTACAGTAAAGAAAAATTATACATTCTAAAATAATAAAATCTAGCAACTGTTGTAGTTTGAGTCATTAACAGTGAATTACAATTGAAATTTTGCATTCCACAATAATAATAAAAATCTAGCAACAGTACAGTCCAAGGGTCATTAACAGTGAATTACAGTTGAGGATAAGAAATTGGAAATAAACTATTAAAATTTAGAGGTTAAGGAGGAGTAGGAGGACAAATGATGTGAGTGCAGAGATGACGCATAGAGTTAGAAGGTGGGTTTTGATATAGGTTTGTCCTCTGTGGGGAAGGAGCAAGGGCATTCCCACTTTGAAGATAGGTAGGAATGGAGGAGGGATTTAAAGTTAGAGTGATTGAGTATATCTGAGGGAGGGAGGAAGAGAGTTCCATAGTTTAGCTAAGGAACAGGATATCAGTGTGTATCCAGATGGCCGTAAAGGTTTGTAGATTTTGAGCAGGTTCTGATTTTCTAACCTAAGTAAGCGATTAGGAATATAGGGGGGTAAGGAGGTGGAGAAGAGAGAGAGGGACAGGAAGATTGGTTAAATATGAGCTTATGGGCAGTGGTGAGTTTAAGGAAGTTCAGATAGTTGGGAAGCTGGAGCCATTGCAGTGAGTGGTGGGAGATGCAGTGATGGGATGAGTTCCTAGAGTTGGTGGCGAATTTGCAGATTTTATTGTAGCGGGCTTCTAATTTAGTTTGAAGACAGAGCTGAAGATTCGAGAACAGACGAGTGCCATACATTAGGGAGGGGAGAAGGTATGCTGAGGCAAGGATCTTTCTGGTGGAGGTGGTGAGATAATGGTTATGCCTATATAGGAGTCCTAATTTTTTGTGTTTTTTTTTTTTTTAGTTTGGATGTGGATATCGAATATTAGATAGATTTAGATTTTAATGACACTGAGCAGTTTGGTGTGAGGGACAATTTCAATGAGGGGTGTTATTCTGGCTTATGATCTTGAAGGAGGTTTTATCAATGGGAGGCGTGTTTAGATGGGGAAAAACTATTCATTTGCATTAATTTGGTTTTATTGGTGTTAAGGACTAGGTGGTTGTTTTGGATCCAGGTTTCAGTATTTGAGAAGCTGACTGGATTATCTGCAGAAAGTCAGAAGGGGTGTCAGCTGAGCAGATGATTTTTAAATCATCTGCATACTTGGATTAGTATATAGGTTTAACTAAGAGAAAATTGAAGAATAGAATATATAATCATATTTTTGACATTAAATGTCGAAATGAGTTGAACGCATTGGCGAAACATGTTGCCCTGAATCATGATCATTCCTTTGTCTTCAGGGTTTTACAGATTGTTGACCATAATCCAAGAGGTGGTGACTATATGAATCAGCTAGAATTGAAGGAGCTTCAATGGATTTTTAAATTAAAGGGTCATTATCCACCCGGGTTGAATATATATGTTTCTCTTAGATCGTATCTTAGCTCCCGTAGATGAAACTAAAGAATTCTTTAGCTGTCCTATACTTATGGTAAGACTCATGTTTTAGGCTTTATTTTTATATAGGCATTGGTTGTTTATATACTTTATTGTGAGGTATATAATTTATTGAGGCATGTTTTATGTTCTTTAGTTTACCTAGATGGACATTTAACCCATCAGACCAATTTCAAGAAGGTGATGCCTTTATATTCATATTTAGTTTTATTTAGTGATATTTAATGGTTTTTAACATTTAATATTTAACATTTAATTAATAGGGTGTTTTGAATGCTTTATTTAATGACAGATGCATAATTGTATTTAAACACCATATATATTAGATTAAATTTGTATGCATTCTGAGGAAGTTTATTTTAACGAAAGCGGAGATTAAATTTGTTTATACGCTATTTTGGTGTGTGCATTCGTGCTTTCTCTGCCTTTTTCCTTTTTGTTATTTAAATTTGTATGTACAGTGTTTTGTTTTTTATGCCTTTCATGATGTCTACATTCATATATATTTCTATATATATATGTTAAGCATACACCATATAAAGAGATCTATATGGTGCTCTGAGGGATGTCTATATATTTTGTATTAGATTTTTCGTTTCGTTTTTGATCATATGTTTAGTCTTGTAATAAGCTTTGTATTAGGTTCTGTGAACTTACTGTTGCTTTAAGTAATGCCTTCACAATGACTGCATTGATTGCTTTTAATTGATTAATTATGTAATTAGTTGCTTGAGTTGACTATATAACTTTGAGCAGTTTCATTTCATGATATAGTCTGAAGAAGCGTATTTTATATACGCGAAAGCGCTTACTAATAAAATCTATTTTTGGATATATTTGGTTTGTCAGTCTTCCATCTTCGTGGTGAGTCCTATGTTTTATTGCATCAATACTTGGATTAGTGTAGAATTGGAGATGGAGTGGTGAAAGTTGTTGATGAATATATTGAAAAGTAAGGAGCCAAGGACAAAACCTTGAGATACCCAAGTATGGGTGTGTAGAAAGGAAGAGGTGGAACGTTTCCATTTAACAGCTTGTTGTCTTTTGGAAAGGTAGCTGATAAACCAAGTTATGGTGGAAGGGGAGAGATTGAGGGAGGAGAGTTGTGATAGGAGTATAGGATGGGATACTATCGAAGGCTTTGGAAAGGTCTAGGAGCAGTGTAGATACGATTTTGCCAGAGTCACAAGCATAGTCAATGGACTTGAGGAAGGAGAGGTGTGCAGTGATGGCATGTGGCCAGGACAGAATCCATGTTGTGTGGGGGTTCATAGATTCATAGGTAGGTACTAGGCTATCGGCCCTAGGGCCTACGTAAGCCTAGCCAACAAGGTTCCCTGGCTTACGTCACCCAAGAAAGTTATTTTCCTGTGCCACTGTCAAACAGAGAGACAGAAGTGATCCCCGGGGTGTATTTCCTATTTTCCATCAACTCATCAAGATTTTTCTTGATGAGTGCTAATGAAGAACTTTGCTTGACATAGATGGGTAGCCTGTTCCAGAGTATGGTAAGTCTCTGGGACAGGAATCTATTCCTCCTGTTTATTGTGGTGACAAGGTTTAGGTCCCTAGAGCATGTAGCTCAGAGGGATTGGGATTTCTTTAGGTGTAGCATGTCCAACATCTCTGGGTTTGACATAGCTTTATATGTTAGGCAGAGATCACCTTGGAGTAGGCGATATGCTACAAAGTAAAGCTAGAGTTTTTTGAGGTGGTCAGTGTAGGGCATTTGTTTGAGGCCAGTAATCCTCTTTATGAGGTACTTCTGTGGCCTTTCCAGCTGCAGCAGATAGGTTATTTTGTATTAGATAACAGTCGTCCCGCTACACAAGGGTGGGGCCACAGCTGACTCTGGGAACTACCGAACAATAAGCCTGACCAGTCTGATCTGTAAGGCTATGGAGCGAATCATTATGGAACTCATAAATGGAGAGATTGGGAACCTCCAGTCGCTGGACCCCACACAGTTCGGCTTCGTCAAGGGCAGATTATGCCTCCTGAACCTGGTGGATTTCTTTGAGACAGTTACTCAGGCTATAGATAAGGGAAAGGAGTTACACACGGCTTATCTTGACCTTGCTAAAGCATTTGACACCATTCCCCATTCAGGTATTGTTGATAAGCTCACCAGCCTGGGCATAAACCCTTACGTCACAAGATGGATCACAAATTGGCTCTCAGACAGATCCCATAAAGTAAGAGTAGTGGGATCTATGTCCGAATCCAGACCAGTAACGAGTGATGTGCCTCAGGGCTCTGTCCTGGGGCCCCTCCTGTTTGGCATATACTTCTCAGAAGTACAGGCAAGCACAGAAGGGCTGTGGCTGTTTGCGGAAGACTGCAAACTTGGTGCTATAATAGAGTCTCTGGCCAACATGGAGATCCTCCAGAAGGGCCTAAATGAGACTGATGCATGGTGTTAAAGCCATGGTCTCAACCTAAATGCAAAAAAATGCGTAGTAATCCCCTTTGGAAAAAAACAGAGTACCCGCAAACTACAACATAGGAGGTAATCCCCTGAAATCTGAAGAAGAAATAAGGGATCTAGGGACCCAAGTAGATAGTCAGCTTTCATTTGATAACCATGTTGCCAAAGTGGTTAGAAAATCCTTCTATGTGACCCATCTGATCACGAAAGGGTTCGCATCAAGATCTAAGGATGTAATGGTGCCCCACTACTCTTCCGTCATCAGACCCATTATTGAGTACAATGCACCAATTGGAATGTACCTGCCTTTCATATCTCCAGCAGCTGGAGAGACCACAGAGGTACCTAACCAAGAGGATTACTGGCCTCAAAAAGTTGCCATATGCAGCACAATTGAAAAAGCTAAGACTGTTCTCTGTTGCATACCGCTTTCTCAGAGGTGATCTCTGTCTAACGTACAGAGCCATGTCCAACCCAGAATTGTTGAACATGCTCCATCTTAGCAAAACCAAATCTACTTGAGCTACACTCTCTAGGGATATAAACCTCAACACAACAATGAATAGAACATGCTGGAGGGATAGATTCCCTTCGCAGAGACTTCCCTTACTATGGAACAGGGTCCCGATCTACATAAGACAGAGCCCTTCACTATCACTCTTCAAGGGGAACCTTGATGAGTGGATGGGTAACAGAAAGTTCACACCGGGAATCACACCAACAGCAGTACTAGATAGGGGCCAAGGGTACTAGCTGCTAGTACAAGTGTCTAGGGAACTACTAAAGGGGCGGTGAATACTGCACAATGTGGCTGGGCTAATATATGCCTTTTGGCAGATAGCCCAGTACCAACCTATGAACCTATAAGGCATCAGTTGTGAGTGAATACATTTTTTTCCACGAATTTTGAGAGTGGAGAAAGTATGGCAATAGGAGGGAAATTAGTGCTGTCAGTGTTTTTACTGTCTTTATGGAGTAGGATGAAGAATGCTCGTCTCCAAAGTGAGGGAACATAAGATTCTTGGACGGACCTATTTATTATGATGGAGATAGGGAAGGCTATGCTGTTGGCAGATAGTTTGAGGAAGGATGCAGGTAAATTATCTGGTGTGTTGGAGCATGGTTTCAGTCAGAGTTTTTTTATTATGTGTGTGGGCACAGGATTGAGGCTGAAGGAAGGGGTGTGTGTTTTGAGATCAGAGGGGAAGGTATGGGGAGGGGAGGAAAATATTGGAGGGGAGCTAGGGAAGCTGGCAGTATGTTTGGCCATACATTCCACAAAGAAGGTGCTCAATAGAGAGGCTGTTTCTTGATCAGAGCAGTTAGGGTTTGGGCATAGGTTGTCTGTACTGCTAGGGTGAAGGAGGGAGGAGATAGTATTCCAGAATTTTCTATCGTTGTTACTATGTTCAGATTGAAGCTTAGAGTAATATGTTTTGCAGTCTCTAGTTATTAGTTTTTTATGGAGTTGCAGAGTTTAAATTCCAGTAGGGTACTAGGTTGCTTATTTCTTTGGTATTGTTTCCACTTTTTGTCTCTTAGGAGCATGATCTGTTTAGTTTCCTTAGTTAGCCAGGAAGATGTTATAGCTTTAACTGTTTTGGTCCTGAGAGGAGAAGGTTATTGAGTAGGTAGAGAAAAGTTTAATTAAAGTAGTTGATGGGCATTGTCAAGAGACAGAGTTCTTAAAGTTGTCTAGTCAGTCAGTTTTAGGCAGTCTGAAAATGTTTGCGAGTTGAAGTTAGACAGGTTTTGGGTTTGAATCTAGTGATGTTGTGTATGAAGTGGGGAGGGGTACCAGTCAGCAAAGGATGGTAGATGGTCACTGAGGAGGTCTGGAAGGATTCCTGAATTTGAGATTAGATTTGGATGAGACACTAAGATCCAGTCAGTGATGGAGCCGGAGGTTCCATCTTTGTCCTGGTGGGGGAGTTTATTAGCTGGATGAAGTTAAAGAGGTTGGTGGTTTGGGTAGGGGATTGAGAGTTAATGGTGGCCTAGTTAATGTTTACATCACCTAGGATGAAGGTTTCGTTTTTAATGTTAGAGAACCAGGAGAGAATGTCTTCTAATACTGAGATGTTATTACCTGGAGGGGATGTAAATAGCAGCTATGCATATGGACTTGTGTTTGTTCAATTTTAAGAGAGCTATGCTTAATTCAGAGTTGGCAAATTTTGGAGTGGGAGTATTGTATGGGGTAACTGAGTAGGTGGAAATGTAGATTATGGCTACACCACCTCCTTTTTTGTTGGGCCTATCATTACAAATTGTATTGTAGCCAGGTGGCAGCATTTCATTATCTTTTATATGTGGTTTCAGCCAAGTTTCAGAGATGACAACTATGTCTGGCTGGTTGTGGGTAAGCCAGGCATGTAAGTTAGGAATTTTATTATGGAGAGTTTGGCCATCAGTTGTAGTAATGCAGATGCTGTTGGGGGTGCGAGGGGATAATGTAGGGGGAGAGAAGATGGATGGGGGTTTGGTAGGCCCGGGATTAGGGTGAATGTCACCAGAAAGAGAGAGGGAGATATGATCTAGTATGAGAGTGATGAAGTGTAATGTGGAGAGGGAGTTTTATAGGAGATAGGTAGAGTATTTGTTAGGGAGTGGAGGGTATGGTAAGTTAGAAGAGGGTATGACAGGTAGTACTTTGTGTTTATATAAGAGAGTTATGTTTGATGGGTAGAGTTCATGGGTTATAGAGGAGGAGAATGTAGTATGTTGGTAGTTAGAGGTATAGTGTAGTGGAAGGATGTAAGCGGCATAAGGAGTTGTGTAAAGTAAGTAAGGGTGCTAAGGAAACGTGTTGGTGATAGACATTGTATCGATGGAGTTAATCACTTTAAGTTAGGTTTGTCAGTGTGTGGGAGAAGTGGTGCTTGATTTAGATGAAAGATGGAGTGGGAGGAGTTAGTGATAAATGTGGAAGTGGGGGCGGGTGGAAATTGGGGGCAGGGGAGCGGAGTTGACAGAGCTAATCTATGATAAACTGCTGCAAAAAGCAATCAGTGTAGCCCTATGGGGTAAGTAAGCAATAGAATAATTCAAAGAGTTAAGAGAAGTTATAATTAGAGGGATTTCAGATACGATGTAGTGGCCGAGTGGAACAGGAAGATAGGTACGTAAAGTATGAGTGAGTCCTATAGTGAAAGGAAGAGGCAGAAATTAGGAGAAATACAAACGTCAAATGAAGCAGGCAGAAATTAGGAGAATTTAGACTAGGGAAATACTCTACTAGATACACTTTTAACAAGGAAGGAGAAATGTAGCAAACTATATGGGGAGGGGGGAGTTAACATAAGCTTATTTGCAGCATAGTACTGATGCAGAGCTCTACTAAAACACTACAAGTACCCGTATGCTTAACAAAGCAGTAGCTAGTGCTACTGAAAGGATTAAAAGACAAAATTCAGTGGAGTTGAGTTGAAAATAGCTGTAGTAAGCACCTGGATAGAAGCAGAGAGGCTGTGAAAGTGATCAACTAGTAGTCCAAACATTTTCTTAAGTTTATATTTGACTCTAATACTTCTAAATCAGAAGGGGAAAGGAATATATTCAAGAATATATCTTTTGTCAAAAAAGGATGCAACCTGGAGACCAGTTCTCAATATTTACATTCTCAAAATGTTTTTGAAAGTCCCCAAGTTTAAGATATTGATCTTACGAGGCCTGTTACCTGTCAATCATCTTCTATAGTTTTTTTTTGTTAATTCTAGATCTGAAAGATGCTATCACATTCCCATTGTCATGAAGTTCAGAGCTTTCCTAATATTTTCTGTGTCTGGATTATTTTATCAATTCTCTGCATTATACTTTGTGTTGTCTACAGCTCCAATGGCATTTACAAAATATCTAGCTCCT
This sequence comes from Protopterus annectens, assembly GCF_019279795.1. Classification (NCBI taxonomy): domain Eukaryota; kingdom Metazoa; phylum Chordata; order Ceratodontiformes; family Protopteridae; genus Protopterus; species Protopterus annectens. The sequence continues at coordinate 212,178,523 of NC_056727.1, read as the reverse complement.
GCAGTAGTTCATTTTGTTTATCTTTGTAGTCTTTTTCCAGGTGTCAGAAGTCCCTTGCATAGGTTACAAATCTCCTTTTCAACCTGGATTTTCAGATCAACAGTCCTCCTTAATTCCTTCTCATGGGATATTTTTTTCTAGGATGCCTTCTAGATTCCACCCTGCAAAAAGCAATCCTAAATCTGGAGAAAGTGGACCTGTATCTGGGAGTCTTCCTGGGTTTCAGCAGTCAATTTCAGACTTCAGCCAGAAACTATCTTAGGATTCTAGGGTTTGTGATATCTGTAATTCTCATAATTCCCATCAAGTTACACATGAGAAAAATCCAAAGGTTCTCAACTGTGTGGATTCGACATTCTCACCCTCAGAATTTCAATTTCCTTTCTTGGGTTTTGTGAAGAGAGAACTGCTTGGATTGAGAGAACATATTTCCCTAAGTCTAGGTCTTCCATTCTCTCTCTCTCTTTTCAACCCCCTCTCAGTCTTTTACAGCAGATGCATCCCATTTTGCTTAGGGTGCTATCCTTGGAGCAAAACAAATAGACCAAAGTACATAAATGTGATGTTAGCTGTGATCCATGCCATAGAATTTCTTCATCTGTGGGTTCCCAGACCTCTGCAGGTGGTTACAAATGACACCACAGTGATGTGGCACATTAATGGGGGGGGCAACAGGTGTTATGATCTCTGCAGGCATGGCTGTGTTAGCTTGGGAGGTTGCTTTGAAGGTTTATTTAATCCTCAAAGTTTCATGCATTTCTTTAGAGCAAAATGTAGTGACAGACAATCTGTGCAGGACCAGGATGCAAACCCCTGCAAATGGAAGTTGATTGAGGGGGTCTTCCCAGATTTGATCCAGTTCTAGGGAACCTCATATACCTCGTATAGATTTGTTCACTTCTTTTCAAAATGGACATCTAAACAAATTCTCCACCAAGACTCCTTGGATTTTTCATTCCTGTAGTAGAGAATGTTCCTTTGTGCTTTTCCACCCTTTCCACTGATTTCCAGGGTCATTCTGAAGATACAGAAGGTCACTCCAAAGAACATTGTTGTGACTCCCTTGTGGCCCAGGCAATAGTGGATGTTCATTGTGTTTCATTGTTGCCATAGTAACTCCTTGGAATTTCTAGCTGTAGAGGCCCTTGGCTGGCCTGAATACGAGCAACTTTTTCCTCCCTTATTCAACGCCCAGCAGATGCTTTCCCTTCTAACATCAGCACTTCAGCGTATGAGTCATTGACCAGTCTCATATTCTCAGTTCTTCTTTGCCTTTGGAGCCTGATAAAAACCTTCCCAGAGACATCAGTCAGATCAGAGTCAGAGCTAAGAAGACCAAAAGCTAAGTACCCCATTTGGGATTTTTTTTCCTGATTACTGTTTACATTATTGTTAGGTGTCAGTGGTTAAGTTGAACGTTTGCCCTGGATTTGGGAAATAGTTCCTCTTTCCTCCATTGGGACTTCTAAACTCTTAAGTCTTTCTGTCCAGGGTCCAAAGCGTGATGTGCCCAAGTGTTCCCAATATGGTCTTTTTAATTCCAGAACTAGTAAGGATAAGGCAAAATTGCTAGGAATGCTTTTAGAAAAGGAAAGAGAGCATCTGGAGCCTATGTGCATTATGGCATCCACTGAGCAGGCTAAGTCTGTATTTCCTCATTTGAAGAAGTGTCCAAAGGCCATCAAGGTACTGGATGAGAGCGCACATGCTGTTTGAAAGTGCACCTAGGCTCATGATCATCAAAGGAGGAGAGACTCGACCACCTCTGATGACAGACCATGTGACTGAGGCCGCTGGTGTGCCCATTTTGGAGTCAGGCAGCCCCCTCAACATCCCCAGTGCTTGAAGAACTCTGTGTCTTACCTACAGAGGAGACCTTAGCTTGATCAACCACAGGTCCCTTCTACTTGCCCCACAGCCTTTGACAACTATCAAGCTATATTTTAAAAACGGGAGGACAAGGCTAAGTGTCTTCAGACTGTAAAATGCTTGCTGCTGTTAAAGTCCCCATGGTTCATTAGGAATTATCCCACTAAACTCTGGTCCTTTCCTGATTTCTAGTCTAGACACAAAGGGAGGTTGAACAAGAGAGATGGACAATAAAGATAATGATAAGTAGACCAAGTATCCAGGCTTAATGGACCCAGCCTCCAGGAAACCAGCAGGGGATCAGCCATGACTCAACTGGGTACCTCCCAGATGTCCTTCTATTCCCATGTTGCAGTATTCATAACCCTTGGGTTATCTTCTGCTTAGCTACCCTAACATCCGACCAGTATGCAAAAGCTTTAGTCACTGCAAGGTACGTGGGATGCCTGATGTTGGCCATAGGGTGCATGGGCCATAAAAGTGACATCTGCTTGTAACTTTCCTCAGAACATCTCTGCTGCCAGTTGAACGTCAGCTGTTCCTGCCGTCGGATCTTTGAATTTAAGATTTGCCCTGTTGAGGCCATTTTCTTCTCTTTTTGTCACTGCATGCCTGCTTAGGTTCATGTCATCCAGGAAAGGAAAGTGTAGGTGTGGACATCAAATCCCTCATAAGGACGCCCACAACCTCTGCCTTTTCTGGGTAGGGCCCAACCACGACCATAAAACCTGCGGAATTTGTCAGGCCTTCATTCCTAAGAATCTTTGCAGCCGTCTTCATAATCTAAACATCTACATAGAAAACCAGTGTCTTAAACGTCTGGCTCTGGTGATGGAAGGGCCGTCCAGTCAGACCATGGAACCATCAAAAAAGAAGACCAAAGTTTCCAGGCCTGAACCTACTGCTGCACCTCCACAACCCGACATTCCACCAGTGGCCGTTCACCTGGAGGAACGTACGGAACCAGCCGTGTTCGGTGTACTGGGTGCCATTTGGGAGGCCGCAAAACCTAGGGCTGAAAGCACATCCAGGGAGGTTTTGCAGCAATCGGGTGCCAACAACGAGGGGGAACCTTGGCTCACAAAGGACAACTTGACCGGTCCTTCCACTGCTTTAGAACAGTCTGAAACTTGGCCCTCCTTAGGCCCTATCCCCTCCCCACTGCCCCTCCAGTTATCAGTCCTAGGCCTCAGACTGATGATCCTCTTTCTCTTAAAGCTGAGAACTCTTCAGATTCCTCTTCAGAGGGCTCCCTTTCCTATGCCTCTCAGATGCCTTCCCCTCTTGGGTATGCCTTCCCTGAGGGGGACTCTGCTGAGGCAGACTCCCCAGGAGAGGGCCTCACCTTTGGTATAACCATTTCTAAAATGAGAGAGTTTATAAATGGGATTCCTTTGAAATGTCCGAGGTTCAAAAGGGGTATTATGAACTCTTTCAAATGGACACCCCTTCACCTCCTGCCATCCTTCCAGTTTTACCAGCCATTTTGGACGCCTTCAATACAGCCTCTATAAACCCTGAATCCCAACCACCAGCCCCTAGAAGGCCTGACAGGTTTTATAAGGTCCCAGAAGGGGCCACATTTCTGATGAAATGCCCTGTTGCAGATCCTGGCACTGTTTCAGTCTCTGCAGATAAACTCTCCAGCTTACTTCCCTCCACCTCTGTCCTTCCCACTGATACGGACAGTAAGACCATGGAATGCATTGGCAAAAAAGTATACACCTCTGTCACTTTGACTTTTAGGGCACACATGTCTAAGTATGCCCTGGCCCTTTTGGCTTAGGTTTCTAAACTTTTAGCTGATCTCCCAGACTCGCCTTTTAAGGCTCAAATATCTAGCCTCATCTCCTTGTCCTCTCAAGAGAAAAGATACTCTGTTAGATGCAGCTGTGATGCTGCAGAAGTCTCGGCCAGATTTACAGCTTCTACCTCAGTTCTTAAAAGGTATTCTTGGCTGAGACTCCAACCCCTCCCTGATGATATCAGGGCTAAACTTCTGGCTGCACCCCTAGACAATTCCACCCTTTTTGGGGTTAAAGTGTCAGAGCTTTTCAAGACCCTTCAGCAAAAAGGAATCACAAGACTTAAAACATTTGCGTGCGTCTCCAATCCCTAAATTCCATAGGAATTATCCCACCAAGACACAGTTCATCAGGAAACATTCTGCTCCTACCCCTGTCTGGGAGCAAAGAGTTCCAGGAAGCAGCAGCCTCTTTCCAGGCCTACTCAGACTCCAGTTCAGAAACCTCAGTTTCAGGACAGGGCAGGTAGTCTGTGACTACCTGCCTTCCCCTTCGTCCCCTCAGGATTCCATTCCCCTATCCCAAAGACTCTCTCACCGTCTTCCTGTCTGGCAAAGTGTTACCTCAGACAAATGGGTCTAGTCTATTGTCGAAAAGGGTTACTTCATGACTTGGGTCATTCCTCCCTCCTTAAGAGACATCTTACAGCCACCGAAGGACCAGCTCTCCCTTTTCCAGACAGTCTTAGACAGCCTCCTCTCTCAAGGGCCTATCCAACCTGTCTGTCAAAAAAGGGAAAGGGCTTTTACTATAGACTTTTCCGATTCCTAAGGAAAGATGGCCCATGGAGACGCATCCTGGATCTCCCCCACCTCAACCTTTTTCCTACAGTACCCACTTTTTTCATGCTCACACTCCAGACTGTTTCCCCCCTGCTAATGCCTCAGGCATTTCTGGCCACTTTGGACATCAAAAGATGTACATCTACATATCCCCATAAGGCCCAACTACAGGAAGTATTTTACGATTCTATGTGGGTTCCTCACATTTTCATTCCTCTGCCTTGCCCTTTGGACTACCTACTGCTCCAAGGGTATTCACCAGATGTCTGGCTCCAGTGGTAGCCTATTGCAGTGTCCAGGGGATTCAGATTTTTCCATATCTCATTCTCAACACATCCATCTCCATAAAGTCATATCTGTCCTGCAGTCACTAGGGTTCAACATCAGTTTGCCGAAGTCCCAACTAAACCCCTCCCAGGACCAAGTTTTCCTGGGGTACAGAATAAGGACAGATGTTATGAGAGCATACCTTCCACCCTAAAAGGAGGAAAGCCTGAATCAATACCTGCTGTCTGTCCTCCACGCCACTGCTATGACAGCGAGACAGTATCTCACATTCCTAGGACATATGGCCTCCACTATACCCATATTGCCACTGGCAAGATTCCACATGAGAAAACTTCAGTGGTACCTGAAGTCCACATGGACCTAACACTCCCATCCCTTCGACCTTAACATTCCCTTCCTACCATGCCTAAATAAGGAGCTCCGTTGGTGGTTGAATCAAGTCTCTCTCAACCCAGGACTTCTATTGCAACCCATCACCCCAGTGCAGGAGATGTACACGGATGCCTCAGACCTGGGCTGGGGGCTGCTATGGGCAGCTTGAAGGTGCAAGGCACATAGATAGGTCCCTTTAAGCGGGAGCACATCAATGTCAGAGAAATGAGGGCCATCATCCTTCTTTGAGGGCCTTCCAACACATTTATTAAGCAAGGCCCCCTGAAGTTGTTTGCAGACAACACTACAGTTCTCTGGTATGTGAACAAACAGAGGGAAACAAGATCTTATTTGCTATGCAGAGATGCACTCCAGGCCTGGGAATTGGTGGCCTGGAGTGCATGTCTGCTATATTCTCTCAGCTCAGAACACTCAGGCAGATACCTTCAGCAGGTCCATGTCACAATCCCACAAATGGATGTTACACAGGGATGTGTTCCTGGTACATAGCTGTACCCACCAGGAAGAAGTACAGAACTAACTCAAAAAACAAGCCACCCTGGTGGAATCACAAATTCAGTCTGTATAACAGGACGAAGAAAATCATGGCAAAAGTTAGGAGTTGCAGCACCCGGCAGGATAAAAGCACTCTCATCAAACTAAGCAAACAACTCAGAGGACAAATAAGGTCCACCAAAGCCAAATTTGAGGTAAGTTTTGCCTCCCAGGCCAAGGACAACTACAAAGCATTTTTTAGCTATGTCCGCATCCTCAAAGACAATACACAGTTGTGCACAGAGCTCATTGTAAATGGAGCCACCTATACTGCGCCAGGAGATATAGTAAACCTCCTGGCTGATAAATTCAGCTCCAGCTTTACTTCTGTCTCCCCCTCAACCTTAGTAGATCCAAAGTAAAAATGCCAGCACCCAAGAGGATCTGAAAAATCAATGTTTTATTAAACTGAAACTAGACCGGTTTCAGCACAAGGCTTTCTTCAGTAGTATGTTACATAGATATAAAAGTCACCTGCTTAAATAATTTCATTAAATCAGAAAAGAATGACATCACTTCCTGTAATTATTAATTACAGGAAGTGATGTCATTCTTTACTGATTTAATGAAGCTATTTAAGCAGGTGACTTTTATATCTATGTAACATACTACTGAAGAAAGCCTTGTGCTGAAACCGGTCTAGTTTCAGTTTAATAAAACATTGATTTTTCAGATCCTCTTGGGTGCTGGCATTTTTACTTTGGATCTACTCAGCTTGCTTGCCTGGCACCTGCCGTACTTGCTAGCTGCTCTTCAACAAACCTCCCCCTCAACCTTCCCTGAGGAAATATCATCAAATATAACTCCCCCCTACTATCACTAGGGGACAGGTCCTTAATGCTCTCTCTAAGACCAAGAACACTGTATCAGTGGGCCCAGACAATATCCCAGGAGGCCTTTTAAGTAGCATGAAACATGACCTGTCAGGACCTCTGGAATTACTATTTAACTGTAGCTTCCAAACGGGCTTCGTGCTTCATGAATGGAGAAAGGCAACAGTCATCCCTCTGCACAAAGATGGACCATCTACAGACTCTGGAAACTACAGACCCATAAGTTTCATTAGTCTTATATGTAAAGCCATAGAAATAATTATCAGGGAGATCAATAGAGATACAGTAAACCTCCAGACAAGTGGACCCAATCCAGGTTTGGATTAGTCAAGGTCAGATCATACCTAGTCAGCCTGGTGGACTTCTTTGAGAAGGTCACCAAAGCAATGGATGAGGGCAAAATCGTTCACACTGCCTACCTTGACCTGGCCAAGGCATTCGACACAGTACCCCACTCTGGCATTCTTGACAAACTCAAGAGATTAGGTACAAACCCGTATGTCACCCGGTGGATAGCCAACTGGCTCACAGACAGGACCCAGGAAGCTAGAATTGGGAAGTCCACCTCTACAAAGAGGCCAGTCAGAAGTGGAGTACCTCAGGGATCAGTCTTTGGACCACTCCTTTTTGGCATTTACTTCTCAGACGTCAAGGCCAATGTTAGGTGGTCTCTGTCTGACTAAATTTGCAGATGATTGCAAATTAGGAGCCGTCATTGAATCTCATACTGACACAAATGTTCTACAGGAGGGGCTGACATAGACAAACAACTGGTGTCAGAGCCATGGACTAAAACTAAATGCCAAGAAATGAATAATAGTATCCTTTTGGAAGTCATCCATCCCCGGTAACTGTCATACTGACAACACACCCCTTAGAGTCGATCCAGTAGTCAAGGACTTAGGGACATACACAGATAGTAATCTAGCCTTTGATCATCACGTGTCTGCAGTGGTGAGGAAATCATTCTGTGTTGCGCAACTTATAAACAAAGGTATGGCATCTACGTCCAAGGAAGTCATTGTTCCACTGTATTCAGCATTCATCAGACCTATCATTGAGTACAATGCCCCTTTTGGTATGTAGCTAATCAGGCATATCCAACAATTATAATGTCTACAGAGGTTCCTTACTAACAAAATTCAGGACATAAGTAATATAGGTTCATAGGTTAGTAGTAAGCTAACTGCCCTTTCTAGCCATTTTAAGCTTAGCCAATTATCCCTTCTGAGACTGAAACCCTGCACCTTGTGTTTGTAAGGCAAACACCTTAACCATTAGGCCACCCTCCCAACCCCTATGCATATGTCCTATGCAGACTGCCTCAAGGCCCTATCCTGTATTCAGTCTCCTACAGTCTTTTGAAGGGAGATGTATGCCTGGCATACAAGGCATTGTCAGACCCCACTCTGGACCTCCAGCATATCCACAAAACAAACAGAACCAGAATTGCCCATTCTAAAGACTTAAACCTTGCTTGTGATATACATAGGACCTGCTGGAGAGAGAGGTATGTATCCCAGAGACTACCCCATCTATGGAACAGGCTCCCCATCCATGTGAAGCAGAGTTCCTCTCTAACCCAACTTGGACAATTGGATGGGAAACTGGAAATTCATCCCTGGTTTGGCACTTGTGTCTCTAATGGACACAGGTAACCTGTAAATGGTTTATCTCCCAGGCCCATGCTTACACTTATCAAGGGTGTCAGAACTTGTCAGAGATTTGAGATGCATGACTAGGCTTAAAAAGGCCCGTGTGGTAGTTAGCCTAGTAAACACCTATAAACCTATATTCTACAAGTGAAGTACACCACAAATAGATCTATTTCTCTCCCCTCTGAACAGACAACTTCCACTCATTTGTACCAGGGCAACAAGCCCCCTAGCGAGGGCAATGGACGCCTTTTCTGTCTCGTGGAAGTGGATGTTTCTCTATGCATTTCCTCTTTCCCATTCCTACAAAAAGTCCTGTTGAAAATTCAGCAGGACAAACCAAAAATCGTGTTGGTGATTCCCTTTTGGCCAAGGCAGCATTGGTTCTCCCCTTCCTCCTGCATTTAGCCAGGGGCAATCATCACAAGTTACCTCACAGAGTGGACCTCCTCACACAGGACAAGGGATCCGTAATCCATCCCCGTTTGGAATCTCTGAACCCAACCCTGTGAGTGATAGAGTTTTGATCCCTTTCAGATACCTTTACACTGAGGACATGCTTAATGTCCTGGAGGAGGCCAGGAAACCCAATAGTAGAATATCTTATTTGTCCAAATGGAAAATATTCTCCATTTGGTGTCTTCAAAGACAACTAGTCCCATTTCAAGGAGAGGTCCCTTTAGTGCTCTCCTGCCTGTGTGAATTTGTTGCAAGCAGGGCTGCTATATTATTCTGTTAAGGCCCACCTAGCTGCTATTTTGGCTTGTCTGCCTCTTGACCCTCCTGTTGCCTTCCAACTTCCAGTGAAGTTGTTCGTTAAGGGAGTACTTCACCTCAGGCCTCCCAGGAGGCCAGTTACACCCACATGGGACCTGAACTACGTTTTAGAGAAGCTCACTGTTGCTCCTTTTGAACCAGCATCAAAAACCTCTCTAAAGTATTGCACTTTTGAGATTGTGTTTTTGGTGGCCCTGATATCAGCCAGGAGAGTGTCAAGAGCTCCAGGCTGTCATGGCCACCCCACCTTTTCTAATCTACAAGGATAGAGTGACCCTAAGGACCAACCTATCCTTCATGCCTAAGGTGGTCGGTGAACTGTCCCTAATCCAATGCATTCACCTCCCCACCTTTTTTCCATATCACCAGAATGACAGTGAGAGAGTTGCGTGTGTGTATATTCATGCATAGTTGCCCTCGATGTTCACAGACAACTAAGATTCTACTTTGACAACACCAAGTCCGCAACTGTCTCCTTTCACTCCAGAGGTCCGGGAAAAGTAGTGACAAAACAGAACATTTCTGCCTGGATTTACAGAGCCATCTCCTTTTGTTACACCTACCATGGCAAATATCTAACCTCAAAAATTAAAGCCCACTCCACTAGAGCCATGGCCTCATCTGGAGTCTTCTTCAAAGGGCTGGACACTGCTTCAATTCTAGAGGCAGCTACCATACCTTTACCAAACACTATAAACTGGACCATATTTGCAGGTCTAGAGCAGGATTTGTTAGGGCAATCCTGCATGGATTCTTGGAAAACAGTTCAATACCACCCTCCTCCTCTTCCATTTGAGTATCGGCACTCACCCAAATGTTATGAATTCTGCAACATGGGAATAGAAGGACATATAATAGTTGTGCAAAGTTTTACCATAACCATAGATATTCTCTTCCATGTTGCAGTATTCTAGTTCTCCCTCCTACCCCTTGCATAAAAATGCCTTTTTGGATGACACAGGACTTGTGCAACTATCCTGGAACTGGGGTCCGACTGGGGCCCAACTGGGGCATTCAGTTCTGAGGAGAGGTAAGTGCAGACATCACTTTTATGGCCCATGCACCCTACGGCCAACGTCAGACATCCCACATACTTTGCAGTAGCTAAAGCTTTTGTATAAAGGCCGGATCTTCAGGTAGCTAAGCAGAGGATAACCCAAAGGTTATGAATACTGCAACATGGAAGAGAAGAACATCTATGGTTATTGTAAGATTTTACGCAACTATTCTTTCCACCTCTTTTAAGTCCCCCCCATCCCAACCCCCTTCTCTCATGTAAAGCTAGAAGGAAGACTTTCCCTTTTATGGAACAAGTGGCTAGTCCAATGGGTATTCATATCATAAGAGTAGGATCCAACCTGCAGTTTGCTTCCCTCCCAAAAGTAGCATTTACTCATTTTGCCCCAAAGGGCAGCTAAGGGAGGCTCAGACCCAGTTCAAACTACTTGTGCAACAGAACCCCATAAAATCAGTCCCCTTAGGAGAAAAGAAATACTCAGGACTTTTTCTAGGTTGAAGAAAATAATCTTGGAGTCCAGTCCTGGACTTATCAAGATTAAACAAGTTCAGGTAGCCCCCAAATTATAATGCTTACTCTTCAAAATCTCCTGCCCATTCTTTCCCTACAGGCTTGCAGTGCCACCCTCACTGTCAAAGATGATTACCTACACATTCCTATGGCAAACCTTGACTTGCTTCTCAAACCTAGTTTAAATCCAGTCTAACCCTGTCTTACAGACTGATGTTCTAAGAGCCCTACTAAACACAGAAACAGGTGGCCATTCTCCTGCAAGAAAAAGTTCTGTTCTGTTGACTGATTGCTTCTAGTCGCTACTATAGTAGGTATTAGTGACTGCCAGAGAAATCCTCAAGACTCTGGGGGTACATGGTCTTCTGCATCCTGATGATCACCATGCCAAGCTGTATATGAGGAAAATACAATCATTGCTGAAAAATGTATGGTGCCTATGCAGGCACACGCTACGTTTTAAGATAAAGCTTCTCCAGTGTAGATCAGAGTGTAATGTGTGTGTGTGCTATATCTTTAAGAAGCATGTGAAGCTGTGAGTGCACGTATAACTTACTGACGCATGTAATCCCTAGTGCCATTTTGTAGAAGCAGCCAGAGAAGTGAGCATGCATGATTGCAATTGTTTGTATACAAGTTATTCAAGTTGTAGTCAGTAAGCCTCTATAGTGGTGTGTTTGTATACAATAAAGCTGCTTGAACAGAACCCACGAAGACTCGTTTGTTCGTGTCCTAACACGAAAGCAAAATCTACGAACCGGGATGGATGAGAAAAGAATATTCAGAGACATGAGATGTAAAGATGACAGCAAAGGTAAAACTGAGAGGAAAGAATACATACATAACCAGAAAGAATCAAATACTACAATTTGTTTACTCTATGCAAAAGAAGGCAAAAAAGGGCATTACAAGGGCTCAAACCCAGTCAAAGATTCCATAAAATATCAAAAAGCTCAAGAAATTATTTCGGAAAGCTCTGTAATAAAGCATCAAAAAGTCTGAGAAGTTATTTCGCAAAGTGTAGTAAAGCATCGAAAAGCCCGAGAAGTTTAATTTGCAAAATCCAGTTATACGAAAGTACTAAGAGTTTATTCATTCGCATAATTCCGATAAGCTTAAAGAAAGAACATAAAAGTTCAGAGCACAAAGGCATTGAGCAAGTGCTGTGTATGCTAGTTACTTATTCATGTGTGTGTTTGTGTGTGTGTATATTCATGCATAGTTGCAAGATCCTTCACTGGTATGTGTTAATATAACAGATGGATTTTGAAAACCACAAACACTTGTGTTTGATCAGAATATTGCAGAGAACTAGAGAATATTTGAGCAAGAGTATGATATTTTCATACAAGCAGCTTATGCAGATAGAGATGCACGTACCAGGGAATTAATTTTGCTAAACCTAGCAGGGTCTGAGGCCATAGAAATAGAGTGTTCATTTGTATATGCCATACTAGCAGTATATGAAGGAGAAGGTGCAGACTGCCATATTGTTGTGCAAGCTGAATCAAGGAAGAACCCTGAGTGTTTGAAGCGCAAGTTTATAGAAATGTGCAACCCCCAGATAAATATTACATTAGAGAAACATTTGTTTTGCACAAGAGATCAGAAAACAGGGGAAACATTTGCATCTTGTATACCTGACTTGAGAAACAGAGCTAAAACGTGTCAGTTTGGTGATCTAAAAGATGAGCTGATAAGACAGACTTGTATGAGGTGGTAATAGTGCTGCTGTGAGAAAGATTTTGCTTCATGACAGTGATTTAACATTAAGCAGTGCAATAGAGATTTGCTCGATCCATGAGGTTACAGACGAGTATGCTTGCAAGTGACAAAGGCATAGTTTCACTGAGCTCCGGAACAAATGTAGACAGTATGCGACACGTGACAAACAAGAACAGGCCTAATCACATGGCAGCTACAGGGTTTCCAGAGAAGCCATAAGGCTTTCTAGCAAGTTCCAGAAAAAGTGCAAGCTCAGTGCAACATAAACATGAGTCAGCAAAACCCAAATCTAGCTTTATTGTTAACTGTCACAATCATGAGTCTAAAAGAGGGAAGTGTTTAGCATTTGGTCAGCAATGTCACAAGTGTAAAAAGTGGAGCCATTTTCAAAAGTTTTTCAAATTAAGTAAGCCTCACACAGCTGCAAAGAAAGGTCGCACAAAAAAGCAAGTCGATCACATACAGCCAAAACAGTCAGCTTTCTATGTAGATGATGCTTGAAGAAAGAGTTGATGCTGTAAACTTAACAACAAGGAGCAAAGTGTTTTGTATGGTCTGGATTAATGGAAAATCCACAGAGCTCAAAGTGGACACTGGATCAATGTGTAAGGTTATATCAGCAGACACATTTGCAAGTGAGAATTAATGAACAACTCATGTAACCAGCAGTGCGAGACTTGTTGCTTATGGAGGTGAAGAAATTCAAACTGAAAATTCATGGATACATTCATGTTATCTGGCCGAGAACTGTTGCATCTTGTTATTCTACATACTCCGACGATCAGTGCAGTCATTATTGGGTCTCAAAGATAGTTTAAGAATGAATCTGCTTTCTTTTGCTAAAGAAGTTCATCATGTGTGTGCGGTTCCAAGTTCCAATTTTTCCAAAGCCATTTTCTCAGAGTATGCTGTTTTCTATGGCACATTGGACAAACTTCCAGTTGCGTATTCCATGAAGTTAGACCCAGAGATCACACCAGTAGTCAGACCAGCGAGAAAAGTTTGGATAGCAATGCAATATAGTTAAAACTCAGTTTGATAAAATGGTGCAGCAAGGTGTGATTTGTCCAGTCGCATAACCAACTGAATGGGTGTCATCCATGGTAGCCGCTCATAAGAAAGGCTCAGATGAAATCAGAATATGCATTGATCCAAGAGATTTAAACAAAGCATTAAAAGACCATGTTATCCAATGCGCATAGTTGAAGTTGGAGCTCTAATACCGAATGCCACTATATTTTCTGTTTTGTATGCAGAGAGTTCATTTTGGCAAGTGATGCTTGGTCGCAAATCCTCATTTTTAACTACTTTTGGTACTCCATTTGGCAGATAGAGATTCCTGGGGATGCCATTTGGAATAAATTCTGCAAGTGAAGTTCTCCAGCGTGCAATGGAACAAGTTTTTTCAGGTTATCCTTGTGCCTTAATAGTAGAATTATCTATTAGTTGAAGGCAATGGTGAAGCAGAGCATGACAGAAACCTCAAGAAAGTTCTAGACTGAGCATGTAAAGTAAACTTAAAGCTCAATCCTCTGAAGTACAAATTTAGACATTTGTTTACAAGTACAGGCTTGAGACCTGATCCAACCAAGCAAGCAGCTGTTGTAGATGTCAGCACCAGACAATGTACAAGGTTTACAGCATTTTCTGAGCATGGTCAACTATTTAGGAAAATTTATACCAGATTTCAGTGAGTTGACAGCACCTTTGAGAGAGCTAACATGCAAAAATGTTGCATGGTCCTGGCTGGAGCATCATCAGAAGGCATCTGATGACCTTAAGCAGAAAATTGCCACCCCACCTATGTTAACTATGATGTGAATAAACCAGTTGTTCTTTCCTGTTCTGCTTCCAAATTTAGTCTTGGTGCAGTTATTCTTAAAGTGAGCAGACCAGTAGCCTACGCATCTAGGACACTCAACTCAAACTGAGATGTTGTATGCTCAAATTGAGAAAGAGCTTTTGGCAATTGTATTTGCATGTTCCAAGTTTCATGATTATATTTATAGTCAAGCTATTCAGATTGAAACAGAGCATCAACCTCTAGTTACTATTCTGCTCCAGCAAGATTGCAAAGAATGTTGCTCAGATTGTAAAAGTACAATTTCAAAATGGTCTGCATGAAAGGCAAACTGCTCTATCTGGCTGATACCTTATCTAGATCGCCTAGAAGTACAACAGAACAGCTTTGTGCTGAGGCTTTTGACTTTGACGTGATGTCCATGCGTAATTTCTCCGCCACTAGACTTGATGAGTTAAGAGATCACTCTAAGACTGATCCAGTTTCACAAAAGCTTAATCACTACATTAATGTCGGATGGCCGTCAAAGCAATCTAATGTGTCACCTGAAGTGCAAGCTTATTTTCCTTACAGAGATGAATTGTTGATGGAAGATGGCATTATTATATATATGTGTGTGTGTGTGTGTGTGTATACTTAGTATTGTATAATGGATGTCATTAGATTACTTGTGATTTCTGCATGCCAAATAATCTCTTGACAATTGCATGAACTTTTTCTCAGAGAGAGGATGTATATCCGAGTATACCATGTGTGTGGTATATCTTTAATAAGCATGCGAGGCTGTGCGTGCACGTATAAATTACTGCAATCCCTAGTGCCATTTTGAGAAGTAGCCAGAGAGTGAGCATGCATGATGACATTTGCTTGTCTGTGTACAAGTTATTCAAGTTATAGTCAATAAGTCTCTATAGTGATGCATTTGTATAAAGTTAAAGGTGCTTGAACAGAACCCACTAATGAAAGCGACATCCAGTGCCTGAATAAAGAGCTATAATGATGAATAGAAGCCTTCCTACAGAGCACGCGAGTCCCTTTCCATTGCCATGTAGGAAACCAGATTATAATCACAGACCTAGCCTGGGGTGCACACTTAAGTGATCTTCAGGTGTAAGGCTGGTGGGAGACAACACTGTCCCAAAGTCATATAGGTTCATAGATTGATACTAGGCTATCTGCCCTAGGGCATTTATAAACCTAGCCAGAGTGTGTTTGGCTTTCGCCACCCTTTTAGATTAGTTGACTGTGCCTCTGTATAGTAGGTCACAGAAGATAGCCCTTTTAAGGTTAGTTTACTGTGCCTCTGTCTAGTAGGGACACAGAAGAGATCCCAGGGGTAAACCTACGATCTCCCATCCACTCGTCAAGATTTCTCTTGAAGAGGGTCATTGAGGGACTCTGCCTAACATGAATTGGGATTTTGTTCCAGAGTGAGGGGAGCCTCTGGAATATGAATCTGTCCCTCTAGCATGTCCTATTTATTTCTGTGCTGAGGTTTAAGTCCCTGGAGCGTGTAGCTCTAAGGGATTTGAATTTCCTGAGGTGGAGCATGTCCATTAATTCTGGTTTGGACATGGCTTTATACGTCAGGCACAGATCGCCTCTGAGTAGGCAGTAAGCAACTGAGTAGAGCTGGAGTTTCTTTAGCCTAACTGCGTAGGGCATCTGTTTGAGTCCCTTGATCCTCTTGGTGAGGTACTTTTGGGGTCTTTCCAGTTGCTGCAGGTGTCGGGTAAGGTACATCCCAAATGGGGCATTGTATTCAGTTATGGGCCTGATGAGTGATGAGTAGAGGGGCACAATGACCTCTCTTGATCTAGATGTCAACCCTTTCGTGATAAGGTGGGCTATATAGAAGGTCTTTCTAACCACTTTGGCAACGTGATTGTCAAAGGAGAGATTTTCTATCTACTTGGGTCCCCAAATCCCTAATTACTTCTTCCGTACTTAATGGATTACCACCTATGTGGTAATTTGTGGGCACTTTGTTTTTCCCAAAGGGGATGACTATGCACTTTTTGGCATTTAGCTTTAGGCCATGGCTCTGGCACGAGTTATCCGTCTCTGTGAGACCCTTTTGGAGGATGCTTGTGTCAGTTGGCGAGTCAATTATGTCACCCAGTTTGCAGTCATCTGCGAACTTGGTCAGCCATAGTCCTCCCGTGTTAGCCTGTACCTCAGTGAAATATATACCGAACAAGAGAGGTCCCAAGACTGAGCCTTGTGGGACGCCACTTGTAACTGGTTTAGAGTCTGACATGGCACCTGCAATTCTGACCATGTGGGTTCTATAACTGAGCCAGTTTGCAAACCATCTTGTGACGTAGGGGTTGCTATTTAAGCTGGTGAGCTTATTTATGATGCCCGAGTAGGGTATTGTGTCGAAGGGTTTTGCGAGGTCCAGGTAGGCTGTGTGGACTACCTTCCCTTCATCTATGGCCTTGGTGACTGTTTCAAAGAAGTCGACCAGGTTCAAGAGGCAAGATCTGCCCTTAACAAAGCCGGATTGGGTAGGATTCAGTGTTTGGAGGTTCCCAATATCTTTGTTTATGAGTTCCATGATGATACGCTCCATAGCTTTGCAGACCAGACTAGTCAGGCTTATAGGGCGATAGTTTCCGGGGTCCGTTGTGGCACCACCTTTGTGGAGTGGGACCACTGTTGCTGTACGCCATTCCTTGGGTCCATATCCTGTAGTAAGGCTGAGATTGAACAGTGACTTTATGTGAGGGTTCACTTCTTCTTGGAGCTCGTGTAAGACGCAGCCCGGGACACCGTCTGGTCCCATTGATGCTGTGTTTTTTTGCTTTGGAGAGGGCAGCTCTCACCTGTGCATCTGTGATGTCAGGGAGGTTACACTCTGTTGGGATAGACATTTGCTCTTTTGAGGGGGGGGGAGGTTGCACTGAACCTGTCTGTCAGGATGTTGGCAATGTCTGTGGGTTCAGTGTATTTTTTTTTCATTTTACACTAACTCAGAGCATATCTGGGAGTTGCCACCCAGGTTCCTGACATAACTAAAGAAGGCCTTGTGATTATCTTTAGTGTCTTGTGCAATTTTTCTTTCGAAGCTGGCCTTGGATGATTTTACGAGGGATCGTAGTTTCTTGCTAGTACTGATCAGAGATGCCTTCCCTTTTTGGAATTGCTCTATCATGTAGTAGCTTCCTCCTTCTGTTGTATAACTTATTTACGGCTGTGGTCCACCGGACAGGTCTCCTGCCTTTGGAGGAGTGAGTCTTGGTTTTATTTGGGATAGCACGATCCATGCATTCCTGTAGATGTTCATAGAATGCATTTGTAAAGGATTCTGCGGTTTGGGCTGTATTTTCCACTGGCTCGGGGGCTTTGAAGGATTCCACCTCGGTTTTGAGAAGTGTGAAGTTAGCTTTTGAGAAGTTCTTCACTGTGGTTTCCTTGGTTGGGGGTGGGGATGGGATATGGATGTCCAGTGAGATTAATTTATGGTCAGATCTTACCAATGAGGGGTATACCTCTGGTATGGAACATAGAGTCCCCATGTTGGTGATAATCAGGTCCAATATGTTTTCCCCTCTTGTGGGGGTGGTGACCAGTTGTTCCATAGCATTTGAGTTTATAAATTCTAGGAACCGTTGGGCGAGGGTGTTGGGGCTTGAGTAGTGCTCCCAGTCTATGTTTGGGTAGTTGATGTCACCCAATATAATGGTGTTTGGAGAGACCTTCATATTCTCCAGTGTTCTCAGGAAGCTGAGTGGGGTTCCTGAGTTTGGGAGGGTGGTGTGTAGCGGGCTACAAACTGAAAGGCAGTTTTGCCCACTGTTAGTTGCACATGGATGGTCTCCGATGCTTCGAGCAGTGCCACTAACCTGAAGGTGTGGGTATCTTCGATGAATATGGATAGTCCCCCTCCTTTTGTGGTTCGGTCCGAGTTGTGGGGCCGAAAAGCATGGTATGAGGTATAACCTGGTAGTGCTGGGGTACTCTCGGGAGCCTTGAACCAGGTTTCTGTTAGTGCACAGATAGCGATATTCTCCATACTGAGGAGAGCCTCGAGTGCGTGCATCTTGAGGTTTAGACTTCTGGCGTTGAGCAGCATTGCCCTTAGTTTCTTTTTCCTTGTGTTGTCTATGGAGGTGGGTTTGTCTTTTGAGCCTTGCCTAAAAAAGGCACTATGGGGGTAGCAAGAGCCTTAGCCAATATTTGAAAGCCCAGGGGTGACAGGTGCAAGCCGTCCCTAGCGAAGCAACGTGGCTTGTTGAGCATGTCATCCCAGGCTGACAGACACTGGATCCCCTTTGAATGACACCAATACTTTAGCCAGTTGTTAAAATTGATCATTTTGTCTTTATACTGTGGCATCATTCTTGGTGAGGGTAAGATGCTACTCAAGGTCAGGGTAATACCGGCCTGGGTTACATGATCAGAGAGCTCCTCTATGTCTCTTTTCATGTAGTCCAGGGAGGTACTTTTCAGGTCATTCACACCAGCATGGACAATGACGGAGTCATATTTGTACTTGCTTTGGAGTGACCTGAGTGCTTGTGTAATGTGGCGGATCCTGGCACCCGACAGGCAGCTTACAGTGACCTCCTTGTTCAGCCAGGTGAGTGGGACGTCAGTGTGCCTGACAATAGAATCACCTATTACAAGTGTATTAGGTGTGTTGTTTAGCCTTAAGGGCTGTGACTGTGTGGCACACTGACTTTGTGAGCTATGTAATACGTGGGTATTGTTGTGGTGTAGCGGTTGCTTGGATGTCTGCTTTGGAGGTCTCTGCTGCTTGGGCAGATTTTTATTTAGAGCCTCCGAGTATGTTTTTGTGTATTTATGTGTTTGGTTTGCTGTTGCGATAGGTCTATGTGAGACTGGATTTGTGGAGTGTGTGGTTACCTTCTCCTCCTGACTGACTGCGCCAGTACTGGGTTGAGAGAGCTCAGCCTCCAGTTTGGCTATATAGTTGCATCTCTCACATATATTTGAGCTTGTTGGGAGGAGGAGAGGGTGGTCTGTGTACATAAGGCAGTTGTAACATTGCCTCAAGATTCCCAGATTCACCAGCTGGACTGGAGAGTAAACCCAAAGCTGACTTTTGGACATGCCAGAATAGTATGAGGAACTACTTTTTGACTGATCAAAAAGGACCAATAGGGAGCCAAGTACTTAAAGGGAGTATAAAAGGGTGTAGTGCTTTAGTTTATTAGTGCTTACTTATAAGATTACTTATACGAGCAACTGCAGGGCTTTAGAATGAAGAGTGCTTACTTTGAGATTTAGAACAGTTCTAAGGGAAAAAGTGAAGAGCAGACTTTGTGGAGCTGGGAATAGTTTAAACCCATTTAAGCGGCGCTGCCCGATGCTGCGCTATGCGCAAAATCGTGCAAATGTGGGTTTTAAAGCAGGGAAACTGAAAGAGATAGGAATTGACCCAAAACGGCCAATAAGCTACTAGTTTCAGGGCTGAGACCACTCCTCCAGGGACAGATAGGCTGCTCAAAGCTCCCCACTCTCACTGGTGAACAGAGAAGCTTCCTCCTATCCAAGTAAGGATATGGGCAACACTGAAAACTATACCACAGTCCGGAATTCAGCAAAACCTGAAATCTGGACTAATCTTTTTCAGCAAAGGTGGGAAAAGAGAATTTTTTTGTTTTTTTCAGGAAACGGCAGAAAAACACACAGAAAACACTGTAAATGCTATAAACAGGCTAGCGCACTTTAGTGTGTAGCCTACAACAGTTATACAATACAAAAACAACGTAAATTGATATAAAACAACTGGAACGACTGTAAAAAGCAGAAGGCAAATGCAATTTAAACTTTTTAAAGCACAGATCAGTTAGAAATTCGCTTTTTAGGCGGGAAAAGGCAGTCGGAGCAAAAAAAAACCAGAGAAAAAATACTTAAATCTAGAAAAGTCTCTCTGTTGCCTGTATCACTCCGCAGGACACCACGAGGAGCTGTGCAGAGTTGTATACTGGCGCAAAACCACGCAAATGCAGGTTTTAAAGCAGGGAAACTGAAAGAGATAGGAATTGACCCAAAACGGCCAATAAGCTACTAGTTTCAGGGCTGAGACCACTCCTCCAGGGACAGATAGGCTGCTCAAAGCTCCCCACTCTCGCTGGTGAACAGAGAAGCTTCCTCCTATCCAAGTAAAGATATGGGCAACACAGGAAACTGTACCACAGTCCAGAATTCAGCAAAACCTGAAATCTGGACTAATCTAGTTCAACAAATGTAGGAAAAGAGAATATTTTTTTTTGTTTTTTTCAGGAAACAGCAGGAAAAACACACAGAAAACACTGTAAATGCTATAAACAGGCTAGCACACTTTAGTGTGTAGCCTACAACAGTTATACAATACAAAAACAACTTAAATATCAATCAGAAGAAAATGGTAATAGTGTACAAGGGCATGAATTCATTCAGATAGCTGTGAAAACCAGGCCCCCTTTTGATAAGACAGACAATACCACAGTTATGTGGGACATAAACAGGGAGGTACCCTCTTTTTTGTATGGCTATGCAGCCTTAGGAGTGACACAAAAATGGGATTGCATTCGATAGCACATTACCTCCCAGGAGAAAGCACCAATCTGTCAGACAACCGGAACAGGTATATTACAGACCCCCCATGAATGGATGCTACTAAAGAACATCTTCAGAAGGATCACAAGGTTGAGGCATGTGCGAGAAGAAGACCTTTTGCCTCAGATTAAGACAGACAATTAAAGTATTGCCCAAGGGCCAAGTACAACAGGACATAGAGGACAGATGCCTTTTTCTTCTCATGGACACGTCTATTTCTATACACCTTCCTTTCCGTACCTCTCATCCCCATGTTACTACTAAAGATCAGGGAAGAAGCGCTGAGGGTGATCTTGACTGCACCTTTCTGGCCAAGACTGCATTGGTTCCCTCTGTGACACAACATAAACTGACAAGAACTGTAGCTGCTTCTGCAGAAGGTGAACCTCTTATCCCAGAACAAAGGAGCCATTATGCACCCTAACCTGACCACTCTGAACTTTGGCAGCCTGGATGATATGATCCTTGTCCTTCAGGGTCAGCTGTTGAACAAGGATCTATTTTGAAAGATGCCAGAAAACCTAGTACTGTCCAAGATGTGGAGAGGTGTGCAACTGAGAATAACTAGCTTTTCATCAAAAAGGAAAGGTAATTATTTCAGTTCTGGTTAAATATTTAAGTTGCAGTGACCTGTGTGGTGATACTACTTTGCACTTTTATGCTTGTTTCCATGTTTTAGCAAGTTATCTGTTTGCATTTTTTTTGTTTGTTCTAGAACCTTAGTCTTCTGTTTTAGCTTGCAGATTTGCAGTTCTAGGAGGATTTCTAGAGTATTCTGCACTTCTATTTCTGTATGTAGAAGTACTTGTAAAAGCTATCTGTTTGCATTTTAAACCCTGCTGGGTAGTACTCTTGTAGATTAATTCACAGTTGGGGTAGGACTGTGTACTATTGCCAGATTTTGAGCCTTAGTTATTTATTATTGCACTTTTCCATAAACAGTGTACTGGTAAATTTCTGCATGATCTGGTGCTTTAAACTGTGGTTGAAGGTCAATAGTGAGAGAATTGTCTCTGCCCCAGTTTGTGCTTTATTGCTTTTATATTCTGCTTTTGTTTACCTCCTTAAAGTTACATTCTGTGTCTGCCCTATCCCCACTAACACATTGCTCTAAAGTTTCTAAAAGAGCTCCAATATTGGTTTTATTTGATTGGATGCCTCTCTAACTAGCCTGCTTGAAATTTGTAAGGTTGTGGCCCCCACCCCTTATGGTAATCTGATTTCCAAAATACCTACCTCTCCTCTTTCATTGTTATCTTTTGAGTAAAGCTGCTCATTTTCATAGAGCTCAGCAAAGCTTGGAGTCCTAGCCTGCATTCCCAAAGTGTTTTACTTGCATGTAGTGCATCACATTTTCTTAAATTTTTGTAACTGATCACTACTGATGTCCTTACATTCACCGCCGCAGTATTCATTGCAAATGGGATTCCCTGTTGTGAAGCCCACCATCCAGCCGGTTTACCAAAGTCTACCATTGCTTTAAGGTACACTGAACTTCACCTACACACTCCTTGTAAAACATAGGGCATAAAGGTGGTATTCAGGTGTACCATCCTCAGAACTTCTTTGCTGCTAGTCTGAACGCTGCTTTTAACCATTGATCTGTTATTTCCCAACGTTTTTGCTGTTTTTCTGTTTATTGGCTTTCCCGTGATTACTCCTGTTTGCTGGAGTCCTCACCGTTGCAGATAATTACCCAGTTGGGTTTTCTTTTTTTTTTTTTTTTTTTTTTATTGTTTTGTGCTGTTTGGGGTTAATGTCATCCAGGAAGGGTAAATGCCAGTGTGAGAGACTGATTCCCTATAAAGACTGCCATGATAAGTGTCTTTTTTGCATAGGTGTTGTTCATGACCATTCATCTTGTTCAGTTTGTCAGGTGTTTGTCCCTTAAACTCTTCGTAGTAGGCTTTCTTCCCTTTCATTGTATCCGTCTTAAGCTTCTTGCTAAAGATACTATGGATGGAACTTCCTGCGCCGAGGGTCAGCCGTCAGGGAAGAAGAAGGTGCGTAAGGTAAGAATGTAATCTTCCGCTGTCCAGCCTCTGCTGGGAGTTTCTCCCAAGGTTATTATGAACCTAGAGGCTCGCCCAATTGTTTTGTCAGATTCCTCTTCTGTATCTGGTTTGGAGGCTGGTGAGGATCTGGCAGGCAGTATGTCCGACAAGGCTTTGCAGGCGTCTGTTTCAGGCGTTCAGGGGGAGCCTTGGTTGACTGTTTCCAAGGGGTCTAGAGGGGTTCCGCAGTTTCTCTGGAAGAGGTTCCTACTACAGCTGTGGAATGGCATCCTGACTGTGGGCCCTCTAAGGTTTCTAGGAAGGATGTCCCCTTAAAAAAGAAACCAAAACTAATCTTGTTTCTTCTGCTGCTAGGGATCCACAAAGTGAGTGGCAGGCCTTTACTCAGGGGTTGTTTTAGTGTTTTGCTGTCGTTAAGGCCTTCTCAAGGGGTTTCGGTTCCTGTTCCTCCTTGGTCCTCCTCTTCCCTGAAAAAGCCCAGAGTATTGCATTCTTCTGAGGAAGAGGTGGATTCTGATGAAGAATCCCTTGCTTATTCTACCCAAATTCCTTCTCCCTTAGACTACGGGTCTGAGGAGGACTCTCATAGTCTAGATAATCCTTCTGAGGAAATTTCCTTTGGGGACACAATCTCTAGGATGATGGAATTTTTTAAGTGGGATTGTGCCCAGGTTTCAGATATCCATAAGAGGTACTGTGAGTTACTGCAGATGGAATCTCCTAAACCTGCGGTCATTCCTCCTGTCTTGCTGGCTTTATTGGATTTTTTTTCCAATGCCTCTAAAGTGCCAGATTTTCTGCCCCCTACTCCCAAGAAGTCTGACGGTGCCTGAGAATTGTTCCTTTTTGTTTAAATGTCCTGCTGCTGACCCTTCTGTGGTGTCTGTTGCCTCCGAGAAGCTGTCTCAATTGCTTCCTTCGTCCAAGTTACTGCCTTATGACAAGAACAGTAGAACCATGGATAGGCTGGGTAAGAAGGTTTATACTTTGGCTACCGAAGGTTTTAGGGCTATTAATTTTCAGATCCATATCTCTAGGTATGTCTTGGCTCTTCTTTCTGAGGCTTATCAGCTTCTTTCTGAGCTTCCAGACTCAGAGTAAATCTTCTGCTCTTTCCTTGCTTGGGACTTCCTCTCAGGTAGTTCATCATTTTATCAAATGCAGATGCTCATCGTGTTACACTGCTGCAGTCATCACACTTGGGTTATCCTGCCGTCAGGCGGTCCCGCAGTCAGCCCAAGTTCCAAAGTCTTGGTCTGGCGTCGGTTGCTGTCACTTCTCTGACGTCAGTGCGCCAGGGGTATATAAGATGCAGCCGATGCCATTTTCTTCTGTCTTTCTTGCCGCGCGGTGCCCGAAGCAGAAGCAGTTCGCAAGTGGCGGTCGGCCAAATCCTGAGATTTTCGAAGTCAAATTTCAAATCCGAAGTCTTCAATAAAGCTAAGTATCCCGTTGGGGAAACTTTTTTCTTGCCTCAGACCGATGTCAGAAAATGTTAATAATTGTATTTCTTGTGGGAAGCAAATACCTCATAAGGACTTCCACTCTTACTGTATTCCATGCCTAGGCCCTGATCACGACGTCACTAGTTGTCGGTTTTGTACTAGATTTAACAAACGCACTATAAAAAGATGTTTTGATTTTGCTTTACACTATGCCGTCGGATCAACCGATGACCTCAATACCGAAAAAAACGCAAAGACAAGGATAAAGACAGGCATCCGAGGTCCAAAACCGACGATGAAACCTCTTCTAGGCCAGTCGCCGGTTCGCCAGTTCTCAGTGAGGTTCTTTCGCAGCCCCTGACACCCACTACCTCAGAGCTACAGGCCGTTTCCGACTCCCACATGGAGACAGCTAGTCCTCTGGAAACTCAAGGTATTGGGCCTACGGAAACTAATCCCTCAGAAGGGTCTGGAGCCGCTGAGCAGGCATCGGCTTCTGAGGGTGTTTTCAGACCTTCACAGCTTACCATTAAAACAACGGCCAAGACAAAGGCACCATTAAAGACAAAGAAACAAGTACAGCATTCTCCTGGACAGTCCTCCATGCCTAAGAAACAGATGCTTTAAAATGGCCGAAGAACTCATTACTCTAATCAGGGGTTCCCATCCCCCTCCTGAGAAAAGGCCTAGGCAGGATACAGACTATGACTCCTCTGATCAGGTTTCCATTTCCTCTGATTCCTCTTCAGACCAGGGATACTCTCTACCCCCCTATGAGGAGACTGATGCTGAAGAATCTATTCCTTCAGCCTCTCCTCCTGAGGATTATTCTTTTGGGGAAACTTTACATACCATGAGGGAGCATTTCCATTGGGAAAGTCAGGATTACTCAGAATCCAAGAAAAGACTCAGGGATTTCTCTTACTGCCTCAGCACAGGCCCCTGGCTATTCCGCCTGTGCTAGATATTGTGGATGATGTGTTTTCTGAATCCAGCCTATCTCCTGACTCTCTGCCCCTTGCTCCAGCCAAGCCAGATAGGTATTATAGAGTCCCTGACTCTCACAAGTTTCTTTACAAAAACCCTTCTGCTGATCCAGAAACTATTTCCCAGGGTCCAAAAGTGGTTGAGGCTTCCATTGCAAAAAATCCAGTACCCTCTGACAGAGATTCCAGAGCATTGGAAAGATGGGGGAAGAAAGTATACACGTCTGCAACTTTAGCAGTAAGAGCTTTAAACTGCCAGATCTGAAGTAGTTACTTCATTTGTTCTACAACCTGTGGGTATCGGATCCAACCTCGGATTTGAGCCGGCAGCTTTACTAGCTAAAAGATCCGAGCTCCTAGCTCCTCCCCTTACCCATAATCCTCTGCTACATGCTGCCTTTCCTCAGATCGAGTTTGCCACGGCTGAAAGAAGCTACTTGTGAAGAGCTCCTTAGGCTTGGGTGAGATCGTTTCTTGTCAAAAATTAGACTAAAAGCTTAAATTTTTTGTTAGTGTGTGTGTGTTTAGTCCCCTTCGTCAAGTTATAGTCTTAGTTTTAAATTTTTGTGGTAATTATTAGTTTTTAGTCGTTGTGCTTGTCCCTCCCCTTTAATGTCTGGGTGTGTTTCTGTGATGGCTGAAGGGCCCAAAGCCGTCTTTTCTAAGTGCACTGAGTGTGGACAATAAGCTTTTCCCGGCTGATGGCCACACTCAGTGAGTGTTGTGGTTGGGGGTGGCCCACCTGTCCACTAGCTGCCAAATATGTGCAGCGTTTAACCCCCGGGCCATCAGGATTAGGAAGAACAAGTTGATCTTGGCGGGCTTGTTACCGCAGGACACTTCTTCTTCCTCTCCCTCCAAGGCACAGGCTGCTACCGCAGCCCCTGTACCTTTAGGTCCCCCCACTCTGCCTGGGACTCAACCTCCCTCTGCTGCGCAGAGTTCAGGGGACTCATCTGCCTCTTCCAAGGAGAAGAGGCATAAAGACAGAGAGAGACACAAGAGTCATAAAAGGCGGGCTGAGACTCATCCCTCAGCCCTGCCATCTAAACTGTCTAGTCCTTCCACGAGGGCCACTGGATCCTCTCCCTCTCGGATCTGTTTGCCTTGTTTCTCGCCGGAGGACCGGTCTCTCTCTAGGTCGCCGAGGCGGCCCTCCCGGCCCGCCTCGACAACGTCTTCTAGATCTACAAGAAGCCTGACCGACGCAGACATGGATCGGATGATGCGTCGATTTCTGCAGACCCAGATGCAGATGGGGGTGCTCCTGCCTCCCCCCCCCCTCGGGGGGGAGTGTAGTCCCCTTTTTTGCTCCGATCACTCCTTCTCCAACCCGTTTCCGGGTTTTGGAGTCATCGGATCCAGGCCCTTTCGGAGCCGGGGTTTTGTCGGCGCCGATAGCTCTGATGCCGACTGTACCCTCGAACGTGTCGGATCCTAGCTCTCGGGGCCGAGAGCCCAGCATCGGATCCGTAGGGGTTGATGTGTCTTCGGCGCCCTTCAGGTCGGAGCACACTTCCCTCTTGGATCCGGCCGCTTCGGCTCCGACACCGATCCCTGCTTCGGAGCCGAGGAGACTACTTTCGGAGCCTGGGGAGAGTGGCTCGCCTTCGGCTTTTGAGGTAGTGGAGAGGGTTCTGTCAAGGTCTTCCAGATCCCCGGTCCGGGCGTCGGTTCCTCCCACTCCCCCTATGCATCTGGGTCTATCCTCCGTCATCCGACCACTGGGACAGCCTGCTCAAGCCCTCCAGTTAATTCTCTTAGAGGAACAGGACCCTGTAGGTGAGCCCTCATCGGATAGTCCCACCGAGGAGGTTCCTCACAAACGGAAGTGCAAAAGGAGGCACCTGGACTCCCCCCGAGTCCTTCACGACAGACACAGATTTGGATGAAGGGGAAGGTTCCCCAAGGTCACCCCCTGATGGATGTCTCCTTTGGAGACATCATGGAAATGTTGCGAATTAGAGGGGGGTGGTCTGCCCAAAAACCTACCTCGGATGAGTCCATGTTTCTGGAGGCATTTGAGGCAGGCCCGTCTACCTCCTGGGTGTCTCCTCCGGCCGACCCCCTGGTAGACTTAATTACTACCAGGGCGTGGAAGGAGCCCGACACTGTGGAGCCAATCCCAAGACGGCCAGACAAAATTCTTAGCCCTCCCTCGGATAGGCAGGCCTGGTCTAAGGGTTCTAAGGATGCCATGTTGGTGGCGGCTGCCACGAAGAAGGAACTGGCGCAGGAGAGTTCCTCGGTCCACCCTCCGGATAAGGAATCTCGGGCGTTGGACCGCATTGGCAAGCGGATGTTTGCTTCAGCTACCTTCTCGGTAAGGGCGCTGAACTACATGGCACATATTATCAGGCTACAGCAAGACCTAATAAAGGAATACGCTGCAGCTCCCCCGGAGTCCATGACGGTCGAGGACAAGAAGACCTTCTCGACTCGTATGGCCACTCTGAAGTCTATCTCGAACACGTCTATGCAGCTACTCTCCCATGCTACGGAGGGAGCTGCTAGAGCTAGCGGCGCCGGGGTCGTCTTGTGGAGTCATGCCTGGCTCCGCCTTTGCGATTTTGCAGATCCCTTTAAGGCATCCTTCGTGAATGCACCCTTTGACGGTTCTTCGCTCTTTGGCATGACCGTACGCGAGACACTGGTCCAAAGCGAGAAGGACGGGAAGACGCTGTCTGCTGTCGGAGTCCGCTTCTCTAATCCCCAATGATTCTTTCGAGGAATCAGAGGGGACAAAAGAAGATGTGGTTCCGGAAGTCTCAGCAGTCCCGTCCAGCTTCGGACCCCTCGTCCTTCAGAGGCAAAGGAGGACAAGGTGGACGCCGGCCCAGAGGCTGAGGGGGGCCGCATAATTTCGGGTCTAGAGAACCGTTCTCGGATAGACCCGCGCAACAGCCCTGAGGGCTTACCTGACTGTCCCTCTCTGGAGGCAGTCGGGGGGCATTTGTTGGAGCACCTACTAAATTGTGAGTCCATCACGACAGATCGATGGGTGCTTCGAATCATATCCAGAGGTTATTCCATCCCCTTCCTAAATCTTCCCCCTCCCATGAAGTGCCTCTCAGATGTCCCACCCAGTCAAAGGGAGGTGGCAGCTTCAGAAATTTCGAAGCTACTAGAAAAAAGAGCCATCCAGTGCGTCCCCGCAGACCAGTTCGGATTGGGCTATTACTCCAGGTTCTTTTTGGTGCCAAAAAAGACGGGGGACTTGAGACCGATTCTAGATCTCTCTTCCCTGAACCTGTTCATTCCCAAAGAGAAATTCCGGATGGTCACTCTTCAGTCAATTCTCCCCCTCCTTCGGGAGAATGACTGGATGTGCTCCATAGACCTCAAGGATGCGTACTACCACATTTTGATGGACAGACGATCCAGGAGATTTCTCCGCTTCCGGCTGGGAGCCAGTCATTATCAATTCAGGGTTCTTCCGTTCGGCCTTACTTCAGCCACCAGGGTGTTCACCAAAGTCATGGCAGTGGTTGCAGCTTACCTGAGACTCCAGGGCATTCAGGTCTTTCCATACCTGGACAACTGTCTCCTCACCGCCTCCAACAGGCATCAACTGTGTGTTGCCCGGGATTATGCTCCAACTCTTGCCCAGAGTTTGGGCGTCTTGATCAACCTTCAAAAGTCCTTTCTTCACCCTGTGCAAGTCCTGGAATTTATAGGGGCCAAATTGGGCACTCGCATCTCTCGGGCCCTTCTAACTCCGGACAGGGTGAACACTTTATCTTATCAGGTATTAGCCCTCCTTCATAACCCGGCTCCTTCAGCAGAGTTAGTCCTGAGAGCACTAGGGTCTATGGCAGCGGCAATCAGTCTTTGTCTACAGGCACTGCTACGAATGAGGATTCTGCAGTGGACCCTCCAGGTCCAATGGTCTCTATTACTACATCAGCTGAACACCCCTATTCCATTGAGCTGGGCTTGCAAGGACTCCCTCCTCTGGTGGCTTCACTCAAGGGAGCTGCGAGAAGGGAGACTCTTTGTAATACCTCCTCCTCGAGCCAAGTTGACCACTGATGCTTCTCGCCTCGGGTGGGGGGGGGCATTGTTTGGGCAGAACCGTCCAAGGCATGTGGACTCCCTTAGAGACTGCTTTGCATATCAGTGTCCTAGAGATGATTGCGGTGCTTTTGGCATTGCAAGCTCTCCATGGCCTTCTCCCTCTAGGGACCATTGCGGTTCAAACAGACAACATGGCAGTAGTCTGGTACATAAACAAGCAGGGAGGAATCAGGTCTTATCCCCTTTGTCGGGAGGCTATGAGAGTTTGGGAGTGGGTGATATCCACCAACCGCTTTCTGGCAGCGACGCACATTCCGGGTCGGTCCAACATTCTGGCGGACCAGCTGAGTCGTGTGATCCTCACACCGTATGAGTGGTCTCTCAAACCATCAGTTGCGAAACAGATCTTCCTCAAATGGGGTCTTCCTTGCTGCGATCTTTTCGCCTCTCCTTCAAACGCAAAGTGCAGCGAGTTTTTCTCGATACTTCCCCCACCAGGGGAGAGCCCCATAGATGCTCTAGTTCATGCTTGGCCACCCGGTCTCCTCTACGCTTATCCCCCCCTTCCTCTTATGACGAAATTCATTCAGAAAGCACGTCGGTTGGGGAGCAAAATTATCCTCATAGCCCCATTCTGGCCTCGCCAGATCTGGTTCCCATATCTGCGGTCTCACAGTGTAGTTCCTCCATGGATCTTAGATCCCATTCCGGATCTGATTTCCCATCCTGCAGGATTGCAACCCCCGAACCTGGTAAACCTCAAGCTAGCGGCTTGGTTGATCCAGTTCCACTGATGGCAAGGACTCCCGGCATCTCGTCACCAGTAAAGGCCATTCTGGTAGCGGCTCACAAGCCTGCTACCAGGAAAATTTACAGTAGTAAATGGAAGCATTTTTCTATCTGGGTTAAGGACAAGGGCTTAGACCCCTTTACCATTCCTTTTCCGACTATTCTTGATTTTCTATCACATATTTTTCATCGGGGAGCAAGTGCATCTACAGTTAAAGTACAGTTGGCAGCCATTTCCCATTTTCATGTGGGGGATGGACTGGGATTTCTAGCTTCTGCTAAGATATGCAAAACATTCTTGAAAGGCATTTCTCTTTTGAAACCACCAGTTAAGGCTGCGGTTCCACCATGGGACTTAACTCTAGTTTTGCAAGCATTGACAAGCCCACCTTTTGAGCCTGCCACCTCAGTTCCTTTAAAGTTCTTATGGAAAACCGCCTTTCTAGTTGCAATTACTTCAGCCAGGAGGGTTTCGGAACTTCAAGCCCTTTGCATGAAACCTCCTTATCTAATTTTCCATAAGGATAGAGTGTCTCTCAGGACTAACCCTTCCTTTTTACCAAAAGTGGCTTCAGAATCAAATATTAATCAGTTGATTAATTCTTCCCCAATTTTCAGAACCTAGGGGAATACAAATTACACAAATTAGATGTACATAGACAACTACGTTTTTACTTGCACAGGACTAAGGATACTCGCAAGGCTGATCAGTTGTTTGTGTCCTTTGCCAAATCTGCCATGGGTAAAGCCATTTCCAAAGTTACCTTAGCAAATTGGATTTCAAAGTGCTTCATTCATGCGTATGTAGCCTCAGGTAAAACTGCTCCTATCGGAGTCCATGCCCACTCAACCCGATCCACAGCCACATCAACAGCTTTCTGGTCCAGGGTTCCTCTGGACGACATATGTTCAGCAGCTACTTGGTCCTCTTCCCATACATTCATTTCTCATTATAAACTGGATATGATATCCATGAGTAGGGCTTCCTTTGGCTCCGCGGTGCTTCGGAATATCCTTCCTTAAGGGCCGCCCAAGGTTTTTAGGTAGCTGGGGATTCTGTCCCACAGGTTGAAGAACAAATGAAGTAACTACTTCAGATAAAGAAGTTATGTACTCACCATCACGTTCTATCTGAGTAGGTACTTCATTTGTCTGCAACCGACCCCCCTTCCATGCCCCCTAACCATTATCGCGATTCCTGATCATGTTTTCAGATTGTCTTATGAGGTTAGGCTTATTTAGTCCTCTGTCGAGGGCATTAGCTTGTTGGATTAAGCAAACTCGATCTGAGGAAAGGCAGCATGTAGCAGGGGATTATGGGTAAAGGGGAGGGGCTAGGAGCTCGGATCTTTTAGCTAGTAAAGCTGCCGGCTCGGATCCGATACCGACAGGTTGCAGACAAATGAAGTACCTACTCAGATGGAACGTTATGGTGAGTACATAACTTCTTTTTTCACATGCTTAAGTACCAACAATATTTAATGGCTCAGTTAAAACAGAAAATGCTTGCAAGCTCAGAAGCTCCTGATTGTAAAGAAATGCAGTTGAATAGGTGGGAAAACATACTCTGCAATGTGGATTTGATTCTTTAGAGGCCTCTTGTAGAGCCGCAGTTACAGGTTCTGTTATTCAAGACATGCTTGGTTAAAAGAACAGAGTTTACCTGATCATGTTAAGGCAAAATTATTGGATGCTCCTTTACAGCATGATACTTTGTTTGGTGTTAAGGCAGAAGAGGTGTTAAAGCTAAATCTATGCAGTCAAGGATTTCTTACAGGTACAGCCACCTCGCTTTAGCAGAAATTGGCCAACAAAGAATTGGTCCTTTCCAGTGTCAGACAGGCCACGGCATATACAGACACCCAAGAGGCAGATCTCAACCCCAAGGCTCCAACAGACAACGACAGTGGGGCACCTCAACCCCAAAAGGAGGTGAGGACAAGTCTCAACCTTACAGGAAACAGTCGCAATGACTTTCCTCTTCGTATGCCCAACACGTCCCTTTTGGAAGCCCCCTTAGGGGGAAAACTAGCATTTTTTTCTCATAACTGGCAAACAATCACCCAAGACAAATGGGTTCTGAATATTGTGTCTCAAGACTACAGATTCCACTTTCATACTTTACCAAGGCTGAAAGGAATGCCAGACCTGCCACAAAATCAATGGCCAGAGTCACAAAAACAAATTTCAGCCCTCATGGACATGAGAGCTATTTAAAAAGTACCACAACAGGAGCAAGGACAAGGATTTTACTCAAGACTCTTCCTGGTCCCCGAAAAGGACAAGGCCTGGAGGCTCATACTAGACCTTTCAATTCTGAATACTTACCTGGATATTCCGAAATTCAAAATGTTGACATTACAGCAGCTTCTACCCATGCTGGGCAAGAAGGCTTGGCTTGTTACTCTGGACCTCAAAGAGGCATACCTGCATGTCCCTATCAGGCAAAATTGCAGAAGATACCTCAGATTCAAAGCTGGTACAATGCACTACCAATTCTCTGCACTGCCCTTTGGCTTATCTACAGCGCCCAGGATCTTCACAAAGTGCCTGGCACCGGTAATTGCATTTTGCAGACAAAAAGGAATTCAAATATACCCATACCTGGATGACTGCCTCATTCAAGCAGAGACAAAGGACATTCTTCTACAGCATCTGGCATTCATAAAAAGGTTGCTAATTTCTCTAGGGTACACAGTAAACGAAAAAAAGTAAAAACTAGTGCCCTCACAACAGATTACATTCCTGGGTGCCAGCTTAAATACAATGGCCCAGATGGCTCACCTCACGCCAGACAAACAAGTTCAACTAACTCTATATTTTCAATTACTGGCAAAAAAGTCCCATCTCCCTGCAAGAAAAATTCTGCAGGCCCTGGGATTCATGGCATCCTGCATACTACTAATACCATATGCCAGACTGCATATGAGGAAATTACAATGGTACCTAAAAAGTGTTTGGAATCAACACTCTCACAGTTTAGAAACAGTAATACCAATGATTCCCTGCCTACAACAGGAGTTTCGATGGTGGGCACAGGCATGTCACCTAAACAAGGGTCAACCTTTTACCCATCCCACAGCCAGGCAAACTCTAACAACAGATGCTTCAGCTTACGCCTGGGGAGCACACATGGCAGGAAAATGCACTCAGGGCAAGTGGACCTCAGACCAGATGCATCTTTACATCAATCAAAAAGAGATGTTGGCTGTTCAAAATGCCCTAACCGCTTTCAAGGACCTTCTACATCCAGGACAACTATTACTAAAGACAGATAACACTACAGTAATGTGGTACATAAACAAGCAAGGGGGCACTCATTCTTATCCCCCTATGCAGGCAAGCCATGACCTTGTGGAACACAGCCCTAATGTACCAAGTTCACCTGCAAGCACAATTCCTGCCAGGAAAGAAGAATACTCTGGCATACGATCTAAGCAGAAATATCATGGACCTCACGAATGGAAATTGAATCCGCAGATCTTCAGCATGGTAACGCAAAAATGGGGATGCCTAGACATAGATCTTTTTGCCTCCCCACTGAATTGCCAAATACAAAAATTGTGCACAAGGACTTATGACAAACAAGCATGGAAAGTGGATGTTCTTCTGTTCAGCTGGAAAAACCTAAAAGTTTATGCCCTCCCACCACTGCCTCTCCTTTCAAAGGTACTCCTAAAAGCCAGACAAGAAAAACCACAAATGATCCTGATTGCTCCAGACTGGCCACGCCAGCACTGGTACCCTATCTTAAGGAACTTGGCTCAGGGCCCACCATGGATTTTGCCTCAAATTCCACACCTTCTAACTCAACAAAACAATCAGATCTTGCACAGTCAGCTCAAAACCCTAAACCTGGCTGCATGGCAGATACATTAGCCAAACAGGCAACACCTCTCTCTAAAGCTGTTATGGATGTCACTTTGGAGGCCAGGAGGCCTAGCACCAGGAAAGCTTACTCAGAAAAATGGAAGAGATTCTGCGCCTGGAGTCAGACTCAAAGCCTTGACCCTCTTGTTCCAAACATTCCTCAGATTTTACAATACTTAACTGAGATGCTAGACAGAGGCCTATCCTTCTCATCAATTAAGATCCACACCTCTGCCATTTCAGCACATTACAACACGGATCCTCCTTTATTCTCTCATCCCTTGCTAAAGCAGTACCTCAGAGGGGCTAAAAACATAAGACCGCCCCGGAGAGCACCAACACCAACTTGGGACCTCAATTTCGTTTTGGAAAAACTGACCCTACCACCTTTTGAGCCGGCCAATACAGCCGATCTAACATTTTTGTCATGGAAAACAGCTCTGCTCCTGGCAGTAACTTCAGCACGAAGAGTCTCAGGGCTACAGGCATTAATGGCAGTGGAACCTTTTATAATTTTTCATCAGGACAGGGTATCTTTAAGGACAAACCCTTCCTTTATTGCCAAAGGTGGTATCTAGTGTGGCTCTTAACCAAACCATCCATTTGCCAAACCTTTTATCCAAACCCACAGAATAAAGGGGAGAAACTTCTGCATTCCTTGGACATACACAGACAGCTACGTTTCTACTTGGACAAAACAAAAGCTTTCAGGAAAACCGAGCAACTGTTTTTGGCATATGCTGCAGGATCACAGGGCAAGGCTATCTCAAAGCAGACCTTATACAAATGGATAGGACATTGTATTCGGTACTGCTACACACAGCATGGAAAATCACTCCCAAATAACATCAGATCACATTCCACCAGGGCAACAGCCACAACAGCCTTTCTCAGAGGAGTACCTACCAAGGAAATTTTGGAGGCTGCAACTTGGAGTTCACTGCACACCTTTACCAAGCATTACCACCTGCCTCTGTACTCTAAATCCAGAGCAGGATTTGCCACTGCAGTTCTGCAGGGCCTCATAGCCAATCCTCCTTAGCTTTGGGATTCTACCCAAGTGTAATGACTGCAGCAGTGTAACACGATGAACATAGTACAGTTTTGTACCTACCATAAATGTAGATGTTCGAGTGTTCACACTGCTGCAGTCCAGGTTACCCTCCCTCCATCCCCTCTGAAATAGCTGGACTTATCTATACCTTTCTATCCTATACAGTCTTTGGGGTGTATTTGCTGGTAACTGAAGGTATTGTTTTTATTTTATATGTATATTTTTGATTAGCAATATGTATTGCCTACCTGCTTAGGGGCACCTGACATCTGGGGCAAGAAAAACTGAAGAAAATGGCGTCGGCTGCATCTTATATACTCCTAGTGCACTGGCGGCAGGGAAGAAGCGACAGCAACCGACGCCGGACCAAGACTTTGGAACTCGGGCCGACTGCGGGACCACCTGATGGCTGGATAACCCAAGTGTGATGACTGAAGCAGTGTGAACACTCAAACATCTACATTTATGGTAGGTACAAAACTGTACTTTATGATGCAGCTGATACCTCTTCTAGAGCTGCTGCTTCTGGTTCAGATCTGATGAGATATTCTTGACTTGGGCTTCAGCCTTTGCCTGATGATATTAAGACTAAGTTGATGGATGCTCCTCTGGATAATACATTTTTGTTTGGTGTAGCAAATGCTGGTTTATTTAAGTCTCTTCAGGACAAGGGGAATGCTTTACATGAGCTTAAGCATGTCTTTGTTTCTCCTGTGCCTGAATTTCAGCGAAACTACTCTTCTAAGCCAGCCTTTGTTTGTAGGCAATCTCACCCTCCTTCTAAAGGTAAAAAGGGTAGTAAGTGGACTCCTCCTGCTAAGGCCACTAAGACTGAAGGGATTCTTAAGTCTTCTTTTCTTGACAAACCAGGTGCTATCTGACTATCCACCTGTTCCCAGCCACATTCCTCTTTGCCTTTCTCTCTCTTCCTGTTTGGCTCCAAATCAACCAGGATTCTTTGGTCCTGTCAGTCATTTGGCAGGGGTACTTCTTGGTGTGGATTTCCTGCCCTCCTTTTATGGGTATTCCTCAGGCTCCACTGGAACAACTCCCTTTTTTCCCAGAGGTTCTTCGAGACCTCTTGTCTCAGGGTACTATTCAAGATGTGCCTGTGTCTCAAAGGGAGAAAGGGTTTTATTCAAGAGTGTTTCTGGTGCCAGAAAAGAAGGTACTTTGAGACCTATTCTAGACCTCTCCCATCTAAACACTTTTCTGAAGGTGCCTTTCTTTTTTATGTTTTCCCTTCAGTCCTTTTTTTCCCCTCTCTTGCTCCCTCAGGCTTCTCTGGTGTCTCTGGAACTCAAGGATGCTTATCTCCATATTCTGATCCATCCTCTTTTCAGGAGAATTTTGCATTTCTCTGTTACTTGTCCTTTGGCCTTTCTACAACTCCAAGGGTGTTCACCAAATGCCTCGCACTTGTAATTGCCTATTGTAGGCTTCAAGGGATGCAAATATTTCCTTATTTGGATGACCTGCTGATTCAGGCATCTTCTCCAGAGGTCCTTTTGCAAAATCTTCAATTTACCATTTCTCTTTTTCAAAGCCTGGGGTTCACAATAAACTTCAAAAAGTCTTCCCTGACTCCTCTGGATCATGTCTTTCTGGGTTGCAGGATTCAAACAGTGCCAATGCTGGCATCTCTGCCTCCTCCAAAGGCATTAGCTCTCAATCTCTTTTTTTCAAACTCTTCTTCTCCTGGCCTCCATTACAACCAGGGAGTTTCTGAGAGCTCTGGGGTTTATGGCTTCCACCATTCCAATGCATCCTCTGGCCAAACTCCACATGAAGAAAGTTCCAGTGGTTTCTGAAGTCAGTGAGGCTTCAGCATGTTTATCCTCTAGACTCTCCTGTTTCTCTTCTCCCATGTCTCAAGAAAGAACTTCTGTGGTGGATTCAGCAGTTGTCGCTGAATCCAGGGCTCCCTTTTCAACCTCCTCTTCCCTCTCAGGATCTGTTCACAGACACTTCAGATGTGGGATAGGGATTAATGTTTGGCTCCCTGAGGGTTCAGGGAGTGTGTTCGCCTTGTCAGCAAAAGGAGCACATCAATATCAAAGAGATGAGGGCTCTTATGCTGGCTCTCCGGGGCCTCTTAAGATATTCACAGACAATACTACAGTCATGTGGCATATTAACAAATGGGGATAATAGATCTTATCATCTTTGCTGGCTGGCACCTCTGGTATGGGATCTGGCTATCCAGTATCAAGTGACTCTTCAGGCGGTTTATATTCCTTCAGATCAGAACATTGTGGCAGACAATCTAAGCAGGTCCTTCACTCAATCCCACAATTGGAATGTGTTTCTGGACATTGTTCACCAATGGGGTACTCCTCAAGTAAATCTCTTTGCCTGCCCTCTGAACAGACAGCTTCCTCTGTTTTGTGCCAGAGTCCCAGGTCCTGTGGTATGGAAGGTGGACACCCTCTCGTGTTCTTGGAAGGGATGTTTCTTTATGCATTCCCTCCCTTCCTCTCATTCCAAGAGTCCTGTTCAGATTCAACAGGATGCTCCCAAAATGTTGTCGGTGACTCCACTTTTGGCCACGACAGCACTGGTTCCTCTACTCCTGTATCTAGCTAAGGGCAATCATCACATGTTACCTCACAGGGTGGATCTCCTCACACAAGACAAGGGGTCTCTCATCCATCTCCACCTGTCCACACTTCAGATAACACTGTGGGTGATAGGGTTTTGATTCCTCATAGACACCTTTTTTCTGAGGATGTACCACAGGTCCTGCAGGAGGCCAGGAAACCTACAACTAGGAATCCTACTTGTCTAAGTGGAAGATGTTTTCTATTTGGTGTCTTTCTCGTGACCTGGACCCACTTTCTGTGGATGTTCCTTTGATTCTCTCTTATTTGTGTGAGTTTCTCAGTGCTGGTTTGGCCTTCTATTAAGGTCTACTTATCATCTCTTTCTGCTTGTCTGCCTTTAACTCCCCCGTTAGCTTCTAGATTTTAGGCTGAGAAATTTCTTAAAGGCATCCTTAATATTAGACCTCTCAGGAAGCCTGTTAATCCTCCCTGGGATCTTAATTTCATCCTGGAAAAATTGACTCAGGCTCCCTTTGAGCCTGCTGTTTCAGCTTCCTTGCAACAATGTTCTTGGAAGACAGTTCTTTTGTTAGCTCTTACCTCTGCCAGATTGGTGTCTGAGTTGCAAACCCTTATGGCTTGTCCATCTTTTTTGATATTGCATGAGGACAGGGTGTCCTTGCATACTAATTCTCCTTTCATGCCAAAGGTGGTTAATGAGTTGTCCCTTAGTCAGTGTATTAATTTGCTTACTTTTTTCCCCTCTGTCCGCAATCTGACAGTGAGAGGGTGCTGCATACTTTAGATGTGCATAGACAGCGATTTTATTTGGATAAAATTAAAGCTATCCGATAATCTGACCAGTTGTTTTCCTTTCATCCCAGGTCTTTAGGTTTGGCTGTTTCCAAGCAAACTATTTCAAAGGCTACTTCCTTTTGTTACACTTTTCATGGCGAGAGCCTTCCTTCTGTAAAGGATCATTCTACTAGAGCCGTGGCTTCTTCTGATGCTTTTTTCAAAGGCTTACATGCTAATTCTATTCTTGATGCTGCTGCCTGGACTTCTGTACATA
Source organism: Protopterus annectens (assembly GCF_019279795.1). Classification (NCBI taxonomy): domain Eukaryota; kingdom Metazoa; phylum Chordata; order Ceratodontiformes; family Protopteridae; genus Protopterus; species Protopterus annectens. The sequence goes on along the minus strand of NC_056727.1, from coordinate 212,140,172 downwards.
CCTTTACCCAAACATTACCTGTTGGATGGTATCTCCAGAGCTAGAGCTGGTTTTGCTGATGCCATTCTTCATAGCTTCATAGAAGGCTTTACTGCTACTTCCTCCTCCCAAGTTTCTTATTGTGGCTTTGGCACTCTCCCATTTGTAATGACTACTGCAGCTGTGAATGTAAGGACATAGTCCAGTTGTGTAAAATCTTAGCATAACAGTAGATGTCCTTGCCTTCACTGCTGCAGTATTCACTCCCTTCCTCCACCACCCTATTTTTTTTTTCTCCTTCCTGGATGTGCAAGTTCTCCTTGGTTTTCCCTGGACTGCTGTTCCTGGGGCAATCACTTCTGAGGATGGTACGCCTGAATGTTACCTTTATGCCCTACGCTTCGCAAGGAGTGTGTAGGTGACGTTCAGCGTATCTTAAAGCACTGGTAGACTTTGGTAAACTGGCCGGACGGTGGGCTTCACGGCAGGAAATCCCATTTGTAATGAATACTGCAGAGGTGAAGGCAAGGACATCTACTGTTATGGTAAGATTTTACACAACTGTACTTTTCTTGATTTTGTGTGCATTTCACTGTATTTTTGGTACAAAAATTGCTCTTCCTCTCTCTGCTCTTGCTGTAAGACTGTCTTGAAGTCGACTTCAACAAGGGATTTCCTGCTAGCTATTTAATTGATTTGTAATAGCATTGCACTTGTGGGTCTCTTCTACTGTGTTTTTACATTAGGAGGACTGGGTTTGATCATCTTGTGACTAGAAGTGTTTGCCTGGTCTATTGCTGTTGGGAAATGCACAGAAGGACTCATAAGGTTGTTATTTTATTGGCCAGACTGCTCATTAGTAAGTTTTCTGTTTTTTTTTTCTCTCTGTTATAAATTTTGAGCATTTGTACGAGTTAGCCCTATATAGTAGCAAACACCTAGAAAGCACATTTTCCCTGTAGAACAGTTCATAAAACTGTACCCTGTAAAGCAGCAATATAGAGCAAATACCTTTTGTGTGCTGACAAGCTTAGAGCAGCTAGTTGGGTGTCGAGTGGCAATACTTATGGTTGTAGTAGAATTCAGTATTGTGTAAAGATTACAGTTAGTAGAATTTATTATTATTTAGCAAAATCTGCCTCAATAAAGCGCCCTTATTAGTCTGCACTAAAGGACTGGACAGTATGGATATGCAATTTCCTAACTTCTCTGTAGCCATCTTGGTGAATATGGGCAATTTTGAGACCATGTAGAATTTGTCTCATGCTACCCAACAGCTACTTAATCCTTAAAAAAGCAGACAGAGAATGAGAGAGGTGTACTTACACATTGACAATGGAGGCTAAACCCTCTCTCATACAAGTGCATGTCAGGTTGTCGAAACCACACACAACACCCACCTTGCATAGCATACTACACACATTAGACTAACTTATGCTGAGACACTTAAAAGCAATCTTTCTAAAGAAAAATTTCGTAGACCGCCCCTTGTCAAAGCTATCTGTCTGCAAGCCCCAGAGGCACTCAGAAAAAATACCACCTAACTCCACATGTACTATCACTCTTGGTGAAGCCATAAAGGCAAGCCAACACACTTCCCAGGACTCTTATCATAGGGGACTCCATCGTAAGATTTACTGATGCCCCTCTAACCAGGCTGGGCAAGGAGAAGATGAGCATTAGTTGCTTATATAGAGCCAGGATCCATCAAATCATGCACGCACTGAAGTCATTATGCCACAGGTGCTAGTGTGATTCCATCATAGTCCATGTGGATGTAAATGACCTCAGATATACGTTTCTGGACTATATGAAGAGAAACATTGTGGAGCGTTCAAAATGTGTCTCAAGCTGGTATGAGTCTAGCATAGAGCAGCATATTACTATCACTGAGGATGATGTCACAATATGAGCAAAAAATGATGGACTTCAACAACTGTGTTTTTGTTGTCATCCTAAGGAGATCCAGTATTTGACAGCTTGGAAGGACATGGTTAACAGACCACATTGTTTTTCCATGGATGGTTTGTACCTTTCCTCTCCAGGCTTTTGAATAAAACTATCCATTTTCTAGGCAATGCTAAATTGACAAAACTACTGACTTAGCAAAATCAACTCAACTGAAATAGAGTGTTACTGCTCAATGCCAGGAGCATAAATAAAAACTTCAGTTCCTCCAACCCCTTCTCACACTATAGATTGTAGACATCTGTGCAGTTAGCAAAATATGGTTTATGTGTCAGAGTACCCCAGTAGTGCAAGGTTTCAGTGCCTTCCACACTTTCAGACCAGTAGCTGCACAGACAAGGGCTAAAGGTGAAGGTTTCTCGTTGTACATCAGTAACAAGCATACCTCTAGGGTGGTCAAACAGGATGATGTATAGATTTCCTATGGAATTCCTCAACATGCAGATCACCATAGACAAAATCCCAAACCATATCCTAGCCAGGTATAGGTCATTCTCCATGTTCCAGGAAGCTCAAAATACATACGTGGACCTACTGGAGATGCTTACCACCTAATCTAATACCCTACTCCCGGGAGACTAGAATTACCCCTGTATAGACTGGGAATCCTACACACTCTCATATCTACAGACACTGAGATTATTGGACTTCCTATATACAAATGCCCTTGACCAAGTAGTGCATATGCCCACTAGAGACTCCAACATATTGGACCTTATGCTCACAAATATGGAAGAATGCTGCCCCCCCCCCCCCAAAGTCTTTTCCTCCCTGGTAAGGCCCATCCATGAAGCTCTCTCCTTCAAAATCAACTCCATAATTCCATTAAAACCAGTAACGGTAACTATTCCAAGGCAAATGCCCTTTTATTAAGTAATGGCTTCTCAAAAATTAGTTCCCTTCCAAACCCCAAGAATGCAGCAGGTCATGCTGAGTTGCTCTCAAACTCAGTACAACCATGTCAATGGCTGCAGAGAGGCTGCTGTACCTACCAGAGGTAATCCCAGAACTAACCCCAGAAGCAAACTTGCCTGTGTCATCCCAAATTAAGCAGAATATACAGCAACATTCCCATAAAGATGCAAACTGTCATCAAACTAAGTAGGCAACTTCAAGGGCTAATTAGGTCAAGCAAAACCAGATTTGAGGTTACGATAACTTCCCACCACTTGTCAGTATAGCTGCAAACCTTGCTGTCCATTACACTTTGTCTAGCAGACACATACACACACAAACACACACACACACACACACACATTGCACACATTGGAGAATAAGGGAGCTTTGCCACCCTCTCCCAAAACAGTGCTGTAATAGCTAAGAGGAGCTAAAACTATTGGCACATGTCAACTCAGTACACACCACAGATGTCGCAGTAAGCTCGTTGCACTGACACCACTATCCCCCAAGTAAAGCTTCAAGCCAGTGTCAGTGGAGCTTTGCTCCACGGTTCTCTTATTCCATGTATGCAATAATTATACAAGTACACAGGTCTAGAATGTCATGTGACCACGATGTAGTGGCCAGGTCTGTAAAAAAAAAAAAAAAATGTTTCATGGCTACTGTGTCCAAATTAAACTACTGTTTTCGCCCACACCCACTCTCTCCCCAGACACACACACACACACACACACACACTACATATTAAGAGAGAGAAAGTACAGTTTTGTACCTACCATAAATGTAGAAGTTCGAGTGTATACACTGCTGCAGTCATTACACTTGGGTTATCCTGCTGTCAGGCAGTCCCTCAGTTGGCCTGAGTTCCAAAGTCTTGGTCCGTCCTCGGTTACTGTCGCTTCTTCCCTGACATCAGTGCGACAGGGGTATATAAGATGCAGCTGACGCAATTTTCTTCAGTTTTTCTTGCCCCAGAAGTCAGGTGCCCCCAAAAAGGTAGGCAATGCAAATTGCTAATAAAACATACATATGAAAAGCAAACAAAAACTTTCAGTTACCAGCAAATACTCCCCATAAGTAGTAAAGGGTAGAAGACTTAGGTACGTACCAGCAAGTAAGAGGGGAAGGAGGGAGGGTAACCTGGACTGCAACAGTGTATACACTCGAACATCTACATTTATGGTGGGTACAAAACTGTACTATGTTCATCGTGTTACACTGCTGCAGTCATTACACTTGGGTAGAGTCCCAAAGCTGAGGTAGGGTGGCTGGTTCTATAAGGCATTAGGGTTGGCTATAAGGCCCTGCAGCACTGCAGTGGCAAAGCTAGCTCTGGATTTAGAGTAAAGAGGCAGATGGTAATGCTTGGTAAAGGTATGTACAGAACTCCAAGTTGCTGCTTCCAAAATGTCCTTGGTAGGTACTCCTCTGAGGTAGGCAGTTGAAGTGGCTGTTGCCCTGGTGGAATGAGACCTAATACTGTTAGGTACAGTTTTCCCATGGTGTGTATAGCAGAAACGTATACAGTGTCCTATCCATTTTGAAATGGTCTGTTTTGAAAATGGCTTTTCCCTGTGCTGCTGCAGCATATGCTACAAACAATTGCTCAGTTTTCCTGAAAGCTTTGGTTTTGTCCAAGTAGAAGCGTAACTGCCTGTGTATGTCCAAAGAATGCAGAAGTCTCCCCTTTATTCTGTGGGTTTGGATAAAAAGTTGGCAAGTGAATAGTTTGGTTTAGAGCCACACCTGATACCACCTTTGGCATAAAAGTAGGGTTTGTTCGTAAAGACACCCTGTCTTGGTGAAAAATGCTGAAAGGTTCCACTGTCGTTAGTGCCTGTAATTCTGAAACTCTTCGTGCTGAGGTTATTGCCAGGAGCAGAGCAGTTTTCCAAGAGACATATTTTAAATCTGCTGAGTTAGCTGGCTGAAAAGGAGGTAAAGTTAATTTTTCCAGCACGAAGTTGAGGTCCCAAGTTGAAATTGGTGCTCTACGGGGCAGTCTTATGTTTTTAGCCCCTCTGAGGTACTGTTTTAGCAAAGGATTAGAAAAAATAGGTGGGCCCGTGTTGTAATGAGCAGAGATGGCAGAGGCGTGGATCTTGATGGATGAAAAGGAGAGGCCTTTGTCCAGCATCTCAGTTAAATATTGTAGTATCTGAGGAATATTTGGGACACGAGGGTCAAGGCTGTGAGCCTAGTTCCAGGCACAGAGAATCTCTCCCATTTACCCGAATAGGCTTTCCTGGTGCTAGGCCTTCTGGCCTCCAGAATGACATCCATAACAGCTTTGGAGAGAGAGATTGCCTGATTGACTAAGGAATCTGCCATGCAGCCAGGTTTAAAGTCTTTAGCTGGCTGTGAAGTATCAGATTGTTGTGCTGAGTCAGAAGATGTGGGATTTGAGGTAAAATCCAGGGTGGACCTTGTGCTAAGTTCTTTAAGATTGGATACCAGTGCTGGCGTGGCCAGTTTGGGGCAATCAGGATCATCTTTGGTTTTTCTTGCCTGGCTTTTATGAGTACCTTTGGAAGGTATTATTTGTACTGCCTGACTGCTTGTCATCCATCTTAATTCAAAGGAAAGAAAAAGTATAATCACAGCCATGTAAAATAGTCAAAATCTAATGTTATCAACTTCTGATACTCTGGAAGGATCCAAACACAGTATATACAAAAGCACTTCATCTCCCCCCTTGGAAATGTGTAGCGATTTACCCAGGGTATCAACCATCATCTCAACATAAACCTACATAAAAAAATATATATATATATATATATATATATATATATATATATATATATATATATATATATATATATATATATATATACACACACACACACACACACACACACACACACACACACACACCATGGTATCTGTAAAATTCATATGCAGCCATAAATGTCAGCAGTTAAAGACAAACATTAAAATTCACAAGAGTTTTGTATACATATACACACATATTTATATATGGTACTGGTTCTTTTGAATGAATCACATTTCATTAAATCACTGTGAAGTGAGCAAAACTGACAACGTCATTTGCTGAATCATGACTGACTAAAAATTATAAGGTCTATAGTGTGTCAGTTTTATGTTTGAATGGAAGCAGGGACTTTTTCCTTTTCACCACAGTTGTGTGTCTGTATGCTTAGTGTATGCAAGCAAGGGAGTTTGTGGGGCAAATACCTCCCAAGTTGTCACCTTCAATCTTCTGCCAAAAATCTGCTTCACACCTATAAGCCTTACGAAAACTGCATTCAAAGTCTATACTCACACTGTGTACCAAAAGTCCGGAATGTGATCCTTGCACCAATCAGGGCAATACATAACATTCATTTATTTAAACTGCTGCTAAAAGAATGCCTCTCTAACTCCTGGCATTGCACTTGCTGCTCTCCTTCTCTAATACCTATATACATCCTCTCTCCCCTTTCCTTGGTTTCACTTCTTTTACTTGTAATTTTACTTTTACTCATTATTTCTCCTGGCTCCCCATATCTGCCCAAATTATTACTTCTAACAAATACTTTTTCTCACTCTTCCCCTCCTCCTCCTCCTTATCCGCCCTTTGAATTTTTCCACTCTGACATTTGCTTTATGAGCGAGTAATGAACCATTGCACTTCTAACATGTCAGCACATTTCAGTGCTACATGATATTATATTTATCTTGTTTTGATGATATATGTGTATTATTATACATCATATGTGCATTAATATTTGTATTAATCTATACATTTGCAGGATATTGTAATATGATGTTAGTTTTCACCTCTGCATATGTATTTTCTGTTCTTTTATTTGTGGAGCATTTCTCCCTGGGTCTCAGCTGAAAACGGTTAAAATTGCAGAGGATGTCAATTTTCACTTATGTATATGTACTTTGTCTTCTATTATTTGTGGAGCTTTTCTGTCCAGGCCTCAGCTGAAAATGGTTAAAATGGAAGTGCTCTTAAAAGTTCACTGCCTAAATCTCATGAGACACGCACATTACAATGTTATCTTCAACAAATTCCAAAACACATTACTGGCACAGCACCCAGCATAACATATTCAGCCATATCTCATGTCTCAGAGTCTAAGCCTGTAAAACAGACAAGCTCACAGTCCAGTATTTTGGTCATAGGAGATTTCCTCCATTGTGAGACACACTGATGTCCCACTCACCACTCTGAGCAAGGAGAGGGTTATGGTCAGTTGCCTGCCAGGATGGGGATGCTTCAGATCACACATGAATTCAAGTCACTGAACCACAAGCACTGGTATGATTTAGTCATGTGGATATAAATGACCCGAGATGTGCCTCCCTGAACTATATGAAGGGAGATGTGATGAAGCTTTTCAACTGTTTGTCCCAAGCTGTTATGACCCTATCAGTGAGCAGCATTCTACCTTTTCCAAGACTGATGCAACAAAACAAACAGAAGATTATTTTTTAATTGTCTTTCCACTCTCTGAAGCCTCTCCTGACTCTGGAGAATATAGATGTCTGTGTAGTTACTGAGGCATGGTTCATAGCCACAGAAAGCACACAAGCAGTGTAGGTCTATAATGCCTTTCACACATTTAGATCAGCTACTGCAGAGAAAAGGACAAAGGGTGGAGGTGTGTCTATTTACATCACACTTCAAGGTGGGTTAAACAATATAATGCAGTTCAGCTTCTGCACATACAACTCACCATAACCAAAACTGGAAAACTGCATGTTCGGCAAAGGTAAAGCCAAGCTGCAGTTTTTCTAGGTCAAACAAGTGAATGTTAGGCTAAAAGAACTACTCTTTCTCTCTCTATATGTATATGTGTAGCTCTCTTTCTCTCCCTACACACACACATACACATATATATATATATATATATATATATATATATATATATATATATATATACACACACACACACACACACGCACACACGTGTATATATATAGATATATATAAATATAAATATATATATATATATATATATATATATATATATGTATATATATGTATACACACACACACACACACGTGTATATATATATATATATATATACACACACACACACACACACACAAGTATACATAAACATGCACACACATTTGTTGTGCAGGTACATATTTGGTAAATATACGCATACATAATTGTGCATTTATGTATATTTATAAAAGATTTCCAGAAAATAAAACCGTGTGTTTGTAGTTGTGAAAGTCATTTTATAAAATTTTGATGTATGGGGTTGCATTCCCAGTGCAACCTACAAGTCATCTGGCACAGGTGTCAGCAGGCCTAGTAACATTATGATGAGATCTCAGGGGGATGTACTTTCCAGTAGGTAGGGATGGGGAGTCCTGAGCAGACATCCATCAGTCGTTTTCATTTGCCAAAGCCATCACAGCAGTGTTTTGCAGAGAGGTGGGAAAAGCCTTAAAGTTGACTGGTATGTTGTGTGGGTGTGGGTGGTTGCAGGTTTGTGGGGAGTGGTGGCGTTCCTTTGTAAGTGTGGTGTAAATGTTCTGCATTGTGAAATGGAGAGATTGTGTAATGGAGAGATTGTGTAAAATTGTTTGAGTGCCCTGTTTTGAAGTATGGTATTACTGCTACAGCTGCTGGTACTGTTTCAATACGTGTGTGTCATGAAGTATGTACATTCCTGCCTGATTTAGGGTAGTTGCACTGAGGAACAGATTTGTAGGAGTGTTGGCTCGCTTATCAGTGTACCCCACAAGTGTCCCTAATTTTGGCTTATACTTTTGCTCTAACATACTACAGTCCATAATGCTTTTTGAAAAATGTGTTGGATTCTCATGAATAAATAATGACATTCATTGCAATTAAATACTTCTTTTTTTTCCTTTCAAGAAATGAATGCTAAGTCATGTAGTCTTATTTTGTGAGCTTACTAAATCATTAATACTGCTGTTTTCAGAGGTTTCTGATTTGGAAGCTTTATTCATGAGTCTGTTGCTGAGAGGATGAGAGATATGCTACAAGTAAACAGCAAATTACATAAAGCAGTAGTAGCAGAAAGTACTAGGCCACATCAGAGGCTTGGGAGATCATTGTTAAGAGGAAACCAAGATCTGTTTCATTGTTATGTAAAGCTTGGCATTATATACCATAGTTCATGTTATGCTATAACAGAGTAACAATGCAATGATAACCATTTGAGCAGCCAGACTGCAATCCAAATCTAATGTTTTATTGTAAAATGGATAGATTGGCCTAAACTCTAGATTGATGTGTGGTTTTATTTTAGAAGTTATTCCTGGGAGATGCTATTCTGACGTGAAGAGACATATGAAGGAACAGTTTTAATGGCACACCAGGCTGTGATTTGTTTGCTGTCTATTGCCATACAAAGTTGACTAGTTGAATGTAGCCAAGCTGGAAATGTGAGACACTAGCTCATTGAAGGAGGGGAGATGGGAGGAGTAACTTGGTCAGGAACTGAAACTTGCAAAACTGGTCCTTGTTGGAAGTCATTTTTTGTCTCTGTAATTTAACACTTTTGCAAGCTTCTTTCAGAGATTGTGTAGTACATCAGTAGGAACAACATTTGTAAAACTCATTGCATGTCAGTGACCCACAATCTGCAGACTCTCAAACATGGCAGTTTTCAGGTGTTCCCTGCTAAGTGAATGGAAGTGCAGTCTGACAACAAATGGTAGGGCTACTTATTTTCTCACATTCTGTACTCTCAGAGTGCATTATGGGACAGATTTAGTTTTCCAATGGAATCAGGATGTCAGCTCCCATGAGGGCAGACAAGGATAAAAAAAAATGGGAATGAGTACTTATTTTGCTGCAGGCTGCTTTGGGAGGTGCAGTAATGTGTGTCAAGATAAAAAAAAATGTTTTTTTCATCATTTGCTTGTAGTGGTCCTTTGATCTGAGTGACAATTACTTAACAGCTTTTCAGCTTATCAGAGCTGGAGGCTATCCTTTACTGATAATGCTGTTGCACTGTGTGCCTGATATGGCTGGAGCTATCCACTGGAAATGGAGCCTTGGAAAATATTTCATTGTTAAGCTTTTATCAAAATGTAATAGATACATTGCTGCCTTTATTTGCTGTTTGTATGCGTACTGGAAAGTGGATATTCTTTGTCATGTTGGTGACATAGAAATGCCACAGTCCTTGCTAGTACATACGGAATGTGAAGTTGTCAGTCCTTCTATGTCATTCTGTCAAAGAAGTTAAGGCTGTTTGTAATCTGGCTTGATGCATTCTGACTGAAATTAATATGTAGCATGATATTGTGGTGGTTTATCAAATCATATAATTATATGTAGTCCTTTAAGTAAAACATAGTCAGTAGTGAGGTACACAATATAATTTCTTCTTCTCTTCCTAGCCTTAGCTTCCCGGTGTTTGCAACTGATTGTACACTACATTCCTATCTTGAGGGCACACTTTGAGTCACGACTTCAACCTAAGCAGTATAGTATGCTAAGACATTTTGATCACATCACAAAGGTAGAGTTTGTGTTTAAATGCAATCCTTTCAATAAAATTCAATTACAAACTTACAGTACACGTTTATTTTATAGATGATGTATTAAAATGTAAAAATGTGTTTATTTCAGGATTATAATGATCATATAGCCGAAATCTCTGCAAAGCTTGTAGCAATAATGGATGGCTTATTTGACAAAGTACTATCGAAGGTAATTCCTTATTTGTTATTCTGTAGTTTAAGAGATTTTTTAATGTGTATATAATGTAATTCATCTGATGTAGAAGAACATCAGCTGTGTGTTGGCTCTCAGTAATTCACTGTACTGCCTTGAAAAGGGCAGCAGTTTCTTACAGCTCTTTATCAGGAGATTTGAAATACAAATACTAGAGGGATCACCAGTGATTTTTGGCTGAACTGTAACATTTGACTTAATACATGGTGCTCACATTTTGTAGAAGGAATACATGTTTGTACTCATCAAGCTGGCTAACAGTGGTCTGTGAATGAAATTTTTTTGTTTAAAAAAAATCTTTTTAAATTATCACATATGGCATAGGCAATCATATGTTTATATAAATGAAAGTAAACAGTATTGACATAATTTTAGTTGCAAACATTATACATCTCAAACCATGTTGACATAGTTCTAGTTGCAAACGGTGTACATCACTTATACTATATCCAGTCATTGTCAGTCAGAAATTATGTGGCCCATTCATATCCAGCATTCTTTTAAACCTCGTTCCTTTTCTGCATGTATTGTTCCCATAATTCCCTTTTTTCCCTGTGTAATTTGCTCCTACCTTTTTCCTAAAGATCCCAATTCCAGTTGTTTTATATCTGTTACTATATTCACTACTGCTAGTAAATATGGCAAGTTGGTTTAGACTTTGATTTCCATTTTCTAATAATTGCTTTTTTGGCAGCCACCATAATTAGACTTAGCAAGGCCTTACTATGTCTAGGCAATTCCGTTTCTGTATCATCACTCAGAAAAAGTATTTCTTTAATTACACCAGTTTGCTCACCCAGTATCTGACAGAGCAACCTGTAGGAAATCTTTAAAAGAGAACCACACCCACAGACTTTAAAAAAACATGTTTATTTCAATATGTCTTGATGTTTCCTACATTTTAACACCACTTTTTTGAATCCATATACTTTTTGTATTTTTAAATCTAATTCCAGAGATAGCCCACATGGGGTCCGACATCTTGATTTCTTTTAGTCTACCTCTAGGTATCCCACAATGCAGTGCTTGGCTTTAAAATATTCCATCATAGCCCCTAAGCTTCTGTCAGTGCATTGACTTTACATGTGATTTCACATATACCCTGCTTTTTTTTAGTTAGTCAGATTCAGTTACCATTTCTTGCTTTTCATTGACTACTTAAAAGACAAGCAGAGCTAATCACATAGAACAATATTCTCAATGCCTCTTACTTCTTTTTCTTTCTAAAGTGGCCAGTTTTCATTCTTTTGTTATACCTGAGTTGTAGTCCTTGAACTCATCTCCCCTCCCCCTAAACACCTCCCCTTCATAGCTGTCAAGGTAGCAAAGGTAATTTGAGCTGTTTGTGGTTGTGATTGATAGTTCACAGCAGGAGACAAAGTTCATGTACTGTTGCCTTGTGCTATTCACCAATTTTGTTATGGCTTTTGTGACACTAAGAATTTTTCTTTCTCAAGAACCCCCAAAAAAGATAAAGTTGGAAGGTTTGCCAAACAATGTTACTGATTTTTAGGTAGTAAAGATTAAAATTTGAGGACAGGAAGAGGCTATGGTGCAGCAAAAGTAAATGTCCCCCTGTAAGTAGGTGGATAGCACAAGGCAACAATATATGAACTTTGTCTCCTGCTGTGAGCTGTCAATCACAGCAGCAAACAGTCAGATTACTTTTGTAGTAGTCATTGAAAAGCAAGAAATGGTAATTAAACCTGACCGACTAAAATAAATTAGGGTGCATGTTAAAACACATGTAAAGTCAATGCATTGACAGGAGTTTAGGTGCTATGATGTAATATTTTAAAGCCAAGCACTGCATTGTGGGATACCTAGAGGTAGAGTAAAAAATCAAGTGTCAGACATCATGTGTGGAGCCATCTTGGATGTCCACACAAATGAAGCTTTAGTATGTTGTTGTTTGTGTACTGTCCAGAACCATTGAAAGGCAAACTTGTTACTTATGCAGCACTCATTTCTCCACAGGAAAAGGGAATGGAATGTGCTGTTTACCTGTACAAATTTTATTCCCTCTCTGATTGCATGCCATGAGCTGAATGCTTGACTGTGTAACAGCTAGGGTGCTTTGAAGTTTTTACTGCCTGTATTGTTCATTGTTTTATTAAAAATGTTAAAATGAAATCAGACTTATTGTCCTCCACAACCGAGTAACAGTAGGAGTCTGTGATTTGAGTGCAGCTTCATTAAAAAATCTTGTCCATCTTCATTTCTAATGGTTTGTGTGGATACTTTGTTTCTTACAAGGGGAGTAGGGCTTTTGCGGGGATTTGTACAATTCATTAAGTCTTGATCAGTAAATGGACCTTTCCAGTGAACACCTTAGTCCCCCGCACAAAGGATGTATGACCTTTGAAGATATGAAAAAAACAGCAGAAAACAGTTTATTATTCCAATGACTCCCAAGAAGTCATACAAAAATGAAGCACTGGAAAAGCACACAAAGGACACTGATTTAATAGTCAAAGTTAAAACTTCCACCAAAAGGCTTCTTCAGGCAAATATACATCAAATTAAAACAATGTAACACTTAAATACTGGATTCAAATCACATGACATTAGTTACACCCTTTCATTTAAGTATTTGAGCAGTGGTTTTAAAGTGAAAGTCATTTAAACAATGTTAAATGAGCTTTCATTCTCAAAATCCATTTCATCTCATTTTCACTTAGTAATTTTATGTCTCCCCCACGTAAAGGTAGATAGACAATCTTCAGAATCATAAACTTAAATTTGTGATTATTCCCTTTTTCCAAAATATGTTTAGACAAACCATTAGTGATAACTTTGTTTTATATCACCCGTGTGGTCTGCTATCTGGTCCTTAAGTCTCCTATTAGTCATACCCACATAGTACTCTTCACGTGAATCACACTTAGCCAAATAGGTAACATTATTAGTATTACAGTTTCCTTAAGCATATAGAAAAAAACTCCTTACCATGGTGCTTAATAGATCTATGTTTATATATATATATATATATATATATATATATATATATATATATATATATATATATATACTGACAATAAATGCAACAATTACATTTAAATGTGCCAAGCTTACTGATGATGATACTAAAAAAGTGCTTGGGTTGTTCCTTATAACAAAGCGTATGCTTAAGTGTAGAACTATGCTTGTATACAAAAAAGGGTATGTTACCAACTGTGGGTTTCAACTCTGTTATAGCCTGTAATATAGGCCATTGTCGATTAATAATCTGTTTCACCATTGAAACACACACACACACACACACACACACACACACACACACACACTTCACCCAGGGCTGCTGAGTAAGTCTTTGATTAAACAACTTTCACTGAACTAGTTCATGAGTTGATTGGGACTCAACATGTCATACCGTAACCCTTTTTAGGTCTTTGAAAGCAAAAGACTCATGTTTGAACTTGCTTTTCTTTTGAATGTAATGCACAAGTCTGATATAGGTATCTTTTTTTTCTAAATGCAGTTGCATCATAGTGCCATTCGGAGACATCTCTGGCTTTTATTTCATGCATGCTGAACCTTCAGCTGCTCTTTGGCAGTCAGTGCTAATGTATGGTCTCTCATCATCTTGGATGAATGGGACACTCTTGTGTATAGCAACATTTTTAGAGGCTATTTTGGACAGTTGCCTACTTTTTATGATGGATTGATTGTGGAATGGTCAGTTCTGATAAAGGTGGATCCATCGTCAGTAACAGAACTGAATTTGTGGGCATTTTGACCATTCCATGATTTAAAGTGCTCTAGTTTGTGACACCCAGTCCCATAGTGCAGAGGGATACAGCTCTGACTGCACCCCAGATGAACTATTGACATGGATGCTGAAGGGAGGGTGTGGGGAAGGACAGAAGTAAGCAGTTGATGCCAAATCACCCATCCCAGAGAGAGAGGCAGCTTGGCTTGTTGCATTGGCAGCACTTGCACTAATATATGTGTATTGCTGGCAAGATGAAGAGCCTAGGGTACCCAAATGTAAGCAGTGTGGCACTTATTTAGAAGGTTATGTATTAACAGAAGCAAGCATTCAACTCCCAAGGTGGCTGTAGTAGAGCCCCGAGGCTGCCATTAGGGTAGTGATAAGATATTTGGGAGGATTTGTAGACTGGTTCAGTTTCTAATACCTGACACTTGTCTTCACTGGAAAATGAATGGGCCAGAAGACTGTTGTCCTGATGGAGGAAGGCTAGGTCAGACAGGTGCAGGAAAGGGTGCCATTGGGTTAATCCTTCTGCCCCCTCCAAAAAAAAAAATCCTAGGCTGCCAAGTACTTCTACTTATCCCTTCGTGTAGTATAATACTGTCCCTGCCCAGAGTTTCATTGCCACACAAAGAATTTGGACAGTCTTTCTAAATTACTCCAGGCTGCTTTCCCAGAAATTTGTGCTTTAACAGTAGTGAGCAAATATATTTCATTTCTTTCATTTTTCACTATTTTAGCAGTACTCTCTACCTTATTAGAAGATTCTGTCAGAGCTTACTTTTTTAAAGAAATAGGGCCTAGGCTCTGATTTGAACCTGTGTTGATTTTTGTCTGGTGCAGTTTACCTTTGGCAAGTTATTTTATTCATGTTTATCTTGATTTTATTGTGGTTCTTTTTTTATGGCTTTTTCTGTTTGTCAAGAAAAGCTTCTTGTATTAATCTTAGAGTGAGAGTTTTCATTAATGCTTAATCCTGCTGTACTTATTGCTACTTGTTTCTGCTTTTGGGCAGCTGCCCTTGTTTATTCATAGAGCATAGTTTTCACAGGTGTACCTGTGCAGAGAATAGCCCTCCAGAGGAGAAACAGTATGTGCATAACTTGCTCGGGTGAGTGCCGTAATCCTTACAAGTGTGCAGTTTTTGCAGAGCTCTCTCTTTCCAGTTTCCATTACAAAAATGATAGTTGATAGCTTTACCTGTGTGGGTAACCCATGTCAGCACATAACTTGTGATTGAAGAAGTACAAGAGCCTATTATTTCTTTGTAGGTCTCAAGGTCATCTAAGCTGTTGGTGTTGAAAGACCACTAAGATTAGTTGACGAGTTTATTAAAAAGAAGATTTAAGGTTACTAAAAACCCACTTTTTTCTCCTCAAATGTCTGAGGTGGCATCCAGAAGTACGGAAGCTACTGTAATAAAGGTTCCCATTTATAGGTATTGAAAATTCTGTACACCCAGTTTACAGTAGAGCTTTCTTATCTAGCTTCTTTTGTTGTAGCTGACCCTGGCATCTAAGGTAGATGTTGCAATAGTATTGATTTTGAAGTCCCCAGTTCCAGGCATTCAACAACAATGTAAGGCTCTTTGTTTAATTTCATGTATCACAAGTTTGCAGAGGCCTTCTTTCACGTTCAGCAGAAGCTTTTGGACAGCCTCTTTCCCTTTGTCATTTTCAGTAGGGGACAGAGAACTAACAACCATCTAAACTTCCCTAAGCCAGGATGCTGAGACTTTCTTCTCTGATCCCCATGTTTTTTGTTACTGTTTACAAAGAGACCACCATTATCTGATACTGCACTGATATCGTTGCCTTAGCCTGTGGCAGTCGCTGACATGTTGATGCTGATCATGACTCTATTATGGTCCACTTCGACATTGCAGTTTGTGTTAGTGTCATCAACAATCCAGACTCCTGTGGTGATTTTTTGGTCAGTTCTGTGGCTTATGGCTTTGGCTACAACTTTGGTCCTTACATTTTTATTGCTAACGCTGGGGCCTTTAGTCTAGTTTGGATGTCTGAAAATATCCAGGTTCCTTTGAGGTGGACCCACTTGATGGCACTGAACTTCATTCTGAGCCAGCAGCCTTTTGTTACTGTGGTCTCCTCTCACTCAGGTAGTGCCCTGTGACAGCCCCAGCTTTGCCTACTGATCCAGATATATCTGTGGCTCTGCAGACTTATGTCCACAGCAGATAGGTCAAAACCATGCTGCAGCTCATTCATACCATTTCATCCCCAAGAGAAAAGCATACCTCTCAACCTCTAATCCTCTCAACCTCTAATCTGGACAAAGCCATAATAAATAGGGGGACAAAGGCCTAAAAATAGAGACAGTTTTTAAATATTGCTCTAACAAACTTAAAGTTCATAGAATAAAAGAATTTGCATTAGCATGAATTTTATAATAGGTATGAAGTCTGAAACTCAAATGTGTGAAATTATTTTCTGGATTAAATCCTCAATAATTAGCCAGTGATTTGCCAGAAAATCAAAATTTTATGAGGAGCAGACAAAAATATAAGCCAAACATCTGGATATTCCGCAAAACTCTGGACAGTTGAGAGTGAGAGATATGAGAGAAGGTCTCTCTCTTCTTTTGACTGTCCTTCTCCAGAGGTGCTTAGGAAGGCAACATACAAAAGGAAACACAAAGATGAACCTGCATAGTAATCCTCTACAGCTGATTTGGAATTTGAGGACGACCCCAACTTGGGAAAAGTCCTGGGAATGATGTGTCAGAGAGGATGCTGTGCAATTGCCCTAGTGTCCTGTCCACTCAGATGCTACAGAAGGCTTTCAGATCCATTTGACAATGTTTCCAGGTTGGCTTGCTACTGGCTGACCTTTTAAAGATTCCCTGCAGTGATTCTGGAGAGAACCTGGATACAGTAGTCCAAGTACCATGTCATGAGCCCTCTCAGAGAATAGAGTTTTTGGTTGGAGACTCTTCATCTTGGTACTTTGGTGTCAGCAGTTGCTTTAAAGAAGGTTGCTATACATCAGAGCCTTGTGGTCTACCCACGAGGTAGAACATGGAATGGTAGACCACTTGGGAAGGCATATGTGCACCTGTCCTCCGTGTTGTCTTTAAGGCTGATTAAATTCCCTGGCTCATGTGGAATATAAGAGATGTGACAGACCAAATAATCAGCCAGTTGTGTGTCATGGACCTATTAAAGACAAGCTAATGTCCTATTTGATGGTTGTCACCATGAACCTCATGATGAAGATTTCTTGTAACGCTGCCGAAGTTTCCACCAGAACAGCAGAATCTGACATGGCTGATGTCCATCATTCCCAGTGGTATTTTGGGTCATCTGCCAAGGTAAACCAGTAAAATTCCGCTTTCAGAAGCTCTTACTCCTCTCCCTCTCTCTCTCTTCCTGTGACAGCTGATTGGCTGAGTACATCCTGAGAGGGAAGCCTTCAGCTGTCGCAGAAAGTGTATTTTAAGTCTTTTTTTTTTCTGCCATCCAAAGAAGAAAATCCACTGACTCTTCATAGGATGCAATGCTGATTTTTGTGGCTTTGCTACTCATGTAAGCCCCATTTGGGCACCCTCTTTCTCTCATTTTATTATTTGACGTCTGTAAAACTGCCTGCTGGACACCAGTAGCAATTCAAGTAGTCCCTAAAAATGCTCAAGGAAAATGTAGGGTTTCCACAGATATGACAGGGCTTTCTTCTCCTTTGACTGCTGAACCAGCTGTGGTCTTCCCAGCTACCTGGTCAAACAAAAGGTCCTTGGTTTCATTTAATCATGTGCCCCTCTGATAATAAGGGAAAATGGTTAGGTCTTCGGGACCAGTGGATGTCTCTCTCTAGTAATCTGTTCTTTAGAAAATTAAATTATCAAGACTGTATTTGGAAATTTATTTTACAGTGCTTGAACAGTTTGGATGATTTTGCTAAATACTTATCTTAAGAGTAGAAGTTCTGCATAAATGAAATTGCTTTTAATTATTTGACTCTGATTTCAAAACATGCTGTGAGGCATGCTTGAATGTGCAGATCCAGTCTCAATAAATGCTGCTGCTCTTGTTGTATTAAGACTGGTTACTTGGATACATAATCATAACTTCTCTTATGATTTAAAAGCTGATGTTTTGAATGCACTTTTAAGTTCTGAATTGATATTTGGGCCCTCTTTTGCACAGATTCTCAAACAATGTGTTGATAAACAGAAAATTAATGCATGGATATCTAGGATGTTTCATGTACTCAAGTTCTCCCCAAACAAGGTCCCTTCCTTTAAAGGACAGAACAAGCAAACATCCCAGCCAAACAAAATTCAGGATTCAGAAAGGAAATGGCAGAAGGATAATCTTTCAAAAGCAAACAAGAGGGAGTTCCCTTCTGAAAAAGAATAGACTTCTTGCAAAAGAATGACTGCCGAGTCACAGAGCACCCCTACCCCAACTCGTGCCTTTCCCCAGGCTGTGTCTGCAAGTAGTCTCAGACATATGGGTTGTGACAGTAATTTGAGGAGAATACATTTGACAGTGGCTTAGAAAATCCTCCCACATCAAACAGACAGAGCTTTTTTCTTCAGTGCTTCATTACATTGTAGAAGCAGGAATCATATACCCAGTGCCTGCAGTACACAAAGGCAAAGGATTTTATTATAGAATCTTTTTGGTACCAAAAAAGGAGCACTCCTGTAAGGCCCTTCCTAGATTTGTCCTTTCTAAACATCTTTGTAGAAGTTCTGAAATTCAAAATTTATTTATTTTTTTATTTATTTAACATTTGTTTTATCAGGATAAATCCAACTGGACAGCAAGTGTCCGTTTTCAGCGTAGTCCTGGGGAGAAAAGCTCCAAGAAGTTACAATGTGAATACATAGGTTATTAAAGAGTGACAGTTGAAGGTATTATAATAGTAGTTAGATAACAGTGGTAGAATGCTAACATATAAAGGCAAAAAACAGTTAAATGCAAAAAATTTCATAGTACAGTCATGAGATCACATATTTTACAGTACTGGTACAGCACGTATACATAAAGGTACTCAGAAGTAGGTACATATTTACAATTACAAAATATGCAGTGCACATAGGTGACAGTGTAAAGTGAGCATCAGAGGCTTCAGGGGGTAACCTGCAACCTGCCTACAGCAGGGTGAGGATTCAGGGGAGGTCTTTGCAATTGCAAAGAGGGTTAGCATAAAGGTGTGATTTAAGGAGGTCTTTAAATGTGGTTGTGCTCACCTTACAGTCAGTCCTAGCATTGCTTCCAGACTACTGTTTTATGGTGACTATAAATTAAGTATGCTTATCGTATTCCTATTGCAGCTAATTACAGGAAACTTTTGCAATATGTTATGTCCTGCTTGCGTTATCAGTTTTCTGCATTATCCTTTGGGCTGACTGCTGCATCTTGTGTGTTTGCAAAGTGTTTGGCCCCAGTGTTTTCCTTTTGCAGAACCCTAGGAATCCACACTTTTTCTTCTTTAGATGCCTTACTGATTTGTGCAGATTCTATATCCAGGCGCTTGGAATTCTTAAACAAGGTCACGTCCCCCTTTCCCACCTGGGCTTCAAATTGAACCTTCAAAGGTCCTTACTCGCACTGTCTCAATTTTCCTGGGATATTTGATAGATATAGTAAAAAAGATGATCTTACTGCTAGAAGACAAAGTTATGATTTAACACTATATTTTCTTGGATTTGTGCCTTCTAGACGTCGCTTTGGAAAAGGAGTTCCTCAAAATCCTAGGCCTCATGACATTCGTGATCCCACTTGCCACACCTTCATCCCTTATATTTCCAGGCATTGGTGAAACAGGAACTGTAGGGGTAGAGGGATCAACTGTCTGTGAATCCAGGACTAAATATGAGAGGAGGGGATCTTAATAATCAGCTGGAGAAAGTGGAGTTGCAATGGATTCTTAGGCTACAGGTTGATAAATACCCTGGAATAAATGCTAGTGTTTGTTTAAGGCCTGCTCTGAAAGTGCACAAATTAAATGAATAATAGTTTTATTGAATTTTACAAATGCTTTTATTTGATTGGTGTGTAACTGTATAGGATATAATAATTGAAGATATAGTCAGTGTTTATGGATATGAAGAAGCGTTATAATACATGAAAGCACTTATCCTTTGATTTTATGTGTGTGTTTTTTTTAATAAATCTATGCTTATAGTTGTGGTAGCCCTGTTAGTTCTTTTTTCATTTGATTGTTTTTTCCCAACCTGGGCTTTTGTGTGTTAGTTGGCCTCTTGCTACATTGTGTACATGATGTGGTATCTGAACAAGCAAAATCATACCTTCTTTGGCAGTGATAGTCTATGAGTTGGATTTACAGCATTCTCTAACTCCTCTGGTATCATACACTCTGTCATAGCAAAACACCAAGGCAAACAGACTAAGCAGATCCTGGACAGACCCTCACAAGTTGGAGCTCCATGAAGAGGTCTTTCAGGACTTGATTGTGGGAAGCACCTCATGTAGATCCTTTTGCCTCCTTTCAAAACAGACAGCTGAAAAAATTATTTTCAAAACATCCCATGCTTGGAATACAGAAACGCTATTATTCCCATGTTTGGCATTGTTCCTGTATGATTTCCATACCTTCCAATGATTCCCAAGATACTCCTAAAAAAGCAGAAAGAATTGCCAAAGATCTTGTTTATCCTCACTGCTGCCATTAAATTTTTTGAGTTCTGTGTTGGCTTCATTGGTGTTTATTCACATTGTATATGCTGAGTTTTTGTGACCTGTGCAATGACCAACAGGATCATTTTGTTGATCATTGTGGTGAACCCCTTTTGGCCCAGGCAGTATTGGTTCTCTGTTTTAATGGAATTGGCCAAGAGAAATTACCATAAGCCCTCCTCATAGACTGGATGTGTTCGCACAACATCAGAGATGAATGCTATTCCCCAGCTTAGAGTAATTTGTTCTGGCAGCCTGGATGATTCTATTTTTGATATTGTTTTGGCACTTATTCTATGAGAATGTGCTGCAGGTATTTAAGGAGGCAAAAAAAAACTGCAACTGGAAAATCTTGCGTTTACATGTGGAATACGTTTTGTATGTGGTGCTTAGCCGTTAGCTGAGATCCTGCAAAGGTTTCAACCCCACTGGTTTTAAAATATTTGTGTGAGCTACTTAGAGATGGTACATCATTTGCTTTTATCAGAGTGCATCTTGTGCATGGATCCCCTCTTTCATCTCTTTTGTGGTCAAACAGTTTATGAAAGGATTGTTGCATGTGAGACCTCCCTCAAATGCAAATTCCTCTTCTCTGGAATCTCGACTTTCTCAAACAATTGACCTTACTTCCTTTTGGACTTGCCTTTCAAATTAATTTACGAGTGGTTTATTACTTGGACTGTTTTACATGTTGTGGCGTCTGCAAGGGGAGTCTCTGAGCTGCAAGTTCTTATGGTGTCCAGTCCTATCTGATTTTTCACAAGGACAGGGTTGTGTTACACACTAATCTACCATTCAGGAATTTAAGGAATGGGTAGTTAAATTATTCAAGAGCTAGTAGAGAAGATAGAAACGTCTTCTGAAAATATAGCTAGGGAATGGGGTAAAATTAAAATGGAATTTAAAAATAGGGTGGAAATAAAAGAAAGGGAGATATGGTTAAGAAGTAACAATAATTATTTAGAGAGACTGCTAAATTGGGGGAATCTCACAGAACAAGAAGAGGAACAACTACAGAATATTAAAAAGAAAGTAAGGGGTGACCTTGATAATATGCATGAGTTTAAAATGATTGCTGTTAAGCAACTGTTTTTTGATAACTCTAGAGCACAAAACCTTATAGCATAACAACTCAGACAACAAAATAGAAAGGGCCGTCACCAAGCTTAGTGAGCCTATTACAAGGAAGATAAAGTACAGTTGTGTACTCTTACCATAAATGTAGATGCTCGAGTGTGTTCACTGTTGCAGTCATGACTGTAGGGTTCTTCCTGCCAGCAGCAGCCCCCAATCGGCCAGAGTCCCAAAGTCTGGATCGGGCATTAGCTGACGTCGCATTTATCCTGACGTCAATGCGCCAGAAGGTATTAAGACCTCAATTTCCCCAGTTTTTCTTGCCCCAGATGTCAGGTGCCCAGAAAGAAAAGGCTAAAAAAGAAAAAACAAAAGAGGGGGTAGGAGGGTGGGTAACCCAGACTGCAACAGTGAACACACTCGAACATCTACATTTATGGTAAGAGTACACAACTGTACTATGTCCTTCGTGGTTCACTGTTGCAGTCATGACTGTAGGGTTGAGTCCCACAGCTAAGAAAGGGTGGCTGGAGGAGAAACAGAGGGAGCGGTCACAAAACCTTGCAAAACCGGCCCTGGATTTAGAATAGAGAGGGGGGTTGTAATGCTTAGAAAAAGTATGTACAGAACTCCAAGTAGCAGCCTCCAAAATATCCTTCGTAGAACCCCACAAAGAAAAGCTGCTGAAGTAGCAGTAGCCCGGGTAGAATGAGTCCTAACATTAACAGGAACTGGATTACCATGATAAGAGTAACAGAACTTGATGCAATGGGCAATCCACTTGGAAATAGTTTGCTTAGTGATTGCTTTCCCTTGAACAGTAGGAGCATAAGCGACAAACAGTTGATCAGATTTCCAGAATATCTTGGTCCTGTATAGGTATAAACGAAGCTGCCTGTGCACGTCTAAAGAGTGCAAAAAACTTTCTTCCTCACTTTGAGGATTAGGATAAAAGGTAGGCAAATGAATAGACTGATTCAAGGCCACTGCCGAAACCACCTTGGGCATTAAGGTGGGATTAGTCTGTAGAGATACCCTGTCCTGATGAAAAATAAGGAAGGGTTCCACAACCATGAGTGCTTGCAATTCCGAAATTCTTCTAGCAGAGGTAATAGCTAAAAGAAAAGCAGTTTTCCAAGACAAAAATTTCAAATCCGTGGAAGCTGCAGGTTAAAAAGGAGACGAGGTTAATTTCTCCAAAACATAGTTAAGATCCCAAGTGGGAACAGGAGTCCTCATAGGGGGCCGAATATTCTTAGCCACTCTAAGAAATTGTTTAAGTAATGGATGAGAAAAAATCGGAAGATCCGTATCATAATATGCAGAAATAGCAGAAGCATGAAGCTTAACAAACGAAAAAGATAGGCCCGTATGTAACAACTCTGTCAGATACTGTAAAATCAGAGGAATGTTTGGAACAGCAGAATCACCACCCTTTACTTGATTCCAGGAGCAAAATCTTTTTCATTTACCCGCATAAGATTTTCTAGTGCTGGGCCGTCTAGCTTCAAGGATTACATCCATAACCTGTTTGGAAAGGGTAGAGGTGTTTACAGACCCTGGATCCGTCAGCCAGCTAGATTCAGAGTTTTGACATGACTGTGCAGTATCCGGCCGTCCCGTTGAGGCAGTAGATGAGGGATTTGAGGCAGAATCCAGGGAGGCTCCTGAACCAGGTTCATCAGAGTGGAGTACCAGAACTGCCAAGGCCAATTGGGAGCCAGTAAAATCATTTGTGGTCTGTCCTGTTTTATCTTCAGAAGTACCCGAGGTAGAAGAAGAAAAGGAGGAAAAGCATATACTGAGAGGTGTTTCCAACTGAATGAGAGGGCATCCACTTTCGATGCTAGTTTGTGGTAGGTTCTTGTGCAGAATGTCGGAAGTTGATGATTCTGAGGGGATCTATGTCCGGACATCCCCACACCTTTATAATCATCCTGAATATCTGAACATCCAACATCCATTCGTGCGGATCTGAAATGTGTCTGCTCAATGTGTTTGCCAGAGCGTTGTCTTTTCCTGGCAGGAATTGCGCTTGTAAGTTGACACTGCAGGTCAGAGCAGTGTACCATAGAGTCATGGCTAATCTGCACAGGGAGTAAGAGTGAGAGCCCCCCTGCCTGTTTATGTACCACATCACTGTAGTGTTGTCTCTGTATCAACAATTGTCCTGGTAGAAGAAGGTCCCTGAAGGCTATCAGGGCATTCTGTACAGCTAGCATCTCCTTCAGATTTATGTGCAGGTATGTTTGCTCCTTTGTCCAAACACCCTGAAGACATCTCCTGTGCATGTGGGCTCCCCAGGCATAATCTGAAGCATCCGTTGTCAGAACTTGGTTGGTCGGTGGAGGACAAAAAGGCTTCCCCTTGTTCTATAGACAGGCTTCGGCCCACCAAAGAAACTCTTGCTGGAGACCAGGCAAAATCGTGAGCACTGTTTCCAAACTGTGGTAATGCTGAGACAATACACTCTTGAGGTACCACTGCAGTTTCCTCATATGCAGTCTTGCATATGGTATTAGTAGAATGCAGAAAGCCATGTAACCCAAAGCCTGCAGAATTTTTCTTGCAGTCAGCTGTTTCATTGAAGCCAGGTGTCGGAAAGAAGAAGCCAGTTGCACTTTTTTGTCTGGTGTCAAGGAAAACATCTGGGTTGTAGTACTCAGAAGAGCACGCAGGAAAGTAATCTGTTGTGTTGGTACCAGATTTGATTTCTTTAGATTCACTGTGAAACCGAGGTACTGAAGAAGATGCTGCACAAAAGCTAGATGCCGAAGTAGAGTGTCTTCGTCGTCCGCTTGAATAAGATAGTCGTCCAGATAAGGGTATATTTGAATCCCCTTCTGTCTGCAAAACGCCATTACTGGTGCCAGGCACTTTGTAAAGACCCTGGGCACAGTAGATAAGCCAAAGGGCAGCACAGAGAACTGGTAATGCTTCGAGCCCGCTTTGAAACACAGATACCTTCTGCACTCTTGCCTTATAGGAATATGCAGGTAAGCTTCTTTGAAGTCCAAAGTCACCATCCAAGCGTTCTTGCCCAACATAGGCAGCAGCTGCTGCAGAGTGAACATCTTGAATTTTGGTATATCTAGGAAGGTGTTTAGTACAGAAAGGTCCAGGATTGGTCTCCACAAATTTTCCTTCCTGGGAACCAGGAAAAGTCTGGAATAAAAACTTTGCCCTATTTCTAAATTTGGTACCAATTCTATGGCCCTCATAGCCAGGAGGGACTGAACCTGCCGTTGCACCTCTGCCCACTGATGATTTGGCAGATCTGGCCAACCATTCGGTTTTGGCAAGGTGTGGAAATGAAATCTGTAACCTCTTGAGACTATGTCCAGAACCCATTTGTCCCGGGTTATGTGGCTCCAATTTTGATAAAAAAGAGAAATCTTTCCTCACAAAGGTGTGCTTCCAGGAGAGGAGCCCCTGGAACCAGAAAGGAAGTCATAAAGACTGTTTTCGGTAGGGTTGAGACTTATCCTCACTTCCCTTGGGAGAGGGGGCACTCCACTGCCTATTCCTAAAATGGGTCTGTGCCTGTACCCTACCTCTGGAACGCTTGACTCTGCCTCTCTGAGACCTGTCCGAGCCCGGAAAGGAACAAGGTTTAGCTGGCCAGTGTCTGCTAAATCTAGGAGGTTGCACCTGTAGAAAATCCATAACCGTCTGCATAGATTTGGCTTTGTCCTCCATTTTCTTTAATACCTCTTCAGCTTTGGACCCAAACAGAACATCGTGCTGCAAAGGGGCATCCAAAAGTTTGGCTTTAACCTGATCCGGCAAGCTTTGTTCCTTTAACCAAGCATGTCTTCTAATAACTGCGCCAGTTGTTGCAGCCCTACAAGAAGCTTCCAAAGAATCAAAACCACAATGCAGGGTATGTTTACCCACCTGTTCAATAGCATGCAATAAATCCTGTAACTCCTGATTATCCGCACCAATAGAAACAGCTGACATCTTTTATTTAAATACAGACAAAAGGTATTGCTGATACTTCAGCATATGAAATTGACAGTTCAAAGCCCTAATAGACAATGTAGCAGAAGTATAAACTTTTTTACCCCATCTCTCCAAAGCCCTGGACTCTCTCGGTCAGAGGGAATAGGATTTTTAGCAGAGGCCGCTTTAACACCCTTAGGACCCTGAGAAATTGTTTCCGGATCAGGTGAAAGATTCTTAAAAAGAAACTTGAGAATCTGGAACCCTATAATACCTATCCGGTTTGACCGGAGCAGGGGAAAAAGAATCAGGAGAGAGAGAGAGAGAAGCTTCCGAAAAAACATCATCTACAATGTCCAATACAGGGGGAATAGCCAGAGGCCTATGCTGGGGGAGAAGAAGAAAATCCCTAAGCCTTTTCTTGGATTCAGAGAATTCCTGCCCTTCCCAGTGAAAATGCACCCTCATATCATGCAAAGTTTCACCAAAAGAATAATCCTCAGGAGAAGAAGCTGAAGGAAAGGAATCATCAGCATCAGAATCCTCATAAGGAGGAAAAGAATAATCCTGTTCAAGGGAAGAAGCAGAAGAAACAGAAATTTGGTCTGAAGAATCATAATCTGACTGTAATCTAGGCTTCTTGTCAGGAGGGGGATGTGAACCCCTGATCATAGTTAAGAGATCTTCAGCCATCCTAAGCATCTGCCTCTGAGGCCTAGGACCCTGATCAAAAGGTGCCTGTGATTGCCATTTCACTTTAGCTGGAGCCTTAGACTTTGTCTTTGAATGTAAAACTGAATCCACATTTACAGGAAGCTGCGAAGGCCTGAGAACTCCCTCAGAAGCCGGTACCTGCCTACCGGTTCCAGACCCAACTGAGAGAGCAGTATCCAAAGGTCCAGTCCCTGGCAATTCTGAAGACCCCATCAGCTCCACACCGGAGTTGGTACAGGCAATTGGTTCAAAAGAGGCGGACGACAGGGGCTGCAAAGGCGCCTCACTGACGATCGACGAACCAGCAGCTGGCAATAACTGAGGAGGCCTGTCTGCATCCTTGCGCCTCTTACACACCCCAGAAGCCGGAAAAGAATCCGGAGACATGTTATAATTAAACCTTTTTCCAAAATAGTAAAAGGCAAAGTTATATCTACGCCTAATAGTACGCTGATTAAATCTAGCACAAAACGCACAATTAGCAATGTCGTGGTCAGGACCCAGGCAGGGAATACAGTAAGAGCGAAAATCCCTATTAGGTATTTGCTTCCCACAAGAAATACAATTAACTTTTTCTGACATCTGGCTGGAGCAAGAAAAAGACCTCCCCAACGGGGTACTTATCTTATAAAACAAAAATCCTGGGATTAAATCCAAAAACAAACAGGAACAGGCCGACCAGCATCAGAGAACTGCAAAGGGCACCATGCGGCAAGAAAGACTGGGGATATGGCATCAGCTGAGGTCTTTATACCTTCTGGCGCATTGACGTCAGGATAAATGCGACCTCAGCTGACACCCGATCGGGGGCTGCTGCTGGCAGGAAGAACCCTACAGTCATGACTGCAACAGTGAAGCACGAATGACATCTAAGGATCCTTTAGAAGTAGACATATTTTGGAAATTTTATGAAAATCTGTATAAAGCAGAGATGTACGGAAATCAAGAAAAGGTACAAACTGAAATGTTTATGGAAGAAATACATATGCCAAGGCTAGAGGGAGAAGAGGTTCAATTACTAACAGGATAGGATGAGATAAAAATGGTAATGTGTAACCTTTCTACAGGAAAGTCCCTAGGATTAGATGGTATTCCTCTGAAAGTTTGGAAGCTAGGAGGGAAAAATTAATGAAGATCTGGAAGGTTTTGTTTAACAGTATTTTAAGGGAGGAGAAGTACCAACATCCTGGAAGAAAGCAGTGATAGCTGTAATACCTAAAGAAGGTAAAGATCCATCAGATCCAGCTTCATACATGCCCAATTCAATACTAAATCATGTTAAAGTGTTTGTCTATAATGGCTAAAAGAGTGTCAGCAGCGATGCCAAAATTAATAGATATGGATCAGTGTCATTTTGTGGAGGGCAGGCAGACATTTGACAACATAGAACAGTGATGTTCCAGATGGAAGCAGAATGTAAGAAAATGTCATTTTTGCTGGTAGGTCTTGATGCAGGGAAAGGCTTTAACAGAGTAAGCTGGGATTTTATGAGCAGAACAATGAAGGTATTTGCATTCCCTGATAAAATTATAGGGTTGATTAGGAGTATATATGAAGGATCAGAGGTGAAAATTAAAGTGGATGGGGTCCTGTCTGATAATCTCTACTTGAGCAGAGGAACCAGGCAGGGGTGTCCTCTCTCCCCTTTATTTGCATTATATTTAGAACCATTGGCAAAGAAAATAAGGGACTCAGAAATTCAAGAATATAATTGATTTGGTAGTCAAGAAAAGCTGGCTGTATTTGCAGATGACATTATTTTATACCTGACAAAACAGGAAAAAGACATTACAGTATTGTGGAACATATTGTGATAGATCTGAAGTAGTTTACTTCATTTGATCTTCAACCAGTGGGTTACGGATTGGTATCAGATCCGAGCTGGCAACTTTTACTAGCATCAGCTCCAAGCTCCAAACTCCTCCCCTTACCCATAATACACCTCCACTGCCTTCCATCCCCAGATGTCGTTTGACGCGAATAAGTTTGCATCGTGTCTCCTGAGCGCCAATTTAGTCAGTGGACTAAAACCTTTGTGAGTATCTCTATATTTCTACAGTTTTTTTTGTTAGTTAGTGTTAGTATAGGTCCCCTTTCTCCTCCCGTCACTTGGTGCATCGAGTTTTAGTGTTTTAGGATAGTTAGAGTAGTTTGTACTGTTTTGTAGATTGTAGCTCCCCCCTCAGTGTTTTCTCTGTACGAGTGTGGTGATTGGGTGTGTGTGTGCCAATTTAGAAAGAAACTGCCTTTTTTTCTCAAGTTCTTTCTACTCAGGCAGTATTGCTGAAAAGCTTGTTTTCAAACGTTGCACAGAGTGTGGTCATAAGTTATCCCCAGTGGATGGCCACTCTTTGTGTATTTTGTGCTTGGGCATTGCCCATTTGTATGTGGACTGCAGCATACGTGCGGGCTTCAACCCCCGCGCCCATAAAGATGGGAAGGCCAAGTTGGCCCTCAAAGGCCTTCTTCCTCCTTCAGACTCTCTCCGGCTTCGGTCACAACGGCTGCTGTGGCCGCCTCTCCTTCCTCTGGCTTCTCCTCCCTCCCAGGGTGGGACTCAGCCTCCTGCAGCAAAGCCTGTGGTAGCGGAGCAGAAAAGAGGGAGAGAGAGTCAAAGGCGAGGGAAAAGAGAAAGAGGTGTCCAGACCTCGCTTCACCTACTAAGACATCACGGATCCGTGACTCCCCTCAGCTCCGATCTTCAAGGTTCCCCCCGGAGCCGGAGGAGACATGTCCAGCTTCTCAGACCTCGGTGCCCCGACCCAACAGGTCGGAGTCCGTGGCCTTGCCGCAGTCCACCTGGTCCTTGTCTGACATGGATCTGGATAAAATGATGAGGCGATTTATCAGTACACCGATCTAGATGGGGGTCTTGCCAGCCCCCTCCCCTCAGGAGGGGGGAGCTCGCTTTCTTTTTTCCAACCTATATTTCCTTCTCTGATCCGACTTTCAGAGTATTCGGATCCATGGTTGGCTTTGGTCAGGGGGTTGGTGCCGATGGTACCTGCATCCCCAACGCCGACAGCTGCCTGGAGCGTTTCGGATCCGACCAGCTTGGATCTGAGCCACTTTCAGAGCCGGAGCTTGGGTGTCGGATCTGAGGGAGTGGAACCTTTTTCTTCAGCTCCGACTTTGTCAGGCGAAGTTCCCTCCCTTGGAGTTCTGTCCACCTCGGGCCTGGCTCCGATTCTGCGTCGAACCTGGGGAGACCGGCCTCCTTATTGGTTTCTCAAGAGGTTCGCTCTCCTTCGGCATTCAACGTGGTAGAAAGTGTTTTCTCCGCTGGAACGAGACCCCTGACTGCCCCCTCAGACTCCTTCCAGACCCCCTCGGCTCTGTCTACTGTCCTCATTATTTTACCAGAGGGGACAGCCCGTGCTCAAAGAGCCCCAGACGGTTCCCCCCCGAGGTACAAGTGGCTTGCGAGTTCCCCCCGGAGAGGTACCTCTCAAGCATACATGCAAGAGGAGGCGCTTGGACTCCCCCGACTCACTCACCAAGGGCACAGACTTAGATGATGGAGAAGGTTCCCCTAGGTCACCTCCCGAGGATGTCTCCTTTGGAGACATCATGGAAATCCTGCACCAATGAGGAGGTTGGTCTGCCCCCAAATCTTCTTCTGATGAGTCTGTGTTCCTGGAGGTTTTCGGCACGTGCCCATCTACTTCCTGGGTGTCCCCTCCCGCGGATCCTTTGGTGGGATTTGGTCACCTCGTGGGCATGGAAGGAACCGGACGCCATGGAACCTATCCCAAAAGTACCGGATAAGATCCTAAGCCCCCCCATAGACCAGCTTGGAACAAGGGCTCCCCCATAGATGCCATGGTGGTAGTAGCAGCCACTAAGAAGGAAATTGCTCAGGAGAGTTCCTCGGTCCATCCTGCTGACGGAGAGTTGCGGATGATGGACCGCCTAATGAAGTGAGTTTTACGCTTCAGCTACCTTTTCGATTAGGGTGCTAAACTGCTTGGCTCATGTCACCAGACACCAAAGTGACCTGGTAAAGAAGCTGGAGGAGTCTCGCCCCAAGTCCATGTCGCAGGAGGACAAGGCTTTGTTCTCCGCGAGAATGGCCACTTTAAAAGCAGTATCTAACACGTCCATGTGACTCCTTTCACATGCTATGGAAGGAGCGGCTAGGTGGCTGGATCCAGAGTGTCCATGAGGTGCAATGCCTGGCTCAGGTTATGTCAATTTTCCAAACCCTTCAAGGTGTCCTTTGCCAATGGCCCTTATGACGGCTCTACACTCTTTGGTAAGAACGTCAAAGAGACATTAGTCCAGAGTGAGAAGGACTGGAAGACACTGTCTGCCGTTGGGATCTGCATTTCTAACCCTCAAAGGTCCTTTTCCTGGAACCAGAGAGGGCAAAAGATGATGTGGTTCTGGAAGTCGTAGTATTTCCGGGACACTCGGGGCTCTTCTTCCCACAGAGGCAGAGGGGGACAGAATGGACGCTGGCCCAGAGGCAGGGGGGGGGTCCAAGGAACTTTGGGTCTCGAGAACCTTTCTTGGACAGACCTGGGCAGCAATCCTGAGTGGTTGCCCGACTGCTCTACTCTGGAGGCAGTCAGGAGAGGATTGTCCTTGCAGCCAGCGGCATGGGAGAGGCCATAATAATGGACCGCTGGGTGCTTCAAATCATATCCAGAGGATACTCTATCCCCTTCATGGATTCCCCTAAATCTCCCAGACACCTCCCAGATGTACCACCCATGCAAAGGGAGGCAGCAGCACAGGAAATTTTCAAGCTGCTAGAAAAACGAGCCATCGAAACCGTCCCCCCATATCAGTCCAGATCGGGCTTCTACTACAGGTTCTTTTTGGTGCCAAAGACAATGGGGGACTTAAGACCCATTCTAGACCTCTCTACCCTGAACCTGTCAGTTGCCAAAGAGTAGTTCCGGATGGTCACATTACAGTCCATCATGCCGTACCTGCAAGAGAGCAACTGGATGTGCTCATTAGACCTCCAGAATGCTTACTATCACATAAAAATGCACAGAAGCTCCAGGAGGTTCCTCTGCTTCCAGCTAGGAGTCATTCATTACCAATTTTGAGCCCTACCCTTTGGTCTCACCACAACCCCTCAGGGTGTTTACCAGAGTGATGGTGGTGGTAGCGGCTCATCTGAAGCTTCAAGGGATTCAGGTCTATCCGTACCTGGACGATTGGCTCCTCACTGCTCCCACCAGGCGTCTACTCTCCCAAACCAGGGATTATTTCCTGACTCTTGACCTGCATTTGGGAATTACAATCAATGCATCCAAATCTCTCCTAGATCCGGTACAAGTGATGGACTACATTGGTGCCCGAACAGATACTCTTCAGTGCAAAATCTTCCTGACCTCGGAGAGAGTTCAAAACCTGAGGATGCATGTCTCCCTGATCTACCACTCTCCTCTCCCAATGGTAGAATCTGTGTTGAGGGCCTTAGACTCGATGGCGGCAACCATAACTCTTATCCTGTGTGCTCGATTACATATGAGAATTCTACAGTGGACTCTAGCTTTACAATGGTCCCTGTTGGAACTGCCATTGACATATCCAGTTTAACTCAGTCGAGTCTGTCGTCCCTCATATGGTGGATGTGCTCTCCAGACATTTTGGAGGGATGACCATTTGTTCCAGCCCTGGCCCATGCCACAGTGACCACGGATGCCTCCCAACACGGGTGGGGGGGGCATTGTTTGGACAGGACAGTCCAAGGCCTGTGGTCCCCCATAGAGACCAGCTTGCATATGAATGGTCCTATAGATGCGGGCGCCCGTCTATCGTTGCAGGCCCTTCATGCCTTTCTTCCTCTGGGGACAATTGCTATTCAGTCAGACAACATGTCAGTGGTCTGATATATCAACAAACAGGGAGGGACCAGATCTTACCTCCTTTGTCGCAAGGCCTTGAGAGTGTGGGAATGGGCATTCTCCACTGGTCACTTTCTCATTGCAACGCACATTCCAGGATGGTCCAACATCCTGGCGGGCAGGCTGTTGGACCATTCTGATGCCTTACAAGTGGTCTCTGAATCTGTCAGTAGCAGAACAGATCTTCAGCAAGTGGGGTCAACCTTGCTGCGATCTCTTTGCATCTCTTTCCAATGCGAAGTGCAGTAAGTTTTTTGCTCTGAATCCCCTGCCGGGGGAGTCCCCCAGAGATGCTGTAGTTCGTGCTTGGCCTCCCGGTCTTCTGTATGCTTAAATGCCAGTACCTCTCATTTCGAGGTTTCTACAGAAAGCTCATTGACTGGGTCGCCAGGTATGGTTTCCCTTCCTTTGGTCTCACCTTCTGCCTCTGCCTTGGATCCTAGATCCCATTCAGAATTTAATTTCACACCCTTTGGGGGTACCTTATCCAAATATGGACAGCCTGAAGCTCTCACAGCTTGGCTACTCCAGTTCCCGTGATTGCTAGAACTCCTGGACTATCCTCCTCAGTTAGATCTATTTTTGTGGCTGCTCATAAGTCTTCGACCAGGAAGGTTTATCGCAGCAAGTGGAAACGTTTTTCCTTTTGGGCCTCTCAAAGGAGTTTAGACCCTTTCACAGCTCCTATTTCTGCCATTCTTGATTTTCTAGCTGATATCTTTTCATCACGGAACTAGTTCTTCTACTGTCAATGTTCAGTTGGCTGCCATCTCTCATTTTTATGTGGGTAAGAATTCTGCTTCTTTGGCCTCTTCCAGACTGTGTAAAGTCTTTGTCAAAGGCACCTTTTTGTTGCGCTTCCCGGTCAAAGATCCTGTTCCCCCATGGGACCTTACTATGGTTCGCCAACCTTTGGTCGCTCTGCCTTTCGAGCCTGTCGCAACTGCAAATCTGAAATTTTTATCTTGGAAAACAGCTTTTACAGCTTTTCTGGTGGCTATTACCTCTGCATAAAGAGTTTCAGAATTACAGGCCTTGTCCATCACAATTCCTTACATGATTTTTCACAAAGATAGGGTTTCCCTTCGAACCAATCCATCCTTTCTTCTAAGGTGGCATCATCAGTCAATATCAATCAGACCATCAATTTGCCTGTGTTCTTTCCTAATTTTACGAACAAAGATGGAATACAAGCTCCACATGTTGGACGTTCATAGACAGTTATGATTCTATTTACACAGGAGAAAAAAATTCCGTTAATCTGATCAGTTGTTTATCCTTCTATAAACCCTTTTTGGGGAACCTATCTCCAAGATCACTATAGTTAGATGGATTTCTACATGCATCCTGCAGGTCTATAAGGACCTCCGGGTCAGGTGAAAACTCATTCCACTAAGTCCATGGCTACATCTGCGGCCTTTTGGTCTAGAGTGTCTTTGGAAGATATTTGTTCTGCAGCTACTTGGTCCTCATCTCATACGTTTATTTCTCACTATAAATTGGATTTGACGTCCAGAAGGAGAGCATCCTTTGGTTCCGCGATGCTCCGGAATATCCTTCCATGAGGGCTTCTTAGGAGTTTAGTAGCTGTGGACTCTGTCCCACAGGTTGAAGATCAAATGAAGTAAACTACTTCCGATAAAGAAGTTATGTACTCACCATAACGTTCCATCTGAGTAGTTGTACTTCATTTGTCTTCAGCCGTCCCTCCATCCTTCCCTCGGACCTTGGCATATGATCAGCCTACGGGCTGCAGTATAGGTCACAAGTAAAGTTTTTCAGGTCAGTTTATCAGTATTAGGTTCAGCAAACTCGATCTGGGGATGGAAGGCAGTGGAGGTGTATTATGGGTAAGAGGAGGAGTTTGGAGCTCGGAGCTGATGCTAGTAAAATTTGCTGGCTCGGATCCGATACGGATCCGTAACCCATAGGTTGAAGACAAATGAAGTACATCTACTCAGATTGAACATTATGGTGAGTATATAACTTCTTTTTTTCAAACCTTTTCGGGATAGAACATTAATGAAGCTTAAAACAAAAGCAGTAGCGGCAAATTATGTACCCACATACAAACTGGTTCAGCAATATCCATATTTATGGAGACATGATAAAATGAAGTATTTAGGAGTATGGATTAAAAATGATACTGGTGTGGCAGCTAAGGATATGTGGGAATAGACTTGACAAAAGATACTGTAAAAACTGAGAAAATGGAAGCTCTGTTATATGGATATTGATAGTAAGACACAAGCAAAAATGTTTTAGTCCCTTTAGTCTTGCACACTGACCAGGCATAATTTGATCAACCAGAGCAGCAGTTATGGATAGCAATTAATAAATAGCTGAAGGATTTTATCTGGGAAGGGAAGACAGCAAGAGTCAAGTGGGATAAGCTTTTTCTTCCAGTGGAACAAGGCAGATTGAGATTACCCAAGTTGAAGGGGTATTTCAGAGCAACATAGTTAAGGCTCCTATACATAGCACAAGCAGACAACTATAATTCAGAGTGGAAAGAGATGGTGAAACAGAGGGGAAGCGCAAGTAACAGGGAGAGACTGGGATTTTAGAAGCAGACCTTAAGGAGAGCAGTAATCATACAGAATGTTATATTCATAAAGTAGTAGAAGGTCTTCTAAGAACTAAGCCAACACAGGAATGAAGAAAGGAGATTCTGCCGATAGGGATGATTGCAGTTAGGGATACAGACAGTAGGCTAGAGGGGGTAGGAATGTATTGAAGAAAACTAACAAATGAACCAAGGTACTTGGGAGCAAATAACTAGAGAGAGAAAGGTAATAGAATGGGAAGATGTCAGGAACTTATTTGGACTGCAGGCTAAAGATTGCCTTCCATATCAAGGAGTGATATTAGAGTATAGGCAGAGAGAGAGAAATTTAGGGGGGTCCTAAATGAAAGACCAGCACTGGTAGAGTTTTTAGCAGAATGTAGAATACAAGTTGCCATTAAGAAAGGAATAATTAGTAGAGCATATAACATATTTCATGATAACTATAAGAATCAATCATAGGAGGTTAGGAAGGACTCGAGAGAGAGATTAGATGAGCAATTCACGAAGAAACGATGTGGGATATATATGTATATCTCCCAAATATGCAACAAAATCTAGACGATTTCAGATCTTGGCCTGGAAGTACTTATAGGTATTTTTATACCTCAAGCAGACTTCAGAGAATTTTTCTTCAGGCAGGCGGCAAGTATTGGAGTTGTGATGGGGAAGAAAGAGGTAACTGCGAACATATTTTCTGGGAGTGTAATGAGTTTCTGTGCAGACTTTTCTGTCAGAGATACTCTGAGATGATGGGTGAGCAAGTTGGAGTGACTGGGGAAGTTTATTTTTTGAGCTGTGATACAAACTCTGAATTGCCTAGGCATAGTAAGGCCTTGCTGAGTCTAATTATGATGGCTGCCAAAAAAGCAATTACTAGAAAATGGAAATCAAAGTCTAAACCAACTTTATGAGAAGTAGTGAATATAGTAACAGAGTTAAACAACTGGAGCTGGGATCTTTAGAAATAGGTAGGGGAAATTATAGGAAAAAATGGGAATTGTGGGATCAGTACATGCAGAAGAGAGGAGGAACGAGGTTTAAAAGAAGGTAGGATTTGAAAGAGCTATGTAATGGTTGACTAACAGTGAGTGGATATGTTAAAAGTAATGTTTAATGTTTGCAGCTACAGTTGTCTTGGCACAGTTTGGAATGTATAATTGCAACTGAGTGTGTCGCTATGGTTATTGTCATTTGTATAAATGTAGCATAGCCTATATCATACATGATAATTTAATAAAGATGTTTTTTGTTTTAAATAAAAAAGGCTTCAATCTCCCAGTGTTTTTTCATGGTTCAAAAAATAAGTGAGAATAGATTCTAAATACCTTGGATATGCTCAGCCAGCTCAGGTATTACCTTGACATTACACAACCCTTTAGGAATGCTAAGCAGTTGTCTCCTGTACTGAGACTAAGAAAGGTCAGCCTTGTCTGTAAGCAAACTGTTGCATGATGGTTGTCCTCTGGTATTTTTCTTACTACCATGGTAAATCTCTTCTAGGCAAGGTTAAGGCTTACTTGACTAGGGCCTTACCCTCTCTGATGGTATATTGGAAAGGGGTGAACTCATGAAACATTCTAAAGGCAGCAACCAGGTCCTCTCTTCATAACTTCACAAAGTAATATAAAATGGATTCCTTTTCAAGGTCCAGAGAAGACTTTGCTGAGACCATTCTTCAAAGGCTCCTTGATCCTTATCCTTCCACCTCCCGGGTGGGATAAATTTGGGGAATCTACCCCAAATACCCCTGATCAATGGGAATGATGAACATAGTACAGTTGCACAAGCCCTATGTATCTGTAACAGTAGATGTTCAAATTCCTCAGTGGCAGCACCCACTAGCCATCTCCCAGATTTTGTATATGGTTAAGGTAGGTTTCAACCTCTTTGTTTCAGTGGTTGTGGGGTTTGGTTTTTCTGTGGTATTGTGATTGGCTGTGAATTTACTTTTGCTAGGTTATTCTGACTTCAGTTACTTTTTTGTCCTTTGTAGAAGGAAAGGAGCCTGAACACACACTTCCTGTGACAGCTGTGAAGGCTCCCTTTCTGAATATGCTCTGCCAGTCGATTGTTACAGGGCAACATAGTTTGAACTTTTTAAAGTTGGCCACTATTGGGTTACCTTGGCAGATAACCCAAAATGCCACTGAGGTAGTGACTAATTTGAACAGCTGCTGTTACAGCTATGTAGGACTTGAGCGGGTCAATATTACATAGTCTAAAAATAAAAAGAGCGAACGCTCCTTTATCGCAAACTGAAAGGCGAAACCACTAAATATTGAAGACACGGAACAGTGAATTTTTTTTTCTTCTGTACCATCAATAGAAGGGAAGAAGCAGAGTTTTCAAACAGAAACTGTGAATGTACTGCCCCAAAAAAGCAGAAGGAAGTTGTACAAGCAAAAGCCCACCTTGTCATCATCACAGACGTAGAAAGGCACACTCCAAGAAGATGGGAAAACATGAAGTCTGTACTCAGCAGAGGAAGGGGTTTTCCTGATGAAAAGAACAGCTCTGATTTCAAGAAGACATAGCTAAAGGACAGATTATACTACAGGCATTGCTAGACTTCCTGGCACACCAAACACTCAAAGTTTAGCTACAATGTAGGGCTGGCTGAGTAAACCTGGTAAGAGTTTGAGTAGTTAACTTTTTTGGGACATTGACACCCTCACGATGCTGTATTTTGCAAAATTACTAATCATGGGATGTTTACTGTCACAGACATGCTTGAGAGACTTTAGTTGTAGAAACAAAAAAGAGACTTTAGCTGATACCTGTGTAGTATATTTGCTAAATTCAGTAATAACTTGTAAGATAGATTCTGGAATTCTGTGTTTGGAGAGACGACTGCAATTACTACATGGTTTGCACAAGGCTTGGTGTCAATATAGTATGTATGCTGAACTTCATTGTCGTTTATGACTATTTCAGAGCATACGTGGAATGCTGAACAAAGGTAATACTTAACATGTATGTTGAATATAGTAACTATTGAATAAGTCTGCCTCATTATGGGGATCAGTAGAGTTCCTTGAAAATGCTTGTGTCTACATATTTGTCAGGATTTTTGCCAAAAATATCTATTTAAAGGAAATGCAGTGTGTTGGTACAATGCTGCATGAGGAAATGTCCCAAAGTGTAATTTCTGTATTGTACATCTAGTTCATTGTATGTGTTATAAAATGCAATGTTAAAGTGCTGTGGATAAGCTTAGCTTGTACATATGTATTACGTTAGTATGGCTGTATATGAAGATAACATTTTAGGAGTCTATTATTCTAATGCTGTGTAATAACAATGTGTTTATATTATGGTGTTGTGGTGGTAGGAACTCCATTAGAATTTTCTGGGGGGGGGGGGGCATTTGATGAACAAAGTGATTGACTTTAAGTAGTAGTCATATGAGAACTCCATGTGAATGACCAGCTACTACTGTTACAAGCACCAACTCGAGTTTGGAAGCCGGGCATAGATCCAGAGGTCTTGTCAGATGTACCCCAGGAAGGATGGGAGGTAGTCACAGAGAAAGGGAGAAGTATAAATATGGTATCGTACAATGTTCAGGAGCTGCCATCCAGGTAAAAAAAAGAGATGAGTCAGAAAAAGCTGGAGAGCTTGGGGGTGGGGGGTGGTAATTATTACAGGAAACAAACAAAGGTGAAAAGGAAAGAAGCCCAGAAACAGTGAAGTAGTGAATGGAAAATGTTGGGATGCAGTATGATTAGACTGGGCAGAAATAATAGTGTTTATGGTGAGCAAATTTCTAAATGTACGGTTAAAAATACTCTTAAAGGATGAAGGAGAAAGGTAGGTTATAGGAAGTTTTGGTATAGAGGGTCAGGTGTGGAAAGTTTGAGCAACCTATGGCTGAAACTCAGATGCTCAGTCGTCTTTGAAGCTGTGTGCAAGAGGTATGACCACAGTGTGAATGTGAACTTATTAGGGGAGGTTTTAATGTAGTAATCAATTTGAGTTGCACAGTGGGTTAAAGAAGATACAGCTCAAACTTATAGCCTGTATTAAGGAAATTTAAACCGTGATGTTTGAGAAGAGGGGCTTATAAATACAGGACTTTTGGTGGTGTATGGGGAAAAAGTCAGTCATGTAGATGGCACATAAAATCAAAGATAAGCTAGTAGAAGGGATCATTACAAAAATGAGGGGGGGGGGGAGATGACAGCAAATAGAAATATATTACGACTGTGTGGGAATTAGTCTTCTGTGGGTCTCAAGCTGAGGAAAAACAAATATGAGGCACTCGGACATGTCTGGGAAAGATTATGTTGCAGATTGTACATAAAAAACTTGATGAAAAAAATTCCAAGGAAAAGTTGTATTGCAGATTGCACTTGCTGAACTTGATGAGGAGATAGGGGATGTGACATTTTAGAAGGGATACATAAAAAAGGAACACAGCTCAAGGGAGTGACAGAATTCTAGTAGATTTTTATTAAACATTTGGCTCTTCATTGTTGGAATATTTAAACAGAGTATGTAATACAGAAGGGTCTAGGGATATCTTTTACTAAGGCTGTTGTAGCTCTTATTTCCAAAGAAGATCAAGATAAAAGCTATGTAGGGAATTACAGACCAATTTATTTGATAAATGTAGATGCAAAGTTTCTGGCAGCTATCTTAGCCAAGAGATTACAGCAGTTCATGCCAAGGTTGGTGAGGCAAGGTCAGTGAGGGTTTGTCAAAGGCCATACGGTATAAGAAAATTGATGGCAGTTATGAGAATTTATGGAGCAGGCACAAACACGGGAGAGAAATCAAGCCGGATCATTATCTTTTGATAGAATGTATGTGACTCAGTAGTGTCTCTTTGTTTACAATATTAGGAGAGGTTGACTTTGGCCCCAAGTTTCAAAACTTGATCACTGTTTTCTGTAATAGCTGAGTGGCACAGCTGATGGTAAATAGGGAATTAACCAAGGACATTTGGGTTAGTGGGGGCAAAAGTCAAGGTTACCTCCTATCCCCATCTTTGTTTGTCTTAACAATCAAGGCATTAGCTCTGTAGGTTAGACACTGTATTAGGCATGCAATGTGAATAAAAGTTGTACTGCATTTTGCAAATTGTATGCAAGCCACATATAGGGTATTGGTGATGGCAGGAGTGTGGTGGGAGATGTTTAAAAATGTTAAAGTGGAATCAGGATTAAAATACAATTGATCTAAAATGTTTCACGTTGGAGGAGAAAACCAAAGAAAGGCTGTATGAGAAACTTTAATAGAATGAAGGAGGAATGTGAAATATTTGGGTTGAAAATGGCAGAAAATGGGGATGAGTTTACACAAATGAATTAGGGAACACTCTTTGGGCAATTCATGATGCTGTTAGGGAGATGGTCTAATGAGTTTTTTTTAATGATCTCTGGGAATAAACCTCATTCAAATGATGATCCTCTCTAAAGTGCTTATGTACTTGACCATCTGCCCCCTTTTGGAAGCGGTCAGAAATGGACAGAATGCATGTGTATTGAGATAAATTAATTTTGTGAGAGAGAGGTAGTAAGATAGTGAAAGAATGGCTAAGATTATCTAGGAGATGGAGAGGATGGGGAATGCCCCATTTTCACTTTTGTATGGTGACAGCAACTACAGCAGTTGGTTTCCAAAGCAGTACACAGGGGAAGGATGAAATGGAGGATGAGGGATGGAACAACAGTAAAGCTCAAAAGAATGTGAATACATTTGCTGAGGAAATTAAGAGAAATTGAGGCTGTGATGGGCCTGCTTCATTTAGGGTTGTGGGATAACAGAGAAATTATGATATGGAGAAGGCAACGACAAATAATTACATAGGAGCTGAGAAGGGATGCGGAGTATATTGGGAAAAAGATGCTAAGGATGAAGCTACCAGGTAACAGGAAAGAGGAAGGCCTAAGATAAGGTTTATGGATGTAGTGAGAGAGGACATGCAGGTGGTTGGTGTGACAGAGCAAGATGCAGAGGACAGGAAGAAATGGAAACAGGTGATCCACTGTGTTGACCCCTAATGGGAACAGCCGAAAGAAGATGATGATAGGAGACCTGTTCCCTAGAGGAAAATCAGGAGGCTTCTCTTGGGAGCTTTTGGAGTAGCAGCAAATTACAGACAGATATGAAATACAGGAAGGCAGATTGCTTCATTATGAACATTGAAGATGGCAGTTGTACAATAGTTTAGGAAGTAAGGAGTCGAGTTTTAGGAGGATAGTAAAAGAGAGTTTAGGAGCACGTCTGATTAGGAAGAGGAGCAACCTGAAACATTTAAATGTGGCGCAGTTTACACAAAGTCAGATATAAATGCTAGAAGCAAATGGAGATACTGAGACTACTAGATGGACAGAGAAAGAAATAAGGGGAGAACAGGATTTTGAATGCAGGTCCTTAGGAAGAACAACCACCATCATGCAGAATTATTATAGTCATAAAGTAACAAAGTATTCTAAGAACTAAGCCGACTCAGGATTGGAGAAAGATTTTTGTCAGTAGGGTTGACTTACAGCATGGGTATAGAAAATGTGCAAGCGAGGGTTGTAATTTACTAGAGAAAACTGGCATGGGAAACAAGTTACTGGGATCAAATAACTAGAGAGGGATAAGGCTGAGAAGAAGTTTGGACTGTGGGTTAGAGACTGCTTTCTCTACCAGGAATTGATATCCAAGTGTAGGCAAAGAGAAGGTGGTAGGGAAGTCCTAAGTAGTAAAAGTCCACAGCTCTGTTCAAGTTTTTATTTAAGTCTAGAACAGAAGCTACTGTTAAAAAGGATCATTAGTAGGGCATGTACAATAATGAACCATAACTATAAAAATCAGCCAGAGGAGGTTAGATAAAAAATTTGGGAGAGAGAGATTGGAAAGGCAATTTATAAAGAAAATGTTTGAGGGCATCTTTGTGGCTCACAAGTATGCAACGAAGTCCAGAAAGTTTAGGATTTTCATTTGGAAGTGTTTGTAGAGGTATTTTTAAACCTCAAGCAAACTTCAGTCAGAGAATTTTTCCTCAGGTAGACAATAATTGCTGGAGTTATGATGGGAAAGCGAGTAGTAGTTAGGGACATGTTTTTTGGCAGCATAATGAGTTAGCAGATACTAAAAATTCCCTACAGAGTATTTTGAAAGAAATGTTGAGGGAGCAAAAAGTTGTAGCTAAGGAAATGATTCTTTTGAGCTGCAGTATAGGATCTGAATTGCTTAGATATATTATGACATTATTCATGTTAATGTTACTGGCTTCCAAAAAAAACATTTACTAAAAAATGGAAATCAAAATCTAAACCAATTGTAACTGAAATACAGAATTTTTTAAAAGAGAATGCATGCAGAATTATGTTCAGGAGGTGGAATGAGGTTTAAGGGAAGGCACGAATTGAGCTATTTGTGTAATTTGGAGCTCACTGATTTTTAAAAAGAAACATACATGTATACAGCATGTAAATAATGAAAACATTCTACCGTGATTTTTCTTTTCTGTTAATTTATGTGTAGATGTGTAGCTATGTCAACGTTTAACTTGTGATTTAATAAAGATGTAAAAAAAAAATGACCAGAAAAGAGAAAGCATTTTCAAAGTCTAGCAAGGCTAAAGCAGCTCCCAATAACCTGGGACCAACATATACAGTGGCTGCATAGCATATGTGTCAACCTGTTAGTGTAAGAGTTCTGGTCAAAGCCAAAAATAATTGGGGAGCAAAGACAAAAAAAAAAAAAAAAAAAATCTGGGACAGATTTTAAAAAGTTTTCTTGTAAATGTAGAAAGTTGCTAGAATAGCAATTTTGACTGCATTTTCTGGAGGAAATAATCTGGGACTCAAATGCCTGCCATTATTTAGTGATTGTAGTCCTGAATGATTTTTCAGAAAGCCACAAACTTTGAGGATAGACCAAAAATATGAGGCAAAACTCTGGACGGTTATCAAAATTCTAAACTGTTGAAAGGGGTGCTGCTTAGATGGTTTAGGACACTGGTGCTGATTTTGCAGAAATTGCTGGTGGAAGAAGGAGAGTGTTTGACTTGTGGAAGTGCAGAGACGTGATCTTCATATATTTTGGTAATGCAGATAAGTAAATTTGAGGTGCTTGTTGGAAGAGTATAAAAAGACATTTGGTAAGCAAGTACTTGGCACATGTCAGTTTTGCCTCTTGGGGATTGGTGAAGAAAATGGATGGAAGGAATCCAAGAAAATTAAAATATTATTTTAGGTGGATGCGTTATAGAAGATTGCTCATGAATGGAAGAGTGAAAACACAGGAAGAAGCAACGTAAAACCATACAATTAGCTGTGTGTGCAAGAAGCCAGGGCAGGAAAATAGGGCACTAACAGAGTGTGGCAAAAAGTGTGATTATGTTGTATTGATGGTAAGTGTGGAGCCTTGTATACTGTAGGAATAACTGGAAGAATGCAATGATAGATGGCAGCTCATGAGGGACAAAAGAGGGAGGTAGGAGAGTAGAATTTTTTGAACTTTGAATGATAGCAGTGAATGTCATATTGTGTCTAGTGGCTGAATGTCTTTTACATTGTATCTTGTGTTATGATGTGTGTTGAATGGTATTATATTGAAATGTTTATAATACAAAATCTCAATAAAAAAATAAAAAAGTCTGCCATAGGGGTAAGTAGGGCATTTCATTGGGCAAGAAGCTCAGGGATTGAAGGCATCTTAAAAATGTTCCCTTCTTATGAACGTAGATAGTAGCAGTCCTGTTGCACCTAAAACATTTCAGGATGCCCTTCCAGTGAGAGTTCTGCAGGATGGTAGTTGTATATCAGTAACAAGTGAGAATCCTATCGTATCCCTTATGTCAGGAAGCAGTGAAAGTGCAGGAAATGGGCATTGTCTAGCAAGCATTTTTTTTTTATGTGTGTGTTGCTGGGGAATGTAGATCTTTGGTGGACAAACTGAGCGGATGCCTGTTACTGCTTGCACAAGTGGTCCCTCAGCACATCAGGGGCAAGATGATTTTCCAAAAATGGGAAAAACCATAATGTGACATGTTTGCCTCCCCAACCAGTATCTTGCAGAGGCTACTTGTCCCTCATTCCTTCACCGGCAAACTCCTAAAGGAAAAAGTAGTCCAGAGGTGGTTTCCTGAGTTCTTCACACACCCCCACCCCCACCCATTTCCTCTGATAATACAATTCATGCAGAAGGCAAAACTTCTCAAAATGATCATCATAGCTCCTTCTAGCCCTCTACATGCCTCGTTCATCTTTTCCTGCCTAATCTTTTGGAAAAGTTGTTGTCATTGAGTCTCACAAGAATACTACTGACCCATCCAATAGGTAGGTCTTACACATG
Source organism: Protopterus annectens (assembly GCF_019279795.1). Classification (NCBI taxonomy): domain Eukaryota; kingdom Metazoa; phylum Chordata; order Ceratodontiformes; family Protopteridae; genus Protopterus; species Protopterus annectens. The sequence goes on along the minus strand of NC_056727.1, from coordinate 212,095,804 downwards.
TGTCTACTTCCTGGGGTAGCCAGTTGATTCTGTCACTTCCGGTAGATGTTTGTGTTTCACTGTTGCAGTCATCACATTTGGGGTATCCCTGCTGGGGTAGCCCTCGGCTGGCCTGAATACCAGTGACTTAGTATTTATGTGTCAGTGATATAAAGGAAGGCAGCTGACACCATTACTCCAGTCTTTCTTGCTGTGGAGCCCGAAGCAGAAGCAGTTCGCATGAGTGCCGGTCGGTCGCTGCCTGAGTTTTGTTTCCAAATTGAAGTTGAAGTCTTTGAAAGCCAAGTACACCGTTGGGATCCTTTTTTCTTGCACTAACCTATGCCAGAAAAAGTTAATAATTGTCTCGCCTGTGGAAAGCAAATACCACGCCGGGACTTCCACTCCTACTGCATCACTTCTCTAGGCCCAGACTACAACGTCCCTCGTTGTCGGTTCTGTGCTTTAACTCCAGAGCTATTCATCGCCTTGCCCTTCTTGTAGCCAGATATTTCCATTTACAGTCCTTGTATTCCAATATGGCTTCCGTAAGCCATCTGACTGCAGATCTTCCGAAAAAATGTAAAGATAAAGACAGAGACAGACCACACAGGACTAATCCTTCCAATGACACTACCGCCAAGCTGGTCGTCAGTCCTGCGGAATTCAGTGAGGCTCTTTCGCAACCCCTGATGCCTGCTTCAGTTAATTTGCAGGCATCTACTGAGACCCTTTCAGAGTCCGGTATGCCACAGAACTCTTCTTCGTCTAAGGATCCTGCGGTCGTCTCTACCTTGGATGGGTCCGGAGCCGCTGTGCAGGCACCGGTTTCTTTTTTTTTCAAAACAGGATAGGCACCGGTTTCTGAGGAAGTCCTTCACAACACCGAATCCAGACATAAACCGACGCCTTCTTTCACGACTACCGTTCTTTCTAAAATAACCGAGTTCCTTAGTCCCAAGGGTCGAACCGCCCCCAATTAACAGACGTCCAGCCATTCTTTGGTGCCTATTCCCTTGCCTCAGTCACAAATGCTTAGAGTGGCAGTGGACCTTATCATGCTGATTAGGAGAAGCCAAGCCACTCCCTTAAAAAGAAAGAGATCCATCTCCAGTAGTTTTGCCGAACAAGAGTCAGATGAATCTGATGCATCTGAGTATGAAGACCCCTCTCTACTTATGAACATTATGATGCAGAGGAATCTTTTCCTTCAGCCTCTTCCCCAGAGGATTTTCTTTTTTGGGGAAGCCCTGCATACTTTAAGGGAGCATTTCAAATGGGAGAGTCAAGACTATCCACAGTCTAAAAAGAGACTCTGAGAGTTCCTGGACCTTCCACAGCACAGGCCCTTAGCTATCCCCCCAGCCCTAGATGTGTTGGATGATGTCTTCCTTGAATCCAGCTAGACTCCAGATGCCCTCCCTCCTGATCCCAGAAAGCCAGACAGGTGCTACAGAGTCCCTGACTCTCACAAATATCTCTTTAAAAACCCAACAGCAGACCCAGAGGTCATTATTCAAGGCCCTAAAGGGGTTAAAGCTACTTCAGCTAAGAATCCCACCCCCTCAGACAGGGATTCCAGAGCATTGGACAGATGGGGTAAAAAAGTGTACACCTCGGCTACTGTTGCTATCAGGGCACTAAATTGTCAGTTCCATATGCTTAAATATCAGCAACATACCTTGGAACTCCTTAAACAAAAAATATCCTCCTTTCCTGCATGTGCAGAATCTAAAGATTTACAGCAATTAATGCACTCTGCTGGTCAAGTAACTAAACACACTTTGCACTGCAGTTTTGACACCCTAGAAGCTTTTTGCAGTGCAGCAGTCACTGGATCTGTCATTAGAAGACATGCATGACTTAAGGAACAACCCCTGCCAGACCATGTCAAATCAAAATTGTTGGATGGACCCTTGCACAAAGATAACTTATTTGATACTAAAGCAGAAGATGTGTTAAAAAAGATGGAAGAAAAAGCAAAATCTATGCAGACTGTTAAAGATTCTTACAGGTACAGCCCCCTAGGTTCAGCAGGCATTTTCCTTCCAAGCACTGGTCCTTTCCTGCATCTAGTAAACATGGCCAGCCTAGGTCCTGTGCAAACAGACCTCCTAGACTGCAGTCTCATGGGTTGCAGAGATCTAAGCAGTGGACTGCCTCCACTTCAAAACCAGGTAGTTGTAAGCCACCCCCTTATGGTAAAAACTCACAATGACTCACCTCTGCCCACTATCACATACCCCTAGGAGGAAAACTCTTTCACTCAAGCACCTGGACCACCATTACCAAGGACAAATGGGTTCTGAACATTGTGTCTCAGTTGTATAAATTCTCCTTCCACACCCTTCCAACCCCAAAAGGGTTCCCAGATCTACCACCCAATCGGTGGGCAGAGGCTCAAAAGCAAATCCATACCCTGCTGTCCTTGGGAGCAGTAGAACACATTCCTGCAGAGCGGCTAGGCCAACGCTTCTACTCCAGACTTTTTCTGGTACACAGAAAGGAGGGCACCTGGCACCTCATCCTCGTTCTATCTATTCCCAACACCTTCCTGGTGATTTCAAAATGCTCACCCTCCAGCAGCTGCAACCCGTGCTGTCCAAGGATGCTTGGCTAGTCACCCTGGACTTAAGAGGCATACCTCCACATTCCCATCAGGAAGTCCTGCAGAAAATATCTTCGCTTCAGGGCAGGATCTCAACACTTTCAGTTCTCTGCACTTCCCTTTGACTTATTTACTGCTTCCAGAGTTTTCACAAAATGCCTGACTCTGGCCATTGCTTTTTGCAGACAAACAAATATTTAAATTTACCCCTACTTAAACGACTGCCTTATTGAGGCAGACAGCCAGGAAAAGCTGCTCAAATATCTGGCCTTTGTAAAGGACCACTAACCTCTACTAACACAATCAAGGAAAAGAAATCCAAACAGGTACCCACCAAAAGAATAATCTTCCTGGGAGCAAGTCTGGACACAGCATCCCAGATGGCATGCCTAACACCAGAGAAACAAAGTTTCCTATCAGCTTGCTTCTCTCAACTGGCCACCAGGCCCCAGCTTTCTGCAAGGGAAATCCTGCAAGCCCTGGGGTTCATGGCATCTTGCATACACCTTATTCCATATGCCAGACTGCATATGAGGAAACTTCAGTGGTACCTAAAGAGCCTTTGGTATCAACACTCTCAAGATCTGGAAACTCTCTTACCTATCATTCATTGCCTGAGGAAGGAATTTATTTGGTGGGCAACAGCCTGCTCCCACAATAAGGGACTGCCCTTCTCCCCACACCCCGCCACCCAGACCCTCAGCACAGATGCATCAGACTACACTTGGGGTGCACACCTGGATGGCAGGTGCTTACAGGGCCAATGGAACCCCCAGCAACTCCCCCTGCACATCAGTCTAAAAGAGACGATGGCTGTGCAGCAGGCCTTGATAGCTTTCAAACCCCTTCTCCTCCAGGGGTTCTTCTGATCAAAACAGACACCACAGTGATGTGGTACATCAACAAGCAGGGAATGACTCGCTCCTACCTGCTGTGCAGGCTGGCCATAACCCTTGGTTCACAGCCTCTTCTACATCTGTTAGCACAATACCTGACAGGCTCTCTCAACTCCCTGGCAGACCAATTTAACTGTTGAACCCCCATGAGAGGCAGCTCAACAGAAACACTTTCTTACTAATAACTCAAAAATGGGGAACCCAGGAGGTCGACCTCTTTGCCTCCCACACCAACCATCAGCTCAGCAAATTCTGCACCAGGGAGCATCAGTGCATGACATGGAAAGTAGATGCCCTGTCCTTCCCCTGGATAAACCTATCAGTCTGTGCTTTTCCTCCCCTACCTCTCATTCCCAAGGTACTGATCAAAATAAGGGAGGAAAAACCAAGGACCATTCTCATAGCTCCAGACTGGCCCAGACAGCACTGGTAACCCTTGCTGTGCAGCCTGTCCTCACTGCCCCCATGGAATCTTCCTCAGATTCCAAACCACCTGATCCAGAGGGAAGGGGAATTCATACACCCCAATTGCGGACACTCAGTTTGGCAGCTTGGCTTATAACCTGACCCCTGACCAATCTGCCCTCTTCAGTAAACAGGTGCTGGATGTTATCCGAGAGGCCAGACACCGTAGCACCAGAAAGTCTTATGTAGATAAATGGAAAAGGTTCTGAACCTGGATACAGGATAAGGAGGGCAAATGCAGTGCAGCCCTCCATCCCGGATTATTTAGCTGACCTGCTGCACAGTGGTCTCTTTCTCTTGTATAACATTCATGCCTCTGCTATTTCCACTCATTTTCCCACTGAGCAGCCTCTTTTTTTCACACCCTCTTATCAAGCAGTTCCTCAGAAGGGCTAACAACTTTAGGCCCCCCAGAAGGGGACCAACACCAGCTTGGGACCTTAACTTTGTCTTGGAAAAGCTCACCCTGCCTCCATTCAAACCAGGTTCTTCTGCAGAGCTAAAATTTCTCTCCTGGAAGACAGCCCTCCTCCTGGCCATCACTTCAGCCAGAAGAGTCTCTGAGCTGCAAGCACTCATGGCAATGGAACCCTTCATCATCTTCCATGTAGACAGGGTATCCCTCAGAAATAATCCATCCTTCATGCCCAAGTTGGTATCCAGTGCGTCTCTCAACCAATCCATCCATTTTGCCCACCTTCTTTCCTAACCCTCAAAACAAGGGGGAAAGGATTCTGCATTCTCTAGATGTGTAGACACAGCTCGGGTACTATCTGGACAGGACTAAACCCTTCAGATAATCTGATCAACTGCTGGTTAGCTTTGCTTCAGGGGCAGAGGGCAAAGCCATCTCCAAACAAACCATTTCCAAATGGATAGCACACTGCATCCATTTCCGCTACAAACAGCATGGTAAGCCTCCCCCAAGGGGGTCAAAACCCACTCTACCAGAGCAGCCTCCACTTCTGCATCATTCCTCAGAGGAGTCCCCACCTGGGACATCCTGGAGGCTGCCACCTTGGACATCTGTTCACACCCTTACCAAACATTACCACCTGCCTTTCTTTTCTAAATCCAAGGCAGGTTTTGCCTCTGCAGTCTTGCAGGGCATGCTAGCCAGCCCCTAGCTTCCTTGACTGCCTCCACCCATTTCCTCTGCTTTGGGAATCCACCCAAATGTGATGACTGTAACAGTGAAACATGAAGAACATAGTACAGTTGTGTACATTTACCATAAATGTAGATGTTCGAGTGTCTTTACTGTTGCAGTCCTGGTTTCCCTCCCTCCTTCCCCCTTTTTCTTTTTGTTTCCTTCTTCCTTGTTGTTCTCCTGTCCTTACAAGGGACTTGGTATTTTTTTTTCACTGGTGAGGTCCTGCCACCAGAGCCTGGCCTCCTACTTTGGGGTCTCCTGACTGGTTAGGGCAAGAAAACTTGATGTAATGGCGTCGGCTGCCTTCCTTTATACCACTGACAACCTGATGTCAGTCTTCAAGCGACAGCAACCGACACCAAAATACTAAGTCTCTGGTATTTAGGCCCACTGAGGGCTACCCCAGCAGAGATAACCCAAATGTGATGACAGCAACAGTGAAGACACTCAAACATCTACATTTATGGTAAGTGTACACAACTGTACTTTTTAGTAATCCCTCCTTTTTGGTAGGGTTGTCAGTATACTCTTTCTTCCCCAAAAACACAGTTTGAGGAAAACTTTGAGGGAGAAAGGGATACATTTCTCAGTGCAGGCCAATCCTCTGAGTTTAGTATCCGTTTTGGCTCCTATTCATGCATTCTCAGAAAATACCTCTAATTTCTTTTTGAAACTGGAATAAGTATTTTTTTCTCTCTCCATATCTGAAGAACACCAAACATTCACCTGTCTGTCTTTAGCTCATTAGGTCCCCTATCATTGGCGAGTCCCCACTAGGAGGACAAGAGTTAATTAGAGTCTCCTTCATACAGGCAGCCATGGAAGTAGTTTTTGTCCTTGCCAGGAATCAAGCAATTAGGGTGTTTCTCCATAAGGCCATAACTCCTGTCTTGGTGGATGACATTAGCACCTCTGTCTCTGTCGGGCATCCTGTACTTTTTACTACATGTGAATGTTCCCACCCACATTCTAATGAGGACTACTGTCACCAGCTTTGGAGCTCAGCCCACATCCATGTTCCTATATTTCCTGGTGCCTTGCATGCCTCTGCTCACAGTATGGTGATCATTTGACCTCTGACACCACTACCTCTGCTCAGCATGAACTAAGTCAGCACTCTATTCACTTCCACTGTCCACCACCTGACTCTTCTAGCACTTGAACTCAAGTTGTCCAAGGTATTGGCGGGGTTTTTTCCCTCTGTATGACAGAGCCAGGCACTGGATTGTTATTCTTCCATTGAAGTATATTTTGCTGTCATCTATTACTTTCACCAAAGCCAGGATTCTAATGCTTTTAGAAGTTTTAGCTTAAGTGAACGTGTGCAAGGCATATATTAGTGACATATTTTTGTTGAGGCCTCTGCTGAAAGATCCAGTTTTTCTGTGAGACTTGTACTTTGACTGAGACTGCTAGTATAGCCGAATTGAAGTTCCTTGCTTTTAAGACACTTTCCTTGCACTTCAGCCAGAAAGATTTCTGAACTACATGCATTTTCTTCTCACCCACCTTATTTGATCTTCCACTAAAACAGGAGCATTACTGTTAGAACCAATTCTTTTTTTTTTCTCCTAAAAACATTTTCATTAAATTATCTCATATGACATAGGCAATCTTACACTTATATAAATGAAAAACAAACAACATTGACATTGCTTTAGTTGCAAACATTATACATCACAGACACCATTGAAACAACTGTAGTTGCAAACATACATCACTTATAATCTATCCAGTCATTGTCAATTAAACATCATATGGCTCATTCAAATCCTTCCTCTTAAACCTCATTCCTTCACTGCATATATTGCTCCCACAATTCCCATTTTTTCGTATATAGTTTGCTCCTCCCTTTTCTAAAGATCCCAATTAAAGTTGTTTTCTCTCTGTTACTATATTCACTGCTTCTAATAAAGTTGGTCTAGACTTTGATTTCCTTTTTCCAGTAATTGCTTTTTTGTCAGCCACCATAATTAGACTCAGCAAGGCTTTGCTATGTGTAGGCAATTCTGATTCTGTTTCTTAACTCAAAACACATCTCCCTAGTCAATCTTATCTGCTCAACCCGCATCCCAACACAACGCGGTCTGCAAGGAATATCTAAAGTCTGCCAGCTCACTACACTCCCAAAAAATATGTTCCCAGCACCTCTTTTCTGCCCGTCACACCTCCCTCATCTACCTGAGGAAAAATTGTTTGGCGTCTACTTGGCGTATAAAAAATACCTATGTAAACACTTCCAGGCAAAAATCCTAAATCTTCTAGACTTTGTTGCATATTTAGGAGGTACACTTGTATCCTCCCATTGTCTGTTTGTGTATTGCTTATCCAATATCTCTTCCCAATCCTTTCTAAGCTCCAGTGATTTATTCTTACAGTTGTCATGCAATGTTTTTATATGTTCTACTAATTATTCCTTTTTTAATAGCAGCTGCTGTTCTAGATTCTATTAAAAACTCTGCCAGTGCTGATCTTTCATTTAAGAGCCCCCTATTTCTCTCTGCCTATACTCTGATATCAATCCTTGATAGGGAAAACCACCTCTAACCTGCAGTCCAGATAAATTCTTGGCCTCTTCTGATTCTGTTACCCTTCCCTTTCTAGTTATTTGCTCCCAATACCTTGGTTCTTTTGCCAGTTTCTCCAATAAATTCCAGCCCCCTCTTGCCTATTATCTGTATCCCTACAAACAGTCAACCCAATTGGCAGAATCTCCTTTCTCCATTCTCGTGCTGGTTTAGTTTTTAGAATACTCCTTGCTATTTTATGAATGTAATACTCTATATGATATTTGTCCTCCTTAACAGTCTGCATTCAAAATTCCAATCTCTCCTTATTTCTTGAGCTTCTCCCTTGTGTCATCATCATTCCATTCCACTTAGAATTATAGATGTTCTTCGTGTTTCACTGTTGCAGTCATCACACTTGGGTTATCTGCCTGCAGGTAGCCCTCAGTCAACCCGAATACCAGTCTCTTAGGATTTCTGCGTCGGATGCTGTCACCTCTTCTATGACGTCAGGGGTATAAAACATGCAGCCGACACCATTACATCAGCTTTTCTTGCCATGCCGGAGCCCGAAGCAGAAGCAGTTCGCAAGTGCCGGTCGGCCGCAACCTGAAATTTTCATTTTTCAAGTTTCAAGCCTGAAGTCTTGTAAAGCGAAGTACCCCATTGGGGATCCTTTTTTCTTGCTCTAACTGATGTCAGAAAAAGTTAACAATTGTCTTGCCTGTGGAAAGCAAATACCTCGCAGAGATTTTCATTCTTACTACGTCACCTGTTTAGGCCCAGACCATGATGTTCCTTGCTGTCAGTTTTGTGCCTTAACGCCCAAACTATTGTCGCCAAATTCTTTCACACACATTCTCCATATTCCGAAATGGCTTCGATAAGCCATCTGACTACCAATCTTCCGAAAAAACGTAAGGATAAAGACAGGAACAGACCGCATAGGCCGGTACTCAGTGAGGCGCCTTCGCAGCCCCTGATACCCACTTCTACAGATTGCAGGCCTCTGCTGAGACCCATTCGGAGTCCGATATGCCGCGAGTTGCTTCTTTGACTATGGAACCTGCGGATGTCCCTACCTTGGATGGGTCCGGAGCCGCTGTGCAGGCACCGGCTTCTGAGGGTGTATTCCAACCTTCCGATGTTCGTATTAAACCGACATCTTTGTCTTTGGCTAAAACGACTGAGTTTCTCAGGCCAAGAGTTCACACTACACCTAGAAAAACGATGACCAAAGCGCATGCTCAAGCTCCCATGCCACGGAAACAAATGCTTAGAATGGCTGAAGACCTTATAACTTTAATTAAGGGAAGCCAGCTTCCCCCTCTGTAAGACAAAGGATTGATTTTCCTTCTGATTCTACAGACCGTGAGTCCAGTGACTCTGATCCCTCTGTTTACCAGGACATTCCCTTATCTTCCTATGAGGAATTCAGATGCAGAGGATTCCATTCCCTCTGCCTCCCCTCCAGAGGACTTTTCTTTTGGTGAAACCTTGCATACCTTAGGAAAGCATTTCTGCTAGGAATGCCAGGACTGCCCACAGTCCAAAAAGAGACTCACAGAATTTTTAGACTTGCCTCAGCACAGGCCTCTAGCTATACCCCCTGTCCTGGATAGTGTAGATGATGCCTTCATGGAGTCCAGTCTTACTCCTGATTCTTTACCTCCAACTCCTATAAAGCCCGACAGGTACTACAGAGTACCTGACTCTCACCAATTTCTCTCTAAGAATCCCACTGTGGCTCCAGAGACCGTTTCCCAGGGACCTAAAGGTATTAAGGCCACTACAGCCAAAAACCCTACCCCTTCGGACAGGGATTCTAGAGCTTTAGACAGATGGGGTAAGAAGGTATACACCTCTGCAACTCTTGCTGTAAGGGCTTTAAATTGCCAGTTTCACATGTTGATGTATCAGCAGCATATCATGGAACTAATTAAACAGAAAATGTTGTTGCTTCCAGATTGTGCAGAGAATAACGATTTACAAGAGTTAATGTATTCTGCAAACCAAGTTAGTAAACTTACTTTGCAGGGTGGTTTTGATGCCTTAGAAGCATCTTGCAGGGCTGCTGTCACTGGATCTGTATTGAGAAGGCATGCTTGGCTGAAGGAACAAATCTTGCCATACCATGTCAAAGCAAAATTGCTAGATGCTCCATTAAACTAAGAACACTTGTTTGGCACTAAAGCAGAAGTTGTTCTTAAAAAGATGGAGGAAAAAGCTAAATCTATACAAACTGTTACAAATTTCTTACAGGTACAGCCACCTATTTTCAGTAGGCATTGGCCTTCTAAAAACTGATCCTTTCCAGTCCCTCTCATTCCAAACCCAGGGGCAACAGACCACCAAGACTACAGTCTCAGGGTATGCAGAGATCTAAGCAATGGAGTGCTCCCACCTCTAAAACTGGGAGTGGTAAGCCACCCCCTTATGGAAAAAGTTCACAATGACTTGTCTATCATTCTTCCCAGCCATGCACAAGTACTTGCACCCCTGGGAGGAAAACTCACCCTGCATGCTAAAAAATGGGATGTCCATTACCCAGGACCAATGGGTCCTAAGCATTGTATTCCAGGGATACAGATTCTCCTTCCACTCAATGCCAACCCCAAGCAGTTTGTCAGATCTTCCTCCAAACCAGTGGGCAGAGGCCCAAAAGCAAGTACTTTCTCTTCTCAGTATCAGGGTTATTCAACCTGTTCCAGTAGAGCAAATGGGGACAGGGTTTCTCTTCCAGACTGTTCCTGGTGCCCAGAAAAGAGAGCTCATGGTGCCCTATACTGGATCTGTCCATTCTCAGCACCTCCCTGGTGGCCCCAGAATTCAAAAGGCTTACACTACAACAGCTGCTTCCTATGCTAGCCAAGGACTCCTGGCTAGTCACCCTAGACTTGTAAGAAGCGTATCTGTACATTCACATAAGGGAATCTTGCAGGAAATGTCTACATTTCAGGGCAGGCTCTATGCACTATCAGTTCTCTGCACTTCCCTTTGGCTTATCTGCTGCACCCAGGGTATTAAAGTGCCAGACTCCAGCCGTTGCATAATGCAGGCAGAGAGATATTCAAATTGATTGTGCAGAGAATAATGATTTACAAGAGTTAATGCATTCTGCAAACCAAGTTAGTAAACATACTTTGCAGGGTGGTTTTGATGCCTTAGAAGCATCTTGCAGGGCTGCTGTCACTGGATCTGTTTTGAGAAGGCATGCTTGGCTGAAGGAACAAATCTTGCCAGACCATGTCAAAGCAAAATTGCTAGATGCTCCATTAAACTAAGAACACTTGTTTGGCACAAAAGCAGAAGTTGTTCTTAAAAAGATGGAGGAAAAAGCTAAATCTATACAAACTGTTACAGATTTCTTACAGGTACAGCCACCTATTTTCAGTAGGCATTGGCCTTCTAAAAACTGATCCTTTCCAGTCCCTCCCAGGCCTTCTCAGTCCAAACCCAGGGGCAACAGACCACCAAGACTACAGTCTCGGGGTATGCAGAGATCTAAGCAATGGAGTGCTCCCACTTCTAAAACTGGGAGTGGTAAGCCACCCCCTTATGGAAAAAGTTCACAATGACTTGTCTATCATTCTTCCCAGCCATGCACAAGTACTTGTACCCCTAGGTGGAAAACTCACCCTGCATGCTAAAAAATGGGGATGTCCATTACCCAGGACCAATGGGTCCTAAGCATTGTATCCCAGGGATACAGATTCTCCTTCCACTCACTGCCAACCCCAAGCGGTTTGCCAGATCTTCCTCCAAACCAGTGGGCAGAGGCCCAAAAGCAAGTATTTTCTCTTCTCAGTATCAGGGTTATTCAACCAGTTCCAGTAGAGCAAAGGGGACAGGGTTTCTCTTCCAGACTGTTCCTAGTGCCCAGAAAAGAGAGCTCATGGTGCCCTATCCTGGATCTGTCCATTCTCAGCACCTCCCTGGTGGCCCCAGAATTCAAACGTCTTACACTACAACAGCTGCTTCCTTTGCTAGCCAAGGACTCCTGGCTAGTCACCCTAGACTTGTAAGAAGCTTATCTGCACATCCCCGTAAGGGAATCTTGCAGGAAATGTCTACATTTCAGGGCAGGCTCTATGCACTATCAGTTCTCTGCACTTCCCTTTGGCTTATCTGCTGCACCCAGGGTATTAACAAAGTGCCTAACAAAGTGCCTGGCTCCAGCCATTGCATAATGCAGGCAGAGAGATATTCAAATTTACCCATACTTGGATGATTGCCTGATTCAGGGGAATAGTCAGGAATTGCTCCTTCAGCACCTGGCGTTTGTAAAGAGACTTCTAACTTCTCTGGGGTACACCATCAATAAAAAGAAATCACGTCTGGTGCCCAGCCAAAAGATTGTATTCCTGGGAGCAAGCTTGAACACAACTTCCCAGATGGCATTCCTCACTTCAGAAAAACACGTTCATTTGACAAACTACTTCAAACTAATGGCCTCCTAGACCCAGCTTATCTGCAAGAAAAATACTGCAAACCCTAGGGTTCATGGCCTCATGCATTCTACTAATTCCATATGCAAGACTGCATATTTATTTATTTATTTAAATTTGTTGAACGGGAGTGTCCGACTGGACGTAGGTCCATTTTCAGCGGAGGTCCGGGGAGAAAAGCTCCACAGTAAAATAAACAGACAGTAGTTACATTGGATTACATAGCGATTAACAATTTAACATAGCAATTACTTACAACATATTTACAGATGAAGAACATAGTACATCAGTAGACAACTAGAATCTTTATCAGTGAAGTACATAACAGACATTAACAAATGTTACAATGAGAAGTTCCTGCTGTATAATAAGTACTACGCTTATGAGCATTTGAGCTTGTTATAATCAAGGTAGTTAGTGGAGTGGAGAGAAAGGTAGTGGTTGGATGGGGTGGATGATATTAGAGTGAGAGTTGCAAGGGCATAGCCAGTATGTTTTTAGGTGCACTTTTAGTAAAGTTTGAAGTGGGTGCATGATGGCACAGAGGTAATTGTGGGTGGGAGTGAGTTCCATAATTTGGCTATGGCGCAAGAGAATAGTGCTTCACCAGCAGAGTTATTGGCTTTAGTGATCTGCAAGTGATTTTTGTTGCTGGATCTTAGTGGTCTGGTGGTGCGATAGGGTTGGAGTAGGTTCTGGAGGGATGGGACATTTAGTGGATGGTTTACTAGTTTGTGGGCGAGTGAGAGTTGATACCACTGAAGGAGGTGAGAGAGTTCAAGCCAGCCCAGTTCAGCAAGTGAGAGACAGTGGTGACTACGGTAGGATGCCCCTGTGGCGAATTTGGCGATTTTGTTGTAGCAGGTCTCTAGCTTGTTTAGATCACATTGCCTTAGGTTGATATATATTGGAGAGGCATAAAGTAGGGTGGAGATAAGGTGGGAATTTGCTATTGAAATCTTTGCTGCATTGGTGAGAAATTGCTTATTTCTGTATAACGCTCCTAGTTTTTTGTGGACTTTTTTTATGGTCATGGATATGTGAATGTCAAATTTTAGTTTATTGTCTATTTCCACTCCTAGCAATTTGGTGTGTTCCGTTGGGTGTATAGTGGTGTTGTCTTTTGCTGTGATGTTAAAGTGAGAATTGTTTTGAGTTTGTTTGGTGGGTTGGAAGATAAGTAGTTTAGTTTTGTTTGGGTTGAGTATTAATTGGGCATCGGATAACCATGTTTCAACAGAGGAAAAGGCTTCCTGTGTGACTTTTTGCAGTTTGGGTAGGGACTGAGCTGAGCAGATGATGGTCGAGTCATCTGCATATTGTATGAGTGTGCCATGTTTGGTGGCAGAGGCTAGATTATTGGTGTAAACTGGGAAGAGTAGGGGTCCAAGGATGGATCCTTGGGGAACCCCTATGCAAACGGGTAGTTGGGGAGATGTGTCATTCTGCCATACAACGGATTATTGGCGGTCAGCCAGGTAACTCTGAAACCAGTTGGTGACTGATTGTGAGAAGGATAGGTTATTTTTTTTTTAAAACAAGTTTATTGTTTTAACATATAAGAGAAATATCATAACAATTTTATACAAATAATTAAAAATAGGTATTATTATAATATTCAACAAACCAACTAAAGTATTTACAAAGACATCCACTACAATCAGATCAATTAATTAAACTAAAATACTGTGCTATTGAAATTAGAATTTTTTTAACAAATTTTGTAAATTATCCCATACAATAAAATGTGATGTTTTTCTAGTTGTTCTCATTCTAATTGTGCTTATTTATATGACACATTATATTCATAACATTTTTAAATTCATTGAATGAAGGAGGTGTATCTGAAATCCAATTTCTAGTTATTATTTTCCTAGCCACTGCTAGGATAGACCATAACAAGGGAAGCTTAATCTTTTTAACACATTGAGGTACAGGTGTGTTGAATAATATAAGAGACTTAGAAATAATGAAATTATCTGTAAAAGAGCCTGCAAAATTCATTAATTGACTTCCAGTATTCTTTCAACTTCATACAGTCATAAAACATATGAGCCCAGTCAGCATTAATTTCTACATTACATCTCTTACATAGATTATCTTTATTATTAATTTTATTCATCATCAAAGGTGTATAAAAAGATCTATGTAAACATTTCCATGTATAAAGTCTCCAGACAATGGAAGATGTAGTTCTATAAGCAGATTCCAATATATATTGTTTATCTTGTTGAGTTGGTGGGTCCCCATTAATAGAGGTGAAATAATTCCAGTATGAATCTACATTGTAAAAAGTTTCTTGTCTGATAATTTTATGTATATATGAAAGTTTACCTTTATCAGAAACTTTATGCTGTAAATTTATTATCAAGTAATCAATCAGTTTTGGAATAGATTCTTAAACTGTTATAGACATTAGATCTATTCTATCAATGAGATGTCTAAAGATCTGAACCTCTAACCAGCAAGTTTCTCTTAGATCAAATTCTTGTTTTAAGAAATCTAGATTTTTAACTTTATTATCAGATATCAGCTGATACCAGTACTTTAGATTATTATCTATAGCTAAATGAGCTCCTTCAGAAGTAGATGACATAAGCATACCCTGAGTATAAATTATAGGGAATACAATAAAATTCCATTCCCTATACTTAGGGTGCATGAATATAAAGTTACGATAACTAATAATAATATTTAATGGGTAACAGACCATATGTTTAGGTGTAATAGGTGAAGTACAAAATTCCTTTAGCAACCACAACATGGAGTTATTTATAATCATATTTTTATGTGTTAAGGAGATTTTCATGAAGTGCATACTAATTAGCTCCCAATAATCTTTCCATTTTGACATATGACCGATCTATTAATAAAGTAATAACTTTTATAATAGAAGACATAATATATAAATTAAAGTCTGGAAAAGAAATACCCCCTTGAGACCAGCTATTAGTATGTTTCTTTAATGCAATCCTAGGTCTATTGGGTGCCCATAAGAAATTTAACATTAGTGTATTCAGTTTCTTGATAGTTATTTTTGTAGGTGAAAGTATTATTGATTGTATTAAGTATAAAATCTTGGGGAATATTATCATTTTAATAATTGTAAGTCTCTCCTCCATAGTAAAAAACATATTATTCCAGGTATTAAAAAGATTTTGTATATTAAGAAAACAGGTATTATAGTTACTATATATAATAGATTTAATATCTTTAGATAGTATTATACCTAAATAAGTTATCTGACCTGAGTTGGGTACATATTTAGTAAAATCACTAATGAGAGTATTTTTTCGTGTATATATAGGTAGTATTTTAGTTTTTTCTTCATTGAATATTAAACCAGAAATACTTTTAAAATTCATCATTTTATCAAATAAAGACTGCATAGAAGAATTAGATCCTGCTGATGTAATTAGAACATCATCTGCAAAAAGTTGAATTTTTGATGTTGTAGTTTCTTCTATTTCAAAACCCTCTATGTCAGTACTGTTTCTAATCAAATTAGCCCAAGGCTCCATTACTAAAGTGAATAATAGTGGAGAAAGTGGATATCCTTGCTTTGTACCTTTAAGAATGGGTATTTTTTGTGAAACATATGTTCCTACCTTAATATAAGCCAGCGTTCCTTTGTATAAATGCTCAATTAAATTTACAAATGCATCAGAGAAATTTGTGCACTTCAGTAAGGTAAACAGATAGTCCCAACTTACTGAATCAAATGCTGAACCTATATCAAGACTAATAAGTGTTAAATCTTTCTTTTTCCTATTTGCAAAATCAATTAATGTTAAAGTTCTTCTTATATTATCAAAAGTATTTCTATTTACAGTGAAGCCCGTCTGATCTATGTCTATAATGCCGGGGATAATTGTCTTCAATCTATCAGCAAAAATACTCATAAACATTTTATAATCAACATTAAGTAATGAGATGGGTCGATATGAAGAACATCTAGTTGGATCTTTATTA
The DNA here is from genome assembly GCF_019279795.1 of Protopterus annectens. Classification (NCBI taxonomy): domain Eukaryota; kingdom Metazoa; phylum Chordata; order Ceratodontiformes; family Protopteridae; genus Protopterus; species Protopterus annectens. The sequence goes on along the minus strand of NC_056727.1, from coordinate 212,079,776 downwards.
GGTTTTAAAATTGGTGAAATAAATGTATATTGCCAAGATGGGGGGGTTATTAACTCAGTTTGGGCCAGAATAAAAACCTTATGTATTAATGAATATGTAGTTTTAGAAAGGATTTTATATATCTCTGGTATAATACCATCATTACCCGGTGCTTTGTTTGATTTAAGCTTATTTATTTAAAAGGAAGGATAGGTTATTGAGGACAGAGATAAGTTGTTTGTGTGGGACCATGTCAAATGCTTTAGATAGGTCTAGGAAAGTAGCAGAGGAGAGATAGCCATTGTTTTTATGCTGAAGGGTAGTGTTAGTAAATGAGAGTAAGGCAGTGGTGGTGCTATGGTTTGGTCGGAAACCATGCTGAGTACTGGAAAGGATGTTGTTAGTAAGTAGGTAGTCTGAGACCTGAGAGTGTATGCATCTCTCTAGCATTTTGGAGAGTGGAGAGAGAATAGCTATGGGGCGGTAATTGGTTAGTTCTGCGGAGGGTCCGCCTTTGTGTAGGGGAATTATATGTGATACTTTCCACAGTGTGGGAACGTAAATTTCTGACAGAGATCCGTTAATCAAGATGGATACTGGGTAGGCCAGAGTATCAGCTGCGATTTGTAGGTATTCACTTGGGAGGTTGTCTGCTGCTAATTTGGTGGGTTTAAGTTTAGTTAAGAGTTTTTTTATGTTGGAGGTAGGTACAGGAGAAAAAGAGAAGGCAGTGGGGAGATTACTAGTTGATGGTGTGGGTTGGAGGGGAGGGGGGTTGTGTTTAGCTAGTGATAGTATGGTTTGGGTGAAGTGTGTGTTGAATGAGGTAGCAATATTTTCTGAGGAGTGAGGGATGTTAGGAGGAGGGGTACTGACTTTACCTGGGTGGAGGATGGAGTTTATGGAGGACCAGAATTGTTTGGGGTTGTGTTGTGAGGAGTCTAGGGCAGACTGGTAGTATTGAAATTTGTCCTGTTTTATTAGCTTTTTGACTCTATTGCGTAGTTCTAGGAATTTCTGTCTAGCTGAGGGGGTTTTGGTTTTGCGCCAGTGCTCCCAGGCTTTATCCCGGTTTTTCATTTCTGACTTAGTGGTTTTCTGTAGCCATGGGGAGGGTTGTGCTTTGGTTCTGGAAAATCTTATGGGGTCATGGTAATTAAGGATGTTCAGGAAGGTAGTAACTGCGTCATCTAGACTGAGGTACTTTAGAGGATGCCAGTTACATTCTTTGAGGGATGAGATGAATGTGAGTGGGTTAAAATTTAGTTTTTTACGTATTTGACGGTAGATAACAGGTTTAGCTTGGTATAGGTATTTTTTGAGTAGGAATGTTGGGGAGTGATCACTGAGGCTATCTGATAAGCAGCCTGTTATATATGACTGAGGGCTCTTACTGACTAGTATCCAATCCAGGGTAGTGTGCTTGTTGGAGTTTTTATTTATCCTGGTTGGTGACTGGACTAGTTGGGTGAAGCCATGAAGGTGTACATGATGGGTTGGATTGTTGCCAGAATAGGATTGCCAGTCAATATTGAAATCACCTGAGATGATAGTTTCTTGGGGGAGATGGTGGGTAGACCAGCTGAGGAGGTTTTCTAGTGGAGGGATGATGTCCTTCAAGGATGCATCTGCAGTCCTTACAAATGGGTTGTCCTGTCGTCAGGCAGCCCTTCGGTCGGCCGGATTCCAAAGTCTGGGTCTGGCCTCGGCTGGTGTCGCACATCACCCGACGTCATAGCTGCAGTTCTTCGGGTATAAAGGCATCAGCCGACGCCATTTTCCTCAGTCTTTCTTGCCGCGTGGCGCCCGAAGCAGAAGCTGTTCGCAAGTGCCGGTCGGTCAGATCCAGAGATTACTACTCTTCGAAGACTTCTAAAAAGCTAAGTACCCCGTTGGGGACTCTTTCTTGCCTCAGCCGATGTCAGAAAAAGTGAATAACTGTTTAACTTGTGGGAAACAAATACCTCATAAAGATTTCCACTCTTACTGTTTACCTTGTTTAGGCCCAGACCACGACGTAGCAGCTTGTTTAGCCTGTGCTTCTTTCAACCGCAACGCTTAGGCGCCGGTCGGAGTTTGCTGAACAGTTTTTCGGCTCAGATTTTGCGTACATAATGCCGTCGGATCCTCCGACTACTCAAATTGTTAAGAAACGCAAAGAAAAGGACCGACACTCGCGGTCCGGGGGTTCGGCCGAAACCACGGTTAAGCAAACCGCTGGTGTCTCGGTTTCGGCCGAAACCGAGCAAACGGTTCAATCTTCAGCCGAATCCATGACAACTACCGAGGCCCCCTCTACCCTAGTTGAATCGGCCTCTGAAGTTTTACCTACTACTGTGGTTTCACAAGACTTATCGGACACCATCCCTTTGGATGTTTCTACCCCAGCACGTGGTGCTGCTAGGCCTCCTGCAGCCATGTCTATAAAGGCCTTTGCCAGGGCTAAAGCAGCCAAAACTTCTAAGTCTGTGCCTGTTAAGCCCCCCTCTCACAGACCCAGTTCCAGTTCCCAAATGCTTACTCTGGCAGAGGATCTCATCTCTTTAATAAGGGGATCCCAATCTCACCCAGACAGGGCCTCTCAACCTCCAGAAAAGAGACCTAGAGCAGAGCCCCCTGAGCCAGTGTCCTCAGATGACTCTTCTGATGATACAGACAATACAGACCATCCAGAGGCTCCTTTTTCTACTTATGAAGATTCCGATGCTGAAGAATCTATTCCTTCTGCTTCTCCACCAGAGGAATTTTCTTTTGGGGAAACTTTACATGCCATGAGAGAGCAATTCCAATGGCAGGGGCAAGATTTCTCAGATTCAAGGAAAAGGCTTAGGACCGTTTTACACTTACCGCAACATAGGCCTTTAGCTATACCTCCAGTTCTTCCTGTTGTGGATGATGCATTTAATGATGCTTGCACTGCTCCTGATACTTTACCTCCAGCCCCTGCTAAGCCCGATAGGTTCTACAGGGTCCCGGACACTCATCACCATTTATACAAGGCTCCTTCGCAGATCCTGAGACTATCTTCCAGGGGCCTAAGGCAGTAGCCGACCTCAGCTAAAACCCTCCCTTCTGAAAGGGAATCCAGGTCCTTAGAGAGATGGGGTAAAAAAGTATACACCTCTGCTACTCTCTCAGCTAGAGCATTGAACTGTCAGTTTCATATGATCCAATACCAAGAGTTTATGCTTGATCAGTTAACTAAGAAACTGTCCTCGGATGATTCTTTAGATAAGAAATATGTTCTAGAAATGGTGAATAACATTCAGCAGGTTAGTAACCATTCCTTAAAATGTGGCTATGATGCACTGGAGGCTTCATTTAGATCAGCCATGACTGGCACAGTTATAAGAAGGCATGCATGGTTGAAAGAACAGGTCTTGCCGGATCATGTTAAAGCAAAGCTATTAGATGCTCCTATGGATAAGGCCAGTTTATTTGGTTCTCCTGCCCAACAGGTACTGAAGAAAATGGAAGAGAAGGCAAAATCTGTACAAACAGTAAAAGATTTCTTACAGGTTCAGCCTCCAAGGTTTAGCAGGAACTGGCCTTCCAAAATTGGTCCTTTCCAGACTCCTCTAAAACTCAGAGAGGCAGGAATAGGCGCTCAAGAGGCAGAAATCAATCCAGAGGAGGTGCCTACAGGGACGCCAGTGGCAAGGTAACAACCAGAGGCACAGACACAACCACTACCACTGCAACAGGACAATCACAGTGACTTGGCTTTGACACCGCCTACCAGGGAACAAATAGCAGCACCCTTAGGCGGAAAGTTAGCATTATTTTCAAAAAACTGGCACTATATCACAAGAGACAAGTGGATTTTGCAAACCATAGACCAAGGCTACAGGTTTCATTTCCACACTTTACCCAGAAAAAGAGGAATGCCAAACCTACCACCAAATCAAAAGACAGAAGCTCTAAAACAAATAGCTCAATTAGCAAGGATGAGAGCTGTGGAAAGGGTAACACCTATGGAACAAGGCAAGGGATTTTACTCCAGACTCTTCCTGGTACCAAGAAAAGAAAAAAATTGGAGGCCTATTCTCGACCTGTCCGCTTTAAACACATTCATCATTGTTCCAAAATTTAAAATGCTGACCCTACAGCAACTTCTTCCCATGCTGGGCAAGGAGTATTGGCTGGTAACTCTAGATCTCAAGGAGGCATACCTGCACGTCCCCATACGACCACATTGCAGAAGATACCTCAGATTTCTTGCAGGATCAGAGCATTATCAATTCTCAGCATTGCCCTTTGGCTTATCTACTGCCCAGAGTGTTCACGAAATGCCTGGCATCAGTAATCGCTCACTGCAGGCTTCAGGAATCCAAATGTATCCATACCTGGACGACTGCCTGATACAAGCGGACAACAAAAACAAGCTAACAGAAGACTTACAAAGAGTCATTTGCTTACTACAGGCCCTGGGATTCACAGTCAATATAAAAAAGTCAAGACTGATACCATCCCAAACAATAACCTTCTTAGGTGCAGAATTGGACACAGTAAAACAGATGGCATTCCTAACTGCAGAAAAACAAGAACAACTTCCTCTCTACTTTTGGCATTAACAAAGCAGAACAAACTAACAGCAAGGAAAGTACTGCAGGCCTTGGGCTTCATGGCATCCTGCATAATCCTGGTCCCCATGCCAGACTGCATATGAGAAAGCTACAGTGGTACCTAAAGAATTTATGGTCTCAACACAGGCACAGCTTAGAAACCGAAATACCACTAATTCCATGCCTGAAACAAGAGTTCCTATGGTGGGCTCAGGCATGCCAGTCAAACCCAGGTTTGCCCTTCCACAGCATTCAACCAAGCCAAACCATCACAACGGACGCCTCAGACCTCTGTTGGGGGGCCCACATGCTGGACAAGTGCATACAAGGCTTATGGACTCCAGAGCAGCTGCACCTGCACATAAATCAAAAAGAAATGCTGGCAGTACAACTAGCAATCCAGAATTTCAGACCATTCCTCCAGGAAGGCCAGTTGATGATAAGGACAGACAACACCACAGTCATGTGGTACATCAACAAACAGGGAGGCACTCATTCATACCCTCTATGCCGAATGGCCCTGGACATTTGGAATATGGCTCTGAGTTACAACATTCAGTTACAAGCAATTTTTGTACCGGGAAAAGAAAACATCCTAGCAGACATATTAAGCAGAACTACCTCGGATGCTCACGAATGGATGCTACACCCGGACATCTTCAAGGCCATCACAAAGAAATGGGGACTGCCACAAATAGACCTATTCACATCCCCACTCAATCACCAGCTCAAGAAATTCTGCACAAGGACATACCACCCACTTGCTTGGAAGGTGGACTCTCTATTCTTCAGTTGGAAAGGCCTGACAGCATATGCATTCCCACCTCTTCCTTTGATGCACAAGGTGCTATTGAAAATCAAAGAGGAACGTCCAAGGATAATTCTGATAGCTCCAGATTGGCCAAGACAACATTGGTACCCATTACTAAGGAGCATGTCTCGGGGGAGAATGTGGACACTACCCCTGATTCCCTTGATGTTAACTCAGAACAACTACAACATCCTGCATCCAAACCTGAAAACTCTGCAACTGACTGCCTGGAACATTACATAAGAGCAACTAACCCAGATTTATCCCAAAGGGTTAAAGACATTATCCTTGAGGCCCGCAGACCCTCAACAAGAAGGAACCATGCAGGAAAATGGAAAAGGTTTCTCATTTGGAGTACCGACAGGGGCAAAGATGTGTCAAAGGTAGACATTGCCAACATCCTGGAGTATTTGGCAGAGCTTTTCCATACAGGCCTGTCCTATTCCTCCATCAAAATACATGCATCAGCTATTTCTGCAGAATACAGCTTCGATCCACCTGTCTTTTCGCATCCTCTACTCAGGCAGTTTCTGAGAGGAATTAAGAATGTAAAACCTCCTAGGAAACCACCATTACCAGCATGGGACTTGAACTTTGTACTAGAAAAATTGACACTTCCCCTTCGAACCAGCAGCAACAGCAGATCTTCAACACCTATCCTGGAAAACTGCTTTCCTGCTGGCAATTACCTCAGCAAGAAGGGTTTTGGAACTACAGGCTTTAATGGCAGTACAACCCTTCCTAATCTTCCATCAAGATAGAGTGTCCATGAGAACTAATCCTACATTTATGCCTAAGGTGGTATCCAGAGTGTCTTTAAACCAGGCAATCCACCTACCTACCTTCTTTCCCAATCCACAGAACAGGGGGGAAAGACTGCTGCATACCTTGGATGTACATAGACAGTTACGCTACTACCTGGACAGAACCAAGGGCAATAGAAAATCTGACCAGCTTCTGGTAGCATATGCAACAGGAAGGGAAGGAAAAGCAATTTCCAAACAGACAATCTCCAAGTGGATAGGAAATTGCATTAGATTCTGTTACTCCTACCATGGAAAGCAAATTCCACAGAACATAAGGCCTCATTCTACAAGGGCTACAGCCACTACCACAGCTTTCTTACGAGGAGTGGCTACCAAGGACATTATAGAGGCTGCTACTTGGACCTCCGTGCATACATTTGCCAAGCATTATAACTTACCTTTATACTCTAGATCCCGAGCAGGGTTTGCCACTGCTGTTTTGCAAGGGATCCTAACTACACCATAATTTCTTCTTCCTCCTCCCCTAGTTTGGCTATGGTATTCTACCCATTTGTAAGGACTGCAGATGCATCCTTGAAGGACATAGTACAGTTTTGTACCTACCATAAATGTAGATGTCCGAACAGGATAGCATCTGCAGTCAGGATTACCCACCCTCCTTCCCTCTGTGGTACTCCTAGGGTATTTGCCCACCTAATAGCTAGCTGGGGGGGATCTCTTATGGTGTATTTGTTTGTATATATGTACATACATGATTATTTTTTGTGTTTGCCTTCTACTATTTGGAAACATTGGCATTTATCCAAAAATCTAGCTATCCAAGAGGGCAACTGGCATCTGGGGCAAGAAACACTGAGGAAAATGGCATCGGCTGATGCCTTTATACCCGAAGAACTGCAGCTATGACGTCGGGTGATGTGCGACACCAGCCGAGGCCAGACCCAGACTTTGGAATCCGGCCGACCGAAGGGCTGCCTGACGACAGGACAACCCATTTGTAAGGACTGCAGATGCTATCCTGTTCGGACATCTACATTTATGGTAGGTACAAAACTGTACTTTTTGGCTAGGTGGGAAGTAGCATCCGATTATGTTGATGGTTTTGTTTTGGTTAATTTTGAGGTTGGTATATATTATTTCTTCATTGCCTGTTTGTGGAGCTGATGATTTTAAGATCTGGATGTTTAGATGCTGTTTAAATATTATAGCTACACCACCTCCTTTTTTGTTTAGCCGGTCTACTCTTAGTATGCCGTAACCTGTAGGGAGTATGTGCTCACTGGTAATGTGAGGTTTTAGACAGGTTTCTGTCAGGATGACTATATCTGGGGAGTACAAGTCTATGGTGGCATGGAGTTCATGGACTTTGTAGGATATACTTCTAATATTTAGGCTTAGTAGAAGGAAGTCACTTGGCTTTCTATTGGCTGTAATATGGGAGAAGTTGTGGTTTCTAGTCTGATTATGAGGACTGGGGTTGGAGATGGTAGGGCCAGGGTTGGGGTGGATGTCTCCACTTGGGGCTAGTTTTGATATGCATGAGATTATTAGTTTTCTCAGTTTTTGAATGTGTTTGTTTATAAGGGAAACTTTATGATTGTGCTCTGTGGGTAATAGGTATGGTGGGAGGGTTACTATGTTAAGTTGTAGGGATGCTTTATGTTTGAGTAGTATAGTTGGTAGAATATGTGGGGGGGTGTATAGGGATGGTTCTTGAGCTGGTGGGAGGGGAGCTGAGTGTGGGTGAGACATGAGTGGTGGTGTGAGTAGTAGTCCAGTGGTAGTGGTTGAGTGCGGGAATGATGGAGCTTTGGTAGGATGTAAGATATGCAAGGAGAGTGCATGCAGTGAGCATAGGAAAGATATGCTTGTACATGTTAGTTGAGGAGGTGTGATAGTAAAGGGAATATGGAGGCGGTAGTATTGGGTTAGTGCTGTGGTTGGCCATTGGAAAGATGGGAGGGGTTTGAGTGCAGTAAAGGTGGGACCACTGGGGGCGGGAGGGAATAGGGGGCAGGGTGGGGAGCGAAGCGGGTGGAGACCCTGTTAGTTGCTCGTATGAGGGGGCTGGAAACAATCACAAAGCAAAGACAAGTATGTGTTAAGAAACAATCACAATTGACCGAGGACTGCTCTGAAACTGTAAGTCATTTCTTAATTTCTCTGGTGGAAAAACAGGATAACCTTGTATCAGTAGGCTGCTGTGGTCATAGTTTAAATTAACATACACGCAGTATTGATCAGTTATGGATACTATTTGCTAACAGAAGGGAATAAGAGAAAGTGGAAGGTGTGTGTGTGTGTGTGTGTGTGTGTGTGTGTGTGTGTGTGTGTGTGGTGGGGGGGCTGCTTACAAGCCAAAGCAGAGTGCTCTCCAGGGGAAAATGAATATTGGCTCAAACAGGTAGACACATTCTCAAAGTTAACTGTAGCTGTTTGCAGACAGTTCAGACCCAGACTGCGCTTTTCTTATAAGAATGATAAAGGTGGTACCGCAGTTGAATACGTAAGAGTGGTGTTAGGTCTAGAAAAGAAGAGTACAGAGAGGAGTAAGCATTTTTGAGATGGTAAATATATATTATAAAGATTATAAAAAAACACACTGAGCAAATAGCTACCGCATGCAGGACAATATCCTGAATCAACTACTTAGTATATGCAGATACTGAGCCAATTGGAAGAACATTAGAAAAAACCCCAGACAGTTATGCAGTCACAGATAAAAATATAGCAAGCAGCAATATGTCATGGTTCTGTAATGTGATTCTATCCACCAGTAACAGCACAAATATATAGAAATAATTTAGACACTAGTATGAGCTGTCTACACACAACACAATTACATAAATAACAGTAGTGAACATGGTTCAGCTATGCAAATAGACCATACAATACTATTATACTAAAAACAACTTGGTGCATACAAATGCTAGCATGCCATAGTAACATCCAATAATAAAGCATAAATCATATTAGATGTCTAACACAATTCAACATAAACATATACAGTTGTAAAATGTCTAATACAATTCAACATAAATAGGCATTTACAGTTGTAAAACACTTACTGGAGAGACACTGAGCCTTCATGGGGCCTGTAGCAGAGTGGATTGTAGTTTTAAAAATGGTGCCTGCCACAGGTAATATTTATTAACTTTGGGATTGTCTTAAGGTAATAAACAGGGAAGGGGGAGGGGAGAACAAGGGTGTGAGCAGGCAGTTCTTTGTACTGCTGCTAATGAGCCAAAGCAAAGACAAGTATGTGTTAAGAAACAATCACAATTGACCAAGGACTGCTCTGAAACTGTAAGTCATTTCTTAATTTCTCAGGTGGAAAAACAGGATAACCTTGTATCAGTAGGCTACTGTGGTCATAGTTTAAATTAACAAACACACAGTATTGATCAGTTATGGATACTATTTGCTAACAGAAGGGAATAAGAGAAAGTGGAAGATGTGTGTGTGTGTGTGTGTGTGTGTGTGTGTGTGTGTGTGTGTGTGTGTGTGTGTGTGTGTGTGGTGGGGGGCTGCTTACAAGCCAAAGCAGAGTGCTCTCCAGGGGAAAATGAATATTGGCTCAAACAGGTAGACACATTCTCAAAGTTAACTGTAGCTGTTTGCAGACAGTTCAGACTCAGACTGCGCTTTTCTTATAAGTATGATAAAGGTGGTACCGCAGTTGAATACATAAGAGTGGTGTTAGGTCTAGAAAAGAAGAGTACAGAGAGGAGTAAGCATTTTTGAGATGGTAAATATATATTATAAAGATTATAAAAAAACACACTGAGCAAATAGCTACCGCATGCAGGACAATATCCTGAATCAACTACTTAGTATATGCAGATACTGAGCCAATTGGAAGAACATTAGAAAAAACCCCAGACAGTTATGCAGTCACAGATAAAAATATAGCAAGCAGCAATATGTCATGGTTCTGTAATGTGATTCTATCCACCAGTAACAGCACAAATATATAGAAATAGTTTAGACACTAGTATGAGCTGTCTACACACAACACAATTACATAAATAACAGTAGTGAACATGGTTCAGCTATGCAAATAGACCATACAATACTATTATACTAAAAACAACTTGGTGCATACAAATGCTAGCATGCCATAGTAACATCCAATAATAAAGCATAAATCATATTAGATGTCTAACACAATTCAACATAAACATATACAGTTGTAAAATGTCTAATACAATTCAACATAAATAGTCATTTACAGTTGTAAAACACTTACTGGAGAGACACTGAGCCTTCATGGGGCCTGTAGCAGAGTGGATTGTAGTTTTAAAAATGGTGCCTGCCACAGGTAATATTTATTAACTTTGGGATTGTCTTAAGGTAATAAACAGGGATGGGGGAGGGGAGAACAAGGGTGTGAGCAGGCAGGTCTTTGTACTGCTGCTAACGAGCCAAAGCAAAGACAAGTATGTGTAAAGAAACAATCACAATTGACCAAGGACTGCTCTGAAACTGTAAGTCATTTCTTAATTTCTCAGGTGGAAAAACAGGATAACCTTGTATCAGTAGGCTACTGTGGTCATAGTTTAAATTAACAAACACACAGTATTGATCAGTTATGGATACTATTTGCTAACAGAAGGGAATAAGAGAAAGTGGAAGGTGTGTGTGTGTGTGTGTGTGTGTGTGTGTGTGTGTGTGTGTGTGTGTGTGTGTGTGTGTGTGTGTGTGTGTGTGTGTGTGTGTGTGTGTGTGTGTGGCTGCGTGGCTGCTTACAAGCCAAAGCAGAGTGCTCTCCAGGGGAAAATGAATATTGGCTCAAACAGGTAGACACATACTCAAAGTTAACTGTAGCTGTTTGCAGACAGTTCAGACCCAGACTGTGCTTTTCCTACAAGAATGTTAAAGGTGGTACCGCAGTTGAATACGTAAGAGTGGTGTTAGGTTCAAAGTTAACTGTAGCTGTTTGCAGACAGTTCAGACACGGACTGCTCTTTTCCTACAAGAATGTTAAAGGTGGTACCACAGTTGAACTAAGAGTGGTGTTAGGTTAAAAGTTAACTGTAGCACAATTCAGACCCGGACTGCACTTTTCCTACAAGAATGTTAAAGGTGGTACCGCAGTTGAATACATAAGAGTAGTGTTAGGTTCAAAGTTAACTGTAGCTGTTTGCAGACAGTTCAGACCCAGACTGTGCTTTTCCTACAAGAATGTTAAAGGTGGTACCGCAGTTGAATACGTAAGAGTGGTGTTAGGTTGGAGAGACACTGAGCCTTCATGGGGCCTGTAGCAGAGTGGATTGTAGTTTTTTGAAGAAACTTCAATGGTACTTAGTCTCTGGTGTCAACACTCTCAGGACTTGGAAACAATGATTCCTATCATTCCTTGTCTAAGGGCAGAGTTCCTTTGGTGGGCAGAAGCTTGCAATCACAACAAGGGACTTCCTTTCACTCAACCCCTCGCCGCCCAAACCCTGTTAACAGGCGCATCATACTATGCATGGGGGGCTCACATGGCAGGCAAATGCATTCAAGGCAAATGGAGCCCAGGACAAATTCACCTGCATATCAATCAAAAAGAAATGTTGGCTGTACAGAATTCTCTGACAGCCTTCAAATACCTTTTCCTTCCAGGACAACTCTTGATAAAGACAGACAACACCACAGTTATGTGGTATATAAACAAGCAGGGGGGGGGGGACTTATTCCTACCCACTCTGCAGGTTAGCCATGGCCCTGTGGAACACAGCCTTGAGCAACCAAATGCACCTGCAAGCTCAATTCCTGCCAGGCAAACAAAATACACTGGCAGATGACTTAAGCAGAGAGCTACTGGACCCACACGAGTGGAAACTGAAACCCAGCTCATTCAAATTTATATTCAACAGGTGGGGACACCAGAGGTGGACCTTTTTGCCCCCCCCCCCAAACCATCAACTGAGCAAACGTTGCACCAGAAATCCCCACAGCCAAGCATGGCGAGTGGATGCCCTATCCTTTACATGGGAAAAACTCTCAATTTTTTCCCTCCCCCTCTGCCCCTCCTCTGAAAAGTTCTACTCAAGATCAAGCAGGACAGACCAAGGACAATCCTTATCGCACCAGCCTGGCCACGCCAGCACTGGTACCCACTCCTGCGCAGTCTGACAGTAGTGCCACCCTGGCACCTACATCAGACTCCCTTCCTGCTCACCTAGCTGGAGGGACAGATTTTGCATCCTCAGCTGCAAACACTGAACCTTGCAGCCTGGCTTCTTCCCTGAACACAACACCAGCAACCCTTGGCAAACAGGTGCTGCAAGTTATCCTTGAGGCCAGAAGGCTTAGTACTAAGAAATCCTTTTCAGAAAAGTGGAAAAGATAGGTTCTTGGAGCCATTCTCTAGGAATGGGCACAGCCATGGCCTCCTTACCTCAAATTTTAGATCATCTAGCAGGGCTTCTCCACAGAGGCCTTTCCTTCTCATCAATTAAGATTCATGCCTCGGCCATCTCTGCTCATTATAATACGGAGCCACTTCTCTTTTCTCACCCTCTGATCAAACAGTTCCTGAGAGGAGCTAACAATTTAAGACCCCCAAGGAGAGCTCCCACCCCTGCCTGGATCTTTCCTTTGTACTAGAGTAGCTCACGCTTCCCCCTTTTGAACCTGCTGCTACAGCAGAGTTAAAATTCCTCTCTTGGAAAACAGCTTTACTTCTAGCCATCCCTTCAGCAAGAAGAGTGTCTGAGCTACAGGCACTAATGGCTGTGGAACCCTTCTTTATTTTCCAGGCTGATAGGGTCTCCATCAGGACTAACCCATCATTTATTCCCAAGGTGGTATCCAGTGTAGCCCTAAACCAATCCATCCATTTACCAACCTTTTTCCCTAATCCTCAGAATAAAGGGAAGAGAATCCTGCACTCCTTGGACGTGCACAGACAGCTCAGGTTCTACCCTGACAGGACTAAGCCTTTCAGAAAATCTGTCCAGCTGCTAGTCAGCTTTGCTACACGGGCAGAGGGCAAGGCCATTTCAAAGCAAACCATTTCCAAATGGATAGCACACTGCATCCATTTCTGTTACAAACACCATGGAAAAACCTACCCCACAGGGGATCAGAACTCATTCCACTAGGGTTACCTCAACTTCTACAGCATTTCTCTGGGGAGTCCCTACCAGGGACATCCTGGAAGCTGCAACCTGGAGTTATGTACACACCTTCACCAAGCATTACCACTTACCTGTCCTTTCTAAATCCTGAACTGGATTTGCCACAGCAGTCTTACAAGGACTGCTAGTCAGCCCTAATACTTCTTGACTGCCTCCACCCTTACTCAGCTTTGGGAATCAACCCAAGTGTGAAGACTGTAACAGTGAAACACGAAGAACATAGTACAGTTGTGTACACTTACCATAAATGTAGATTTTCGAGTGTATTCACTGTTGCAGTCCTGGTTACCCTTTCTCCAGCCCCCTGACTTTTCTAGACTTTCGACCTATGCTCTTTTTGGCCATATCTTATGGCTATGGTATTTACTTTTTACTGGAGGTGTTCCACACCATTTAATTGCTTCCTATTTTGGGGGCTCCTGACATCTGGGACAAGAAAAACTGATGTAATGGCGTCGGCTGCATGTTTTATACCCCTGACGTCCTGACATCATGGAAGAGGTGACAGCATCTGATGCAAAAATCCCAAGACTCTGGTATTCGGGCCAACTGAGGGCTACCTGCAGGCAGATAACCAAAGTGTGATGAGTGCAACAGTGAATACACTCGAACATCTACATTTATGGTAAGTGTACACAACTGTCCTTTTCCTCCTTGTGCTATGTATAAAGCCTTAACTGTGTTGCTGTAAAATACCATCTCAAATTGGGTAATCCTAGTCCGCCTTGATCTATTGGAAGAATCAGTTTATCCCACTTGGCCCTTGTTGTCTTCCCTTCCCAGATGACATCCTTCAACTCTTTTTTTAATTGCTATCCACAGCTTCTCCTCTGGTTGATAAAAATATGCCTGACCTGTGTATAATACTAAAGGGGCTAAAAACATTTTAATTGCTTGTATCTTAGTATCCATATTCATGTAACAAAGCTTCCAGTGTCTTAATTTTTGTATTATCTTCTGTTTAGTCTGTTCCCACATATCCTTAGCTGCCACAACAAAGTCATTTCTAATCTATACTCCTAAGTACTGCATTTTTTATCATGTCCCCTTAAATATGAATATTGTTGGACCAATTCTTGTGTGGGTGCATAATTTACCACTATTGCCTTTATTTAAGCTTCATTAATTTTGTGTCCCGAGAAGACTTGAAACTGTATTAAAATATTCCACAGCCTGATGTGTCCCTGTCTGGTTTTGTCACGTATAAAATATCATCATCTGAAAATACAGCCAGCTTTTCATGGCTACCATACCAGTTATATCCTTGAATTTCTGAATCGGTTATTTTTTTTGGCAGTGGTTCCAAATATAATGCAAACAACAAAGGGGAAAGTGAACAACCCTGCCTGGTTCCTCTACTCAAGCATAAGTTATCAGAGAGAACCCCACCCATTTTAATTTTCACCTCTGATCCCTCATATATACTACTAATCAACCTTATAATTGTGTCAGGGAAAGCAAATGCTTCCATTGCCCTGCTCATGAAGTCCTAGTCTACTTTGTCAAATGCTTTCTCTGCATCAGAACCCACCAATAACAGCGGTATTTTCTTACATGCTGCTTCCCTCTGAATCATCAGTGTTCTGTTAATATTGTCAAATATTTGCCTCCCCTTCACAAAACCACACTGATCATATCTATCAATTTTGCCATTCTTTTAGCCATTATAGACATATAAACACTTTTATAGTCATGGTTTAGTATTGAAATGGGCCTGTATGAAGCTGGATCTGATGGATCTTTACCCTCTTTATGTATTACCATTACCACCGCTTTCTTCCAGGATGCTGGTACTTCTGTTCCTCTTAAACTACTGTTAAACGAGACCTTTCCAGATCTTTCAGTTTTTTCCGTCCTAGTTTCCAAACTTCCACAGGAATACCACCTATTCGTGGGGACTTTCCTGTAGATTGGTTATACATATACATTTTTAACTCATCTCTTCCTGTCCTGTTATTAGGTGAGCCTCATCTACATGTAACCTTGGCATATTTAATTATTCCATAAACGTTGTTGTATTGCTAGTGGTAGCTGTGAAATGTACACAGACAATTGGCTTATTTCAGATGAAAGACAAACTGAAAATATGCCTCTGTACAAGTGAAGGTTCAAAGTTAAATGCACATAAAAGCACTTGCAAGGTGTTGCAATAAAATCCAAAGCTGCCAAGTGGTGAATCCCAAAGAAAACTTCCCTTATTGACACAAGTACAGGCTTTAAGCGCTTTCGGCCATGAAAATGGCCTTCATCAGAAACACCCATAATCCCAATGGCAAACACTTAAAATACCCTTCAGTAACAAAAATTACTATTCAAGTAGCCAATTAATATGTTTTATACAAGTAACATAAATAACATAAACTAAAAGCACTACTATAAGACACTTATAAAAACTGCAGTTCTACTTTAATTTATTGTACTTTGCTTTTCTGCGTAAAACAACTTTATAATTCACCCCACTATTAAGACCAGGTTTGTTGTAAGCATTGAGCAGAATCTGCCATTTAAGCTCTTTATATTCGAGCTCTCCTTCTTATTTCAAATGTGCAGTATGATTGCTAGCTCATCAGTACATTGTAAATACCTTTTAGATCAGGAGGCTTGCGCATTACATTGACTTTAGGACAGCTTCAACCAGTCCATCTATATTAACTGAACTTTGCCTGAGTCTTATGACCTTTGTAACAGATGTACACTTGTACTGCATGTAATATGCTGCATTATAGTCCACACTCATATGTGCACTATAGTTTTTATCTTCTAAAACTTTTTATAAACATTGCGCACTGAAGTTGTCTGTTGTAAGCCCAACTAGGAAATAACTGAATGAAACGTGGCAAGCTACCGCCATGTAGTGGCCGATACTATACAGTCACTACCTTAATTCCACGGACTGAGTCTGAAATGCTGATTTCTGTTGGTCTCATCCTCAGGTCTGATAGTTTTACTGTTGCCTTAACACTGCCCTGTAATTGTTAGCTAGAATTTGTACGGTATGCTGTTTTAGTGCTTTTACTATGCAATGCTTGTTAATTTATAATTGCATACCTCCGTCTTTGTGTTTTTTCTTGCAGTCACAGAACACCTAAACATTGGGTCCCTTTTTACAAGACCCCCTATACATACTGAGCCAGTGTGTAACCACCTAGACAAGACCAAAGGGCCAGAAAACATGCAAGCTTGCAGTTCAGATTTAAATAAAAGGTAATAATATCTTACCTGTCAGCACACTACCTGGGTTGGCAGTAGGAAAATGTATTTTTAGTTGTAACCCCTATCCATCCCCTACTAGTTATATCTCTAAATTGACCAGGGACTCACACTGAACCATTCCCCAGTTTGTTCTCTCCCTGACCCCCCAACTCATTGCCTTATAAACTTACCTAATAGACCTGCTTCTGTACACAAGCTTAAGTACAAGCAGTCTATACTCCTAACTGGTCTAAACATACTTCGTGTTTTTCCTCATCTACTTCCATCTTATTTCACCCAACACACAGATTGTTTTTTATGGTCACTTATCTGAACTGCTTTGCTTGGTGTAGCCCCGCTCTGTTCACCCTCGTTAACACTCAGGCTCACTCCGCTCCCGTACCCCCATTCCACACATGCCCCCACTACCAATACATTTATCCTAACCCCAGATCACCTGACCCAGCCAACACACCAATCACTCAATAACTCACACACACATTACACCAACAGCCTAGCACTAAACTTAAACCACACCTTACATCACTAGGCAACATTCCCCCTCCCCACCCACTCAAATCCTACACACCTTCCACTTCTCCTCTAATTTTCTCCTACTCACATCCTGCTCCACCCACACCCTCCTGTAAAAACACAGTCCTCTATTCCAACACCTAAAACCACTTCCACTATGACCCATACCCCACCCTCCCAATGTCACAGTACTCTACTACTACTGGTTTCCTTATCCATATGCCTCTATATGAGCTCCATCAGTACCTCTTACCACTATCCACTCAACAACCTCAGTTACGTTAGATCTCCCACCCTACCCCTTCCCACCCCCAACACCTCCAAACATATTACCACAATCTCAGTCATCTATACCCACTCCTACTTTCAAATTACTTCACCAGTTTATTATATCTCTCTATCCAAAAAACAACCAAGCCTCAGATTCCACTCCCTAATAATGTCATACCTTAAAACTATTCCCAACATAGCAGCCCAGCTACTACTAGGAGGTGATATTCACCCCAATCCTGGCCTAGAAACTACCTCCAAAAACACATGCAACTCCCACCTTCCACTTAAACACAAACCCTCCAACTTACTAATACTCAACCTGAACATTAACAGTATCTTGGAACAAAATAGAAGAGCTGCATGCCACTATCTGTTTATATAACCCTGACATAATACTCATTACTGAGACAAGGCTTAAGCCCCATATCACGGACAACTCCATAACCCCACCAGATATAACATTCTAAGGGTAGACAGACTACAAAAAAGGGGTGGTGGTATTGTCCTACTTTACAAAAGCAACTTAAAACTCCAGCTGCTAGAAAAAGAATCCCCTAACTTCAGCAATGCTGAAACTGTAATCACTAAACTCCTCTTAAACCAGCACAAGCATCTGAACCTACTTGGTGTCTATATACCCCCAGGAGATAACCTAACCACTCTAGAGTCAATACGTCACTGGACCTCCCACTCCCTTCCCCGAGAAACAGTTCTAGGTGATATCAACATCAACTATCTACTCCCAAGCACCCACCAACCATATTAACCTGTATAACTTCTCCCAACTCATTCAATCACCCACATGTATTGACAAGAGCACAAAAAGGGAATCCATCTTGGACTGGATCCTCACTAACCAGGCCAACACTGCCCATCAGTATGGAACACTGCCTAACTCTCTCAGTGACCACTAACCCACTTTCATCATTAGACACAAACTTAAATGTACTAACTCCTCCACCCTGTTACAAACCCGCTCACACAAAAACTTCCCCACCAACCAATTTCTGGTAGCCTTAAAATCCTGTAACTGGATTCCCATCATAACCCTCCATCTAGACAAGGTAGTAGAATACTTAAACTCCAACTTCCTAAAGATCCTCAACCTACTAGCCGCAGTCAGAGCAATCAGGATATGCAGTAACCCTGCCCCCTAGCTACAGAAAATAACAAGGGCCTTACTAAGAGAGAGGGATAAAGTGTGGAAAACCTGGCATCAACACAAAACGCCCACAACTAGGCAAGCCTTCCTCGAACTAATAAACAAGGCAAAAAAACAAATTAAGATTGGCACACAAAATCTTTATATTTCCTTACAAAAGAAGCACAGTAACAACTCACAGAAATTCTGGACTGCCTTGAACAACATCCTCCATCCCGGAAAAAACACTAGACCCCCACCAACCATAGAAGGCACTAACCGCAACATCGCCATCAGCTTCAATAACTGTTTTATCTCCTCCATACTCAAACTCATAAATTATACAAATCCCACCATCCACCCACACTCCCCCAAAGCCCAAGAAAATCCCACCCCCTTCTCACTCAAACCAGTACCAGTATCCACCATTCAAAAACTCTTATCAAAGCTCAAACCAACCACCCTCGCTGCTGGCAGTCTTCCAGCCAAGTATCTTCAACTTGCATCCAGGACCATAGCCTATCCTATTTCGTTACTGATAAATAGATCCATCTCTGAACACACACCATCCCATCCCTGTGGAAAATGTCATTTATCATCCCTTTCCACAAGGGTGGCCCCTCTACTGACCTACCCAACTACTGACCCATTGCCATCCTGTCACCCCTATCAAAGATTCTAGAAAAGTGCATTCACCACCAACTCCTCACACATCTTCTCTCCAAAACCGATTCCGGGCCATTCCATAGCACCACCACTGCCCTTATTAACTTCACCAGCACCGTAAACTCATACAGAAACCAAGACAAATTAGTTTCTGCCACCTTTCTAGATTTATCTAAAACATTTGATACAGTCTTCCACAATAAACTCTTAACCTGCCTCACATTCAACCTTGACAACTCCACCCTGCTCTGGTTCACTAGTTAAACAACCACCTTCAGTCTGTCAAATGGCTAAACTCACTAACCGCCCCTTCACACTCAGCTTAACTCAAGGCTTAATTCTCGGCCCCCTACTCTTTAACATCTTCACAAACCAACTCCATCAAGCTACCACAAAAGCTGACATAGTCCAATACACTGACACAACTCTGATCTGCTCTGCATCCGATATCCAACATCTCCAACATAAAGCCCAGGAATCCTTCACAGAGATAGAAAATTGGCTAAATAAATTCCAACGGATATTAAACCCAAAGAAAAAACAACTTATGATGTTCCATCCAATAAAGACTAATCCCCTCACCTTCTCCATATTCTCAGCCAGCAAGACCCTCATCACCCCAGTTCCCAGAAGCCAAACTACTTGGTCTTACAATCGACTAACAACTAAAATACAATAAACATATATCCCTAACTGTCTCCAAACTCCACAAAAAGCTAGGAACCCTCTATCACAACAAACAATTTCTAACCGCCGAATCTAGAATTGCCATAGCTAGAACCCATCTCTTATCAGCATTACTTTATGCATCCCTTGTGCTAACAAACCTAAATAAAACAGGCCTGAACAAACTCTCCACATGCTACAACAAAATCACCAGATGTTCATCGTATTTCACTGTTGCAGTCATTACACTTGGGTTATCCTGCTGGCAGGCGACCCGCAATCGGCCCGAGTTCCAAAATCTTGGCCTGGCGTCGGTTGCTGTCGCCTCTTCCCTGACGTCAGTGCTCCAGGGGTATAAAAGATGCAACCGACGCCATTTTCTCCAGTCTTTCTTGCCGCGTGATGCTCGAAGCAAAAACAGTTCGTAAGTGCCGGTTGGCCGACTCCTGAGATTTTCAAAATTGAGTTTCAGAACCGAAGTCTTCAATAAAGCTAAGTACCTCGTTGGGGAAACTTTTTCTTGCTCCAGACCGATGTCAGTAAAAGTTAATAATTGTATTTCTTGTGGGAAGCAAATACCACATAAGGACTTTCACTCTTACTGTATTCCTTGCCTAGGCCCTGAACACGACGTTACTAGTTGTCAGTTTTGTGCTAGATTCAATAAATGCACTATTAAACATCGGTTTGATTTTGCTTTACATTATTTTGGCCGAAGGTTTAATTACATAATGCCGTCGGAACAACTGACGACCGGAATTTATAAAAAAATGCAAAGACAAAGAAAAGGACAGGCATCCGAGTTCCAAAACCGATGACAAAGCCTCTTCTAGGCCAGTCGTCGGTTCTCAGTGAGGTGCTTTCGCAGTCCCTGAAACTCACTACCTCAGAGCCACAGGCCGTAACCGACAGCTACGTGGAGACACCGAGGCCTGTGGAAACTCAAGGTATTGGGCCTATGGGGACTATACCCTCAGATGGGTCCGGAGCCGCTGAGCAGGCATCGGCTTCTGAGGGTGTTTTAAGACCTTCACAGCTTACAATTAAGCCCACTACAGCAGCAAAGGCAAAGTCAAAACCACCATTAAAGACAAGGAAACAAGTACAGCATTCTCCAGAACAGTCATCCATGCCATAGAAACAGATGCTTAAAATGGCCGAAGACCTAATTACCTTAATCAGGGGTTCCCATCCCCCTCCTGACAAAAGGCCTAGGCAAGACACTGATTATGATTCCTCTGTTGAGGTTTCCATTTCCTCTGATTCCTCTTCTGATCAGGGATATTCTCTCCCTCCATATGAGGACTCTGATGCAGAAGAGTCCATACCTTCTGCCTCACCGCCTGAGGATTATTCTTTTGGGGGAACCCTGCACACCATGAGGGAGCATTTCCATTGGGAGAGCCAGGATTATTCAGAATCCAAGAAAAGGCTCAGAGACTTCCTTTTATTGCCTCAGCACAGGCCCCTCGCTATCCCCCCTGTGCTTGATATTGTTTTTTCTGAATCCAGTCTGTCTCCTGATTCTTTACCCCCTGCACCAGTCAAGCCAGACAGGTACTGCAGGGTCCCTGACTCTCATAAATTTCTTTACAAAAACCCCGCTGCAGACCCAGAAACAATTTCTCAGGGTCCTAAAGGGGTCAAGGCTTCCACTGCCAAAAATCCTGTCCCCTCAGATAGGGATTTCAGAGCTCTGGACAGATGGGGGAAAAAAGTTTACACTTCTGCTACTTTAGCTGTAAGAGCTTTAAACTGTCAGTTTCACATGCTTAAATATCAACAGTACCTCATGTCTTTGTTAAAACAGAAAATGGTTTCAAATACAGAAAGTCCTGACAGTAAGGAAATGCAGGATTTATTGCATGCAGTTGAACAAGTGGGAAAGCATACTCTGCAATGTGGTTTTGATTCATTAGAGGCTTCTTGTATAGCCGCATTTACAGGCTCTGTTATTCGAAGACATGCTTGGTTGAAAGAACAAAGTTTGCCTGACGATGTTAAAGTAAAATTATCGGATGCTCCATTACAGCATGATACTTTGTTTGGTGTTAAGGCAGAAGAGGTGTTAAAGAAAATGGAGGATAAAGCAAAGTTAATGCAGACAGTGGAAGATTTCTTACAGGTTTAACCACCTAGATTTAGCAGAAACTGGCCTTCAAAAAATTGGTCCTTTCCAGTGTCAAAAAATTGGTCCTTTCCCGTGTCAGGCCACAAAGAGGCAGATCTCAGCCCCAAGGCTCCTACAGACTTAAACAATGGGGTGCTTCAGCCCCCAAAGGAGGGGAAGACAAATCACAACCTTATAGGAAACAGTCCCAATGGCTTCCCTCTGCAAATGTCAAGCACTTACCTGTTGACAGCACCCCTAGGGGGAAAGCTAGCACTTTTCTCAAAAAATTGGCACATGATCACCCAGGACCAATGGGTGCTAAATATTGTTTCTCAGGGTTACAGGTTCCACTTCCACACGTTTCCAAAACCAAAAGGTATGCCAGACCTGCCACAAAACCAATGGGCAGAGGCACAAAAACAGATTGCTGCTGTTATGGATATGGGAGCTGTTCAAAAAGTTCCACAGCAAGAACAGGGACAAGGATTTTACTCAAGACTTTTCTTAGTACCCAGAAAAGACAAAGCCTAGAGACCAATACTGGACCTGTTAATCCTAAATACTTTCTTGGATGTTCCAAAATTCAAAATGTTAACACTACAGCAACTTCTGCCCATGCTAGGCAAGAAGGCTTGGCTAGTTACTTTGGACATCAAGGAGGCATACCTGCATGTCCCAATCAGACAATCTTGCAGAAGATACCTCAGATTCATAGCTGGCTCAATGCATTACCAATTTTCTGCACTGCCCTTTGGCTTATCTACTGCGCCCAGGGTCTTCACAAAATGCCTGGCACCAGTAATTGCATTTTGCAGACAAAAAGGAATTCAAATATATCCCTACTTGGACGACTGCCTTATTCAAGCAGAGAGCAAGGACATTCTTCTAAAGCACCTGGCTTTTGTAAAAAGATTGCTAATTTGCCTAGGGTATACAGTAAATGAAAAGAAATAAAAAATAGTGCCCTCTCAAGAGATAATATTCCTGTGTGCAAGCTTAAATACAACTGCCCAGATGGCTTATCTCATGCCAGACAAACAAAGGCAACTGACTCATTATTTTCAAATGATGGCAACAAAGACCCAGCTCACTGCATGAAAAATTCTGCAGGCCCTGGGCTTCATGGCATCCTGCATTCTACTAATTCCATATGCAAAACTGCATATGAGGAAACTAAAATGGTATCTAAAAAGTGTTTGGACTCTGCATTGTCACAGCCTGGAGACAATCATAACTTTAAATCTGAAGTAGTTAACTTCATTTGTCCATCAACCTGTGGGTATCGGATCCATATCGGATCCGAGCCGGCAGCTTCAAACAGCTAAGATCTGAGCTCCAAGCTCCTCCCTTTACCCATAATCCCCTGCTATCCCTCTCTGACCCCAGATCTCGTTTGCCGCGGTTGAATCAACAGCTTTGACCGAGTTCCAGGCATGGGAGTTAGTCATTCAGTGAGAGAAAATATTTATTTTTCTAACTTTTCTTGTAGCTGATATTGCTTGTTGTGTGTGTTGCTCCCTAGTATTAAAACCCTTTAGTTATAATATTATTTCGTTATTTTTAGTGTAGTTCATTCCTCCCCATGTGTGTGAAGGTGTGTGTGTTGGGCCTTGTGTTGTTTTAGTTAGACTATGTCTGAGGCCCCAAAAACATTTTTCTCTAAATGCACCGAGTGTGGCCATAAGCTATCCCCAGCGGATGGCCAAACTTGATGTGTTATTTGCCTTGGGGTTGACCACCTTTCCTCGGGCTGCACTATTTGTGCAGCCTTCAACCCCAGGGCTCTAAAGGATAGGAGGTCGAAGTTGATTCTGGCGGGACTTTTGCCCCCGGATTCGGCTTCGGCCTCCTCTCCCTCGGTGGCACCTGCTGCTGCAGTGCCCCCTTCCACACTTGCTCCCCTGGCCGGGACTCAACCTCCCACCTTAGGCTAGAAGGAGAGGGAAGCTAGGCGGGAGAAGAAGAAAGATAGACACCACAAGCGGCGGGCCGAGTCTTCCTCCTCGGCTTCCCCGGCTAAACAAGCTGCCTCTCCCAGGGCTTCCAGGCCTTCTCCTTCCCGGCTACATTCACCTCGCTTCTCCCCAGAGCCGGAAGAGGAGACCCGGTCACCTTCGAGGTCATCAAGGCGGCACTCCCGGCCCGCCTCGGTGGCCTCTTCTAGGTCCACCCGAAGCTTGTCCGATGCAGATATGGACCGGGTGATGCGTAGGTTCCTCCAGGCCCAGCTGTAGATGGGAGTGCTCATGCCTCCCCCCCCCCCTCCGGGGGGGAGCTCAACCCCCTTTTTCACCCCAATTGCTCCTTCTCCGACCCACTTCTGGGGTTCAGTGCCTTCGGATCCGGGTTGCATAGAAGCCAGGGGAGGTTCGGCGCCGATAGTGCCTCGTACTTCGGCTCCGACCACACCCTCAAGTTTGTCGGGTCCCTTTTTGGAGAGCTGAGCTTCGGATCCGGAGGTGTCAGTGTGTCTTTGGCTCTGTCTCGGTCGGAGCATACTGGGCCTTCGGATCCGATTGCTTCGGCGCCGGCCCCGATCCACACATCGGTTCCAAGGGGGCTGCTCTCGGATCCTAGAGAGAGCAGTTCTCCCTCGGCGTTCGATGTTGTGGAGAGGGTATTGTCGAGGGATTCGAGGCCCCAGGCTCCGACTACGGGTTTACCCTGCACTCTCTCTCAGACGGGCCTACCTTCCATCACCTGGCCCCAGGGACAGCCTGCGCCTACGTCCCAAATGGTTCCCTTAGAGGAACAAGATGTGGTTGGTGAGGCCTCTTCGGACAGCCCCCCCGAGAAGGTCCCTCACAAACGTAAGTGCAAGAGGAGGCACTTGGACTCACCTGAGTCTTTTGACAGAAGACACGGACTTAGAGGAAGGGGAAGGTTCCCCAAAGTCCACCCCCCCGAGGACGTCTCCTTCGGAGACATTATGGAAATGCTTCGAATTAGAAGGGGGTGGTCAGCCCAGAAACCTTCCTCGGATGAGTCTGTGTTTCTGGAGGCGTTTGACACAGGCCCATCTACCTTTTGGGTGTCCCCTCCCGCCGATCCCCTGGTAGATCTCATTACTACCAGGGCACGGAAGGAACCAGACACTGTTGAGCCCATTCCAAAGAGACCGGATAAAATCCGTAGCCCCCCCACTGATAGGACGGCATGGAGCAAGGGTGCTCCTGTAGATGCCATGTTGGTGGCAGCCGCCACCAAGAGGGAACTGGCCCAGGAGAGTTCCTCGGTCCATCCTCCCGACAAGGAATTTTGGACGATGGACCGCCTGGGAAAGCGGATGTTTGCTTCAGCTACCTTCGCTGTAAGGTCACTGAACTATATGGCACACGTCATACGACTCCAGCAGGACCTCATCAAGGAATACGTCGTCGCCCCCAGAGTCCATGTCGACTGAGGATAAGAAGGAATTCTCAGCTCGAATGGCCACTCTTAAGTCCATCTCGAACACTTCTATGCGGCTCCTCTCCCATGCTACGGAAGGAGCCGCTAGAGCTAGCAGAGCGGACGTTGTTTTGAGACGACATGCTTGGCTCCGCCTCTGCGATTTTGCGGAACCCTTCAAGGCATCCTTCGCAAATACCCCGTTTGATGGTTCTTCGCTTTTTGGTAAGACCGTCCGCAACACACTGGTCCAGAGCGAGAAAGACGTCTGCCGTCGGAGTCAGCTTCTCGGCTCCCCAGACTTCCTTTTCCAGGAACCAAAGGGGACAGAAAAAGATGTGGTTCCAGAAGTCTCATCAGTCCCGTTTCGCTCCGGACCCCTCGTCCTTCAGAGGCAGAGGAGGACAGGGTGGACGCCGGCCCAGAGGCAGAGGGGGACTGAAGAATTTCGGGTCAAGAGAACCCTTTTCGGATCGGCCTGCGCAACAGCCCTGAAGGGTTACCTGACTGCTCCTCTCTGGAGGCAGTCTGGGGACGTTTCTCGAGGCACCTAGCAGTTTGGGAGTCCATTACAACAGATCGCTGGGTGCTTCAAATCATATCCAGAGGTTACAAAATCCCCTTTCTGAATCCCCCTCCCAGACCCCGGAGCATTCCCGATGTCCCACCCAATCAAAGGGAGGCAGCAGCCGCAGAAATAAAGCAGCTGCTAGAAAAAAGAGCGATTCAGCGTGTCCCCCTAGACCAATCCAGATCGGGCTTCTACTCCAAGTTCTTTCTAGTGCCAAAAAAGATGGGGGACTTAAGGCCAATCCTTGATCTGTCCTTACTAAACCTGTCAGTGGCCAAAGAAAAGTTCCGGATGGTCACCATTCAATCCATTCTCCCTCTCTTACAAGAGAATGACTGGATGTGCTCGATAGACCTCAAGGATGCGTACTACCACATATTGATGGACAGACGATCCAGAAAGTTTCTCCGCTTCTGGCTAGGAGCCAGTCACTACCAGTTCAGGGCTCTCCCCTTTGGTCTCACCACAGCCCCCAGGGTGTTCACCAAAGTTTTGGCAGTAGTAGCAGCCCACCTGTGACTCCAGGGAATACAGGTCTTTCCTTACCTGGATGACTGGCTCCTGACCGCCCCCAACAGGCATCTACTATGTTCAGCCAGCGATTACTTCCTCCACCTGGCCTCCCGGCTGGAAATCACAATCAACCTCAACAAATCTTCCCTTCATCCAACCCAGATCTTAGACTTCATAGGAGCCAGATTAGACACAAACCTATTGAGAGTCTTATTAACTCCGGACCGGATTTGTACCCTGAAGCTCCTCGTACTGGCCCTTTTACAATCCTCGGCTCCTCCAGCAGAATTGGTTCTGAGGGCTCTAGGTTCCATGGCGGCCACGATCAATCTGCTACCTTTAGCACGCTTGAACATGAGGATACTACAATGGACCTTGCAGGTTCAGTGGTTCATCCTGCTACACCCACTGAGTTCACCCATCCCCCTCAGCAGGGCTTGCAGGAAATCCCTGCTCTGGTGGCTCCAGTCACCGGACCTCCAGATAAGGCGCCCCTTTTCTATGTCCCCCCCTCTAACCATGGTGACCACGGATGCTTCTCGCATAGGGTGGGGGGGCAATGTATGGGCAGAACCGCCCAAGGCATGTGGACCCATTCAGAGACCTTATTGCATATCAATGTCCTAGAGATGAGAGCGGTGCTTTTGGCATTGTCAGCACTCCAGGCCCTTCTTCCCTTAGGGACAGTTGCAATTCAGACAGACAACATGTCAGTAGTCTGGTATATCAACAAACAGGGGGGAACCAGATCCTATCCACTTTGTCGAGAGGCCATGAGAGTTTGGGATTGGGCGATCTCCACCAACCGCTTTCTCATAGCGACGCACATTCTGGGTCGGTCGAACATTTTGGCAGACAAGCTGAGTCGAACTATCCTCTCACCGTATGAGTGGTCTCTGAACCCCAGGATAGCGAAGCAAATCTTCAAGTGGGGTCAACCTTGCTGCGATCTCTTCGCGTCTCCTTCGAACGCAAAGTGCGGCAACTACGCTGTAATTCCTCCACCAGGGGAATCCCCCACAGATGCTCTGGTGCATGTTTGGCCATCCGGTCTACTTTATGCTTATCCTCCTCTTCCCCTAATGATAAAATTCTTGCAGAAAGCCCATTGATTGGGGAGCAGAGTGATCCTCATAGCCCCATTCTGGCCTCGTCAAACATGGTTCCCATGCCTATGGTCTCCTCTAGTGAATCCTCCATGGATTCCTGATCCCACCCCGGATCTGATTTACCAACCCTGAACCTGGACAACCTCAAGCTCACAACTTGGCTGATCCAGTTCCAGTAATAGTTAGGACTCCCGGTATCTCGTCCCCTGTTAAGGCTATTTTAGTGGCCGCTCATAAACCTTCTACGAGAAAGGTTTATAATAGCAAATGGAAACGCTTTACTATCTGGGCGGAGCATAGAAAGTTGGATCCCTTTACATCTCCCATACCAGCGGTGTTAGAATTTTTGTCGACCTTATTCGACCAAGGTGTTAGCTCTTCCACGGTCAAAGTCCAGTTAGCTGCGATTTCCCATTATCATGTGGGAAGTGATCTCGGTTCCTTAGCATCTTCCAAATTATGTAAGACTTTCTTAAAAGGCACCTTCCTCTTAAGGCCTCCGGTGAAAGATGCAGTCCCTCCATGGGATTTAACCCTTGTTCTCCAGTCCTTGACCACCCCTCCGTTTGAACCCGCAGCTTCGGTGGATCTGAAATACTTATCTTGGAAGACAGCCTTTCTCATCGCTATCACTTTGGCTAGAAGGGTTTCGGAGCTTCAAGCCCTTTGCGCCAAACCCCCGTACTTGGTCTTCCATAAAGATAGAGCTTCCCTCAGAACCAATCCCTCCTTTCTACCCAAAGTTGCTTCTGAGCCCAATATTAATCAATCTATTAATTTACCAGTTTTCTTTCCAAATTATCAAAACAAGGGTGAATACAAATTACATTCTCTGGACGTACATAGGCAATTGAGATTCTACTTACACAGGACCGCTGAACATAGGCAATCTGAGCAACTCTTTGTATCCTTTGCAAGACCCTCTTTGGGCAAACCAGTATCAAAAGTTACATTGTCCAGATGGATTTCCCAATGTATACTTCTTGCATATAAGAGTTCTGGTCGACCTGAACCTGAAAGAGTCCACGCTCATTCTACCCGATCAATTTCTACTTCTGCTGCCTTTTGCTCCAGAGTGTCCTTGGACGACATTTGTTCAGCAGCCACTTGGGCTTCATCCCATACTTTCATTAGCCATTACAAGTTGGATCTAATTTCCAGAGGGAGAGCATCCTTTGGCTCTGCAGTGCTCTGGAATATCCTTCCATGAGGACCCCCCAAGTTTGGGTAGCTTGGGGACTCTGTCCCACAGGTTGATGGACAAATGAAGTTAACTACTTCAGATAAAGAAGTTATGTACTCACCATAACGTTCCATCTGAGTAGGTAAACTTCATTTGTCAGCAACCAACCCCCCCATCCCCCTAACCCATAGTGCATCCTAGAAGGATTCCTTGTCCTTTTCTCCAGATAACACCAGGTTAGGAGTTGCAGGTGATCCGTTGTTGTAATATGCTGTTTTACTATAGCAAACTCGATCTGAGGTCAGCGAGGGATGGCAGGGGATTATGGGTAAGGGGAGGAGCTTGGAGCTCGGATCTTAGCTGTTTGAAGCTGCCAGCTCGGATCCAATATGGATCCGATACCCACAGGTTGCTGACAAATGAAGTTTACCTACTCAGATGGAACGCTGTGGTGAGTACATAACTTCTTTTTCCCTGCCTACAACAGGAGTTTCGATGTTGGTCCCAGGCCTGTCACCACAACAAGGGACAGCCTTTCACCTTACCCATAGCCAGGCAGACAATAACAACGGATGCATCGGATTATGCCTGGGGAGCACATATGGCAGGAAAATGTATTCAGGGCATGTGGCCCAAGGAACAAATGCATCTTCACATCAATCAAAAAGAGATGCTAGCTGTACAGAATGCCATGACAGCCTTCAAGGACCTAATACATCCAGGACAACTATTAATAAAGACGGACAATACCACAGTTATGTGGTACATAAACAAGCAAGGGGGCACACATTCCTACCCCCTTTGCAGACAAGCCATGACATTGTGGAACACAGCACTGACCTATCAAGTATATCTGCAAGCACAATTCCTGCCAGGAACAAAAAATACACTGGCAGACGAACTAAGCAGAAATCTCATGGATCCTCATGAATGGAAGCTAAATCCACAAGTGTTCAGCATGATAATGAGGAAATGGGGATGCCCAGACATAGATCTTTTTGCCTCCCCTCACAATTACCAAATACAGAAATTTTGCACAAGAACTTATCACTCTCAAGCATGGAAAGTGGATGCTCTATCATTCAGCTGGAAAGGCATGACAGTCTATGCCTTCCCTCCGATGCCTCTTCTCACCAAGGTGCTACTAAAAGTCAGACAAGAAAGGCCAAAAATTATCCTGATTGCACCAGACTGGCCATGCCAGCAATGGTACCCACTCGTAAAGAGTTTGCCTCAAGGCCCAGCTTGGCTTCTACCTCAAATCCCTCATCTCCTGACACAACAAAACAATCAGATTCTGCACAGTCAACTCGGAACCTTAAACCTGGCAGCATAGCAGATAATGTAGCCCCTCAGACTGCACCTCACCCTAAAGCTGTTATGGATGTCATTTTAGAAGCCAGGAGGCCCAGCACTAGGAAATCTTATGCAGAAAAATGGAAGAGATTCTGTGCTTGGAACCAGGCACAAGGGCTCGAACCACTTGTCCCTAATATACCTCAGATTTTGCAATACCTAACTGAGATGTTGGACAAAGGCTGATCTTTCTCATCTATTAAAATCCATGCCTCTGCTATTTCAGCTCATTACAATATGGAACCTCCTATTTTTTTCACATCCTCTACTACGACAGTACCTCAGAGGGGCAAAAATATAAGACCCCCAAAGAGAGCACCAGTACCTACTTGGGACCTCAATTTTGTTTTAGAAAAACTCATACTGTCTCCTTTTGAACCAGCCAGCACAGCTGATCTAAAATTCTTGTTATGGAAAATTGCTCTGCTCCTAGCAATAACTTCAGCAAGAAGAGTCTCAGAATTGCAGGCATTAATGGCTGTGGAACCTTTCCTCATTTTTCATCACGACAGGGTTTCTCTTAGGACAAACCCAACATTCATGCCAAAAGTGGTCTCCAATGTGACCTTAAACCAAACCATTGATTTACCTACCTTTTACCCAAATCCCCAGAATAAAGGGAAGAGACTTCTGCATGCTTTGGATATACACAGACAGCTACGATTCTACTTGGACAAAACAAAAGCTTTCAGAAAAACTGAGCAACTGTTTGTAGCATATGCTGCAGGATCACAAGGAAAGCCTATTACAAAGCAGACAATCTCGAAATGGATAGGACACTGCATCCTCTTCAGTTATGCACAACATGGCAAATCAGTGCCCAAGGGCATTAGGCCTCATTCTACCAGAGCAGCAGCCACTTCAGCAGCTTTCCTCAGAGGAGTTCCAACCAAAGACATTTTAGAAGCTGCAACCTGGAGCTCAGTGCACACTTTCACCAAGCACTACCACTTACCTCTCTACTCTAAATCCAGAGCAGGCTTTGCCACTGCAGTTC
The DNA here is from genome assembly GCF_019279795.1 of Protopterus annectens. Classification (NCBI taxonomy): domain Eukaryota; kingdom Metazoa; phylum Chordata; order Ceratodontiformes; family Protopteridae; genus Protopterus; species Protopterus annectens. The sequence goes on along the minus strand of NC_056727.1, from coordinate 212,048,823 downwards.
TGCAGGGCTTGGTAGCCTCGCCAAATCCAATTTAGACCCAGCCACCCAACCTCAGCTTTGGGATTCTACCCAAGTGTAATGACTGCAACAGTGAAACACTATGAACATAGTACAGTTGTGTACCTACCATAAATGTAGATGTTCGAGTGTATTCACTGTTGCAGTCCAGGTTACCCACCCACCATCCCCCTTTTTCCATTGCTGGGACTTTTCTGTACTTCTCATCTCTATACTACCTATGTGGTGTATTTGCTTGTAGATGAAGGAAGTGTTTATAGTAATATATGCATGTTTTTTGGCATAATTTTACCTTTCCGCCTTCCTATCTGGGGGCACCTGGCATCTGGGGCAAGAAAAACCTGAAGAAAATGGCATCGGTTTCATCTTTTATTCCCCTGGCGCACTGACTTTAGGGAAGAGGCGACAGCAACCGATGCCGGACCAAGACTTTGGAACTCGGACCGACTGCGGGTCGCCTGCCAGCAGGATAACCCAAGTGTAATGACTGCAACAGTGAATACACTCGAACATCTACATTTATGGTTGGTACACAACTGTACTGTTCGCAGCCTACGCCAAATCATGCTCTCACCACTGCCAATCCCTACACTGGCTAGAATTTCCTAACTTATTACATTACCACCAAGTTAACCTCGCTCACCAAATACTGTACTATCCTGACAAAACCCCTATTGGAGATACTGTTGCAATTGATATAAATACTCCTTTTTTCTTTTGCCCCAGATATTCCACTGAATAACCATCCTGAAAACCTTTGTTTCTCAAATTCAAATGTTCAGTTCTTTCCAGGTGTATCCCTCATATAGCATAGCTATTTGCACTTTACATTTTTAATATAGGTCACTACTCTTTCTTTTTTATATTTATCTGTAAGACCATTCAGATTGAGTGACTTTACAGAAAGCATAATTTTTTTTGTATAGTTATTATTACCACTTTTATGTATAACTGCTTTTTTGTTAAATGTCTAGTTCCAACTTTTAGGTTACATACATATACTGTTCGGCGGGTTGGTCTTTTATACATAATGTCATATCCATTTGAGCCTATGCCACATCGTACATAATTTCTTTTTCGAAAGCCCTCAAACAGAACAAATAACCCCCAAAACCTGTCAAGTCAATAATAACAAAACTACGTACATCTTCATATATTGAAGTTTTTGTTTCCTAATAAAAACAAAGATTCTAAGTTGATAGCCACACAGACAGCCTAGTGTTAACCAAAAAGAAAGGTTAGTCATGCTAAGATGGATGGTACAGCCTGTGCTATTAGTAAGTGCTATTTGATTTTGTCTAGCTTTATAGTTCTCCCAGCTGAGAAAACACTTGAATGCTTTCAGTAAACACTTTCTCCAAGCCATTTCTCTTTATCAAATAGTCTTCTAGTGACATGCAAACCAGACACAAAACTGCTGAGGATACCTTGTTTACCAGGAAAAAAATGTATAATATTCTTTTTCATTGACATGCTTTGTAATAAACTTGTTACTGGATAACGCCTAGGGTCTTAATCCAGTCATTTCCCTATGCAAGTATGGGGAAAAGCAGATTTATTTTTCTTTTTTCTTACTCTCTTAACTAGACCTCCCCCCCCTTTCTGTTTTTTTTTCTACATTGCAGTGCCTACATTTCGTAAAACTGAACAAAGAAAAAGAGAGAAGGGAGAAAAATAAAAGAAAAACAAAATATACCTGTTTATATTAGTGTCCCCATTGCATTTAAAAAAAACTGAAAACTTGACTTCTTCTAATTGGTTTTGTCTTATCTTTAAAGCTCTCCGAGATGTGAAAACCCCTGATTGCTTTCAGAGAACATTATATCTTAGCCAATTTCTCTGTTCTTTTTTCCCTCAGCCATTTCCATTCAACCAGATGGTTTCCAGTTTCTCTTTATCAAATTGTCTCCACAGAGACATGAGAACCAGACAGCCAGTTTCTCTTTATAAGATTGTTTCCACGGAAACAAGAAGACCAGCTGCAGAATTGCTACTAAGTATACATGCATTTGCTAGGGAAAAAAGACTCATAATATTCAGTATTCTTTTTCATTTACTTGCTCTCTGTCTTTAATCAGTCTAAGGTCCTTGATCGAGTCATTTCCCCATGCAAGAATGAGAAAAAGCATGTTAATTTTAATTTTGTAATGCCTTTTTAACCAGGCTCTTTTTCTTGCATTGCATTTCTTAGATTTATCAAAACTGTACAAGAAGAAAGATAGAAGAGGGGAGAAAATGAAAAAAAAAAAACCAGCAGCACCTATTTACAATCCCCATTACAGTTAAAAGACGCATGGAAAGAAAGTCATACACTGCAAATACAATACTGTTAAGAAAAGAAAATGTTTTATTTACTTAGCTTTCTCCCCTCTCTTCCCCTCCCCAAAGCATTTTCCGAACATTAATGACATGAAGTAGGGCATATACTTTAGAGTCCCCCACAAGTCCAACATATTTTAAAAAAGTCCAGTTTTTTCAGATTTTCTTGTTTTGTCATATTTCACAAATATAATTACTGCATTGTAATCCCACAATAAGTTGCTGGTTTTATTACTGATGTTCTTTGTGTTTCACTGTTGCAGTCATTACATTTGGGTTATCTGCTTGCAGTAGCCCTCAGTCGGCCTGATTAACAAAGTCTTGGGTCCTACCATCGGTTGCTGTCCCTTCTTCCATGACGTCAGGTCATCCGAGGTATAAAACATGCAGCCAACGCCATTACATCAGTCTTTCTTGCCATGCGGTGCCTGAAGCAGAAGCGGTTCACAAGTGCCAGTCATCCAACTCCTGAAAGTTTTGTTTTCGAGTTTCAGAACTGAAGTCTTCAACTAAAGCCAAGTACCCCATTGGGGAAACTTTTTCTTGCTCCTTACTGATGTCAGTAAAAGTTAATAATTGCATTACTTGTGGAAAGCAAATACCTCACAAAGATTTTCATTCGTACTGTATTCCTTGCCTAGGCTCTGACCACGAACTACCTTGCTGTCGGTTTTGTGCTTTATTTAATCAGCGCACTATCATTGCCGGCATATTTTCGCTTCTAAATATTTTGGTTCTCAGTTTAATTATCCTGAAATGTCGTCAGTTAGCCATCCGACTACCGGTATTCCGAAAAAACGCAAAGATAAAGACAGAGACAGGCTGCCGAGGTCCAAAGCTGCCGACGACTCTTCTCCTAAGCCAGTCGCCAGTTTGCCAGTACTCATTGAGATGCTTCCGCAGCCCCTGATACCCGCTACTTTTGACTCACAGGCCTCTAGTGAGACCCATTCGGAGTCTGGTATGCCGCGAGATGCTTCAACTGTGGAACCTGCGGATGTCTCTACCTTGGATGGGTCCGGAGCCACTGTGCAGGCACCGGCTTGTGAGGGTGTATTCAGGCCTACGGACTTGCATATTAAACTGACGCCTCCTTCTTCATTTAGGCCAAAATCTCGAACCATGCCTAAGAAACAGATGCCCAGGCCGCATGCTCAGGCCTCTATGCTTAAAAAACAAATGGTAAGAATGGCTGAAGATCTTATAACTCTAATCTGGGGAAGCCAACCTCCCCCTTGTAAGACACCTAGGACTGAAGTTGTTTATGAATTTTCTGAACAGGATTCTGATTTTTCTGATTCTTCTGATGATCTGGATTTGCCCTTATCTACTTATGAGGATTCTGATGCAGAGGACTCTATTCCCTCTGCTTCCCCTCCAGAGGATATTTCTTTTGGTGAGACCTTACATACTCTAAGGGAGCATTTCCACTGGGAAAGACGGGATTTTTCTGATTCAAAAAAGAGGCTTAGGGATTTCTTACTCCTGCCTCAGCATAGGCCTTTAGCTATACCTCCTGTACTAGACATTGTTGATGATGCCTTTTCAGAATCTAGTTTGGCCCCTGATTCTTTGCCTCCTGCTTCCAGAAAACCTGACAGATATTAAAGGGTTTCTGATTCTCACAAGTTCCTTTTTAAAAATCCTATTGCGGATCCAGAGACTATTTCACAGGGACCCAAGGGCATTAAAACTTCTACTGCTAAAAATCCTACTTCCTCTGAGAGAGACTCCAGGGCGCTGGATAGATGGGGTAAGAAAGTTTACACTTCTGCAACCTTGGCCATTAGGGCTTTAAACCGCCAGTTTCATATGTTAAAGTGTCAATAACATGTTATTGGATTGCTTAAACAGTAAATGATGATAATTCCTGACTGTGCTGAAAATAAAGAATTACAGGATTTAATGCATTCTGCTGAGCAGGTTGGAAAACATTTTGCAATGTGGATTTGATTCATTAGAGGCCTCTTGCAGGGCTGCTGTTACTGGGTCTGTGCTCAGAAGGCATGCTTGGATTAAGGAGCAAGGTTTGCATGATCATGTTAAAGCTAAATTGTTGGATGCTCCCTTAAATCAGGACTGCCTGGCAACAAGGCTGAGGAAGTTCTTAAGATGGAAGATAAAGCTAAATCTATTAAACTGTTAAAGATTTCTTACAAGTTCAGCCTCCTAGATTTAGTAGGCACTGGCCCTCTAAAAATTGGTCCTTTCCAGCCCCTTCCAGGTCTTCTCAAGCCAAACTCAGACACAGCAGAAACCCCAGGATGTTCATCGTGCATACAGCTGCAGTCATAACAGATGGCTTATCCTGCCGTCAGACGGGTCCTCGGTCGGCCGAATTCCAAAGTCTAGGTCTGGCGTTGGTTGTCGTCGCTTCTTCCCTGACGTCAGCGTGGCAGGGGTATAAAAGAGGCAGCCGACGCCAAGTTCTTCAGTCTTTCTTGCCTCACGGTGCCCGAAGCAGAAGCAGTTCGCAAGTGCCGGTCGGCCAGCTCCTGAGATTTACGAAAGTATTTCAGCCGAAGTCTTCTTGAAAGCTAAGTTCCCCGTTGGGGAAACTTTTCCTGCCTCAGAGCGATGTCAGACAAAGATAATAATTGCATTTCATGTGGGAAGCAAATACCGCATAAGGATTTCCACTCTTTCTGTATACCTTGCTTAGGCCCAGACCATGATGTCTCGGCCTGCCGTTTTTGTGCTAGATTCAATAAGCGCACTATTAAGCGTCGGGCGGAGTTCGCCCTTCACTTTTTTGGCAAAAAATTTAATTATGTTATGTCGTCAGATACTCCAACTCCAGTTTTGAGCAAAAAACGCAAAGATAAGGACCGACATACGAGGTCCGCACTACCTACTGAAACCACGCTAAGGCCGACTACCAGTTCTCCGGTACTCAGCGAGGTACCTACACAGCCCCTGAGTACCGATGACAATGCATTACCGGTGTCTTCAGTACCCGAGGTCGCAGGCTCCTCGGCCCCCATTCCTACTACAGATCCTGACGCCACTCCTGGCGGGGAAACTCAGAATTTAGACAGGCCTGCCATTTCTCAAGGGGTCTTCAGGCCTTCCTCCTTCTCCATTAAAGCCTTCACTAAATCTAAAGCAGCCATGAAAACCAAAAAACAGGTTCCCCAGACCCCCTCTCAAGGCACCATGCCTAAAAAACAGATGCTTAAAATGGCTGAGGATTTGATTACTCTTATCAGGGGTTCTCGACCCCCCTCTGACAAAAGGCCCAGATTAGAGGAAGACTACCCTTCCTCAGATCAAGCTTCTATTACCTCAGAACTATCTGAGGACCAGGATTATGCCTACTCTCCATTCGAAGACTCTGATGCAGATGAGTCTATTCCCTCGGTCTCCCCCCCTGAGGACTTCTCTTTTGGGGAAACCCTGCATACATTGAGGGAACACTTTCACTGGGAAGGCCAAGATTACTCAGATTCCAAGAAAAGGCTCAGGGAATTTCTTCTGCTCCCCCAGCATAGGCCTCTGGCTATCCCTCCTGTTTTAGATATATTGGATGATGTGTACACAGAAGCCAGCCTTAATCCTGATTCTTTGCCTCCAGCTCCTGTTAAACCAGACAGGTATTACCGGGTTCCTGACTCTCACCAGTTCCTATATAAAAGCCATACTGCTGACCCAGAAACAATTTCACAGGGTCCCAAGGGAATTAAGGCCTCTACTGCTAAAAATCCATTACCTTCAGAGAGAGATTCCAGAGCTTTAGAAAGGTGGGGGAAAAAAGTGTACACCTCAGCCACTTTAACATGAGAGCATTAAACTGTCAGTTCCATATGTTAAAGTATCAACAGTTTTTGATATCTCAGCTGAAAAGCAAGATGACACAACCAGAACAACCAGATTTAAAAGAGTTGCAGGATTTGTTGCATGGTGCAGAGCAAGTGGGTAAACATACCTTGCAGTGTGGTTTTGATGCTTTAGAGGCCTCATGTAGAGCTGCTGTTACGGGGTCTGTTATACGTAGGCATGCTTGGCTCAAAGAGCAAACCTTACCAGATCATGTCAAAGCTAAATTATTTGATGCACCTCTTCAAAAAGATGTATTGTTTGGTGTTAAATCCAGGCCAGCTATTGATAAGGACAGACAACACCACAGTGATGTGGTACAATGGGGGAACTCATTCATACCCCCTGTGCAGGCAAGCCATGACCCTATGGAACACAGCACTGGAATTGCAAATTCAACTGCAGGCACAATTCCTGCCAGGGAAGGAAAACACACTGGCAGACAACCTAAGCAGAAATATGACAGATCCACATGAATGGAAGTTGCATCCTCACCTTTTCACAATGATAACTCAGGCATGGGGACAGCCAGACATAGATCTCTTTGCTACCCACAGAAATTGCCAGTTGAAAAAATTTTGTTCAAGGACCTATCATCCACAGGCCTGGAAAGTGGATGCACTTTCCTTCAATTGGGCAACATTGACAGTCTATGCCTTCCCGCCTCTTCCTCTGCTGCCCAAAGTTCTATTAAAAGCCAGAGCAGAGAGGCCGAAAATGATTCCCATCGCTCCAGACTGGCCAAGACAACACTGGTATCCGCTCCTGAGGAGCCTGACACATTCCCCACCATGGATCCTACCTCTAGTCCCTCTTCTGTTGTTCCAGCACAACTACAAAACCCTTCACAGCCATCTCAAAATTCTAAATCTAGCTGCATGGAGAATTCCTTGATTTTCCAACAGTTTCTCCTCTCCCAGGAGGTGCAGGATTTCATCTTGGAGGCCAGAAGACCTTCTACTAGAAAGGCTTACTCCACCAAATGGAAATGATTTTGTGCCTGGAATCAAGACAAGGGACAGAATCCTTGGGTAATAAATATACCTCAAATTTTGCAGTACCTAGCTGAGATGTTAGACAATGGACTTTCCTTCTCCTCAATCAAGATCCACGCTTCAGCCATTTCTGCACAATACAACACAGATCCTCCATTATTCTCTCACCCTCTCTTAAGGCAGTTCCTCTGAGAGGCAAAGAATTTAAAACCCCCAAGGAAACCACCAGTCCCTGCTTGGGACCTCAACTACGTATTGGAAAAGCTGACCCTTCCTCCCTTTGAGCCAGCTTCTTCAACAGAGTTACAGTACTTGTCATGGAAAACAGCCTTTCTTCTGGCTATCACCTCAGCACGCAGGGTTTCGGAGCTACAGGCCCTCATGGCTGTGCAACCATTCATCATTTTCCATCAGGACAGAGTTTCCTTATGAACCAATCCTATCTTTATGCCAAAGGTAGTATCCAGTGTAGCTTTGAATCAGACTATCCACTTTACCTACCTTTTATCCTAATCCACAAAACAAAGGGGAAAGACTACTACATTCCTTGGACATTCACAGACAACTTTGTTACTACTTGGACAGAACAAAGCCATTCAGGAAATCTGAGCAACTCTTTGTGTCCTATGCTGTAGGTGCTCAGGGAAAGGCCATTTCCAAACAGACAATTTCAAAATGGATAGCCCACTGCATACGTTTTTGTTACTCATTCCATGGAAAAACTGTGCCTGCATGCATCAGATCCCACTCCACCAGAGCCACAGCTACCTCTGCAGCCTTCCTCAGGGGGGTCCCTACCAAGGACATTTTGGAAGCAGCCACCTGGAGTTCAGTGCACACTTTCTCCAAGCACTATCACCTCCCACTATACTCAAAATCTAGAGGGGCTTTGCCACAGCAGTCCTGCAGGGCATCCTAGCCCCTCCTAGTTCCACTTAGTGCCTACCACCCTTACTTAGCTTTGGAATTCTACCCATCTGTTATGACTGCAGCTGTATGCACGATGAACATAGTACAGTTTTGTACCTACCATAAATGTAGATGTTCGAGTGCTCATACAGCTGCAGTCCAAGTTTCCCTCCATCCATCCGCTCTTAGGACAGGCCTTATGACAAACACTTTTCATATAACCTTTTTGGGGTATTCTTTTATGGTGTATTTGCTTGCAACTACTGTTTTTGATTTATCAACATTGCATCTTTGCATAACATTATGTTTGCCTTCCTTCTGGGGGCACCTGACATCTGGGGCAAGAAAAACTGAAGAAAATGGAGCCGGCTGCCTCTTTTATACCCCTGCCGCGCTGACGTCAGGGAAGAAGCGACGACAACCGACGCCGGACCTAGACTTTGGAATTCGGCCAACCGAGGACCCGCCTGATGGCAGGATAACCCATCTGTTATGACTGCAGCTGTATGAGCACTCGAACATCTACATTTATGGTAGGCACAAAACTGTACTTTTCAGTCCCAAGGGACACACAAGACTATGCAGTGGGGGGTTTCCACACCCAAATCTGGGAGTAGTAAGACCCCCCCCCCCCCATGGAAAACTGTCTCAATGACTTGCTTTTAAAACTTCTAAGCACTTCCCAACTGAATGCTCTTTTAGGCGGAAAGATTGGTCTGCAGGCCAAAAACTGGGAACTCATTATCTAGGACAAATGGGTTTTAAATATAGTGTCCCAAGGATACATATTTCATTTCCACACATTACCAACATCAAGTGGGTGGCCAGATCTACCCCCAAATCAGTGGGCAGAGGCATAAAATCAAGTACTCTCTCTCTTAAACATGGGGCTATTCAGTTGGTACCAGAAGAGGAAAAGGGACAAGGTTTCTATTCAAGACTTTTTCTGGTACCCAGAAAAGGCAATGCATGGCATCCTATCCTGGACCTTTCTATTCTAAGCACCTTTCTGGTGATTCCAAAATTCAAAATGCTGACTGTTCAACAGCTGCTTCCTGTGCTAGGCAAGGATGCATGGTTGGCAACACTAGACTTAAAAGAAGCATACCTGCACATCCCTATCAGGGAGTCTTGCAGAAGATACCTATGCTTCAATGCAGGCTACATGCACTATCAGGTCTCTGCACTGCCCTTTGGCTTATCTACTGCACCCAGGTTATTCACAAAGTGCCTAGCTCCAGTCATTGCATTTTGCAGGGAAAGAAATATTCAAATATACCCATACCTGGATGATTGTCTAATTCAGGTAGAAAGCACGGATATTCTTTTGAATCATCTGGCCTTTGTTGAAAGAGTACTGACTTGTCTGGGGTTCACCATAAATGAAAAGAAATCACACCTGGTATCCTGTCAACAAATTATATTTCTGGGAGCAGGCTTGAATACAACTTCCCAAATGGTTTTCCTCACGCCAGAGAAACAAATTCACTTGACAACCTACTTCGAACAAGTGGCCACAAAAACCCTGCTATCTGCAAGGTAAATACTACAAGCCTTGGGGTTCATGGCCTCCGGCATTCTTCTAATTCCATGTGCAAGACTGCATATGAGGAAACTACAATGGTATCTAAAAAGCCTATGGTGCCAACATTCTCAGGATCTAGAAGCAATGATTCCTATCATTCCTTGTCTACGCCTAGAGTTCCTTTGGTGGGCAGAGGCCTGCCAGTAAAATAAGGGACTACCTTTCACAGTACCCCCCTGACGCCTAAACCCTAACAACAGATGCATCAGACTATGCATGGGGGGTGTACCTGGCAGGGAACTGCATTCAGGGCAAATTGAACCCAATGCAAATGCACCATCACATCAATCATAAAGAAATGTTAGCAATACAGAATGCTATATCAGCCTTCAAGGACCACATTCTTCCAGGACAATTAATGGTAAAGACGGACAACACCACTGTTATGTGGTATATAAACAAGCAAAGGGGGCACACATTTTAACCCCCTCTGCAGACTAGCCATGGCATTGTGGAACACAGCCTTGAGCTACCAAGTACATCTACAAGCTCAATTCCTGCCATGAAAACTAAATACACTGGCAGACGGACTAAGCAGAAACCTCATGGACTCTCACGAGTGGAAACTGGAACCAAGGATTTGCAACATGTTGACAAGCAAATGGGGGAGCCCAGATACAGACCTGTTTGCCCCCCCCCAGAACTATCAGTTGGAAAAATTTTGCGCAAGGTCTCCCCACAGACAAGCTTGGAAAATGGATGCTCTGTCCTTCAGCTGGAAAAACCTATCAGTTTATGCCTTTCCTCCTCTGCCTCTGCTCTCTAGTGTGCTACTAAAGATCAAGCAAGACAAACCAAGGATGATTTTGATTGCACCAGCCTGGCCACGCCCACACTGGTACCCCCTCCTGCGCAGTGTGTCACTGTTGGCCCCATGGCACCTGCCTCAGACTCCTACCCTGCTGTCTCAGCAGGAGAACCAGATTCTGCACCCTCAGCTTCAAACACTCAACCTAGCAGCCTGGCTAATTACCTAAGCTCTCCTTTACCACCCCACAGTAAACCAGTGATGGATGTCATTTTAGAGGACTAGAAAATCTTATGCTGAAAAATGGAAAAGATTCTGTGCCTGGAACTAATCTCAAGGGATGAGTACAGCAGTGCCCAATTTACATCAGATTTTGCAGTACTTAACAGATGCTTCACAAGGACCTGTCTTTTTCCTCAATAAAAATTCACGCCTCAGCCATTTCAGCTCATTATAATACAGAACCTCCCCTCTTCTCTCTTCCACTGCTCAAGCAGTTCCTCAGAAGGGCCAAAAATTTAAGACCACCCAGGAGAGCTCCAACTCCAGCCTGGGACCTTAACTTTGTATTGGAGAAACTCACCCTTCCTCCTTTCGAGCCAGCTGCTACTGCAGATTTAAAATTCCTTTCTTGGAAAACAGCTTCCCTTTTAGCCATCACTTCAGCAAGAAGGGTATCTGAATTACAGGCTCTTTTGGCAGTGAAGCCTTTCATCATCTTTCATGCGGACAGGGTGTCCCTCAGGACCCATCCCTCTTTCATGCCAAAGGTGGTATCCATTGTGGCCTTTAATCAGTCCATTCATTTGCCTACCTTCTTTCCTAATCCACAGAACAAAGGGGAACAGATACTGCACTCCTTAGATGTGCATAGACAACTTAGATTCTACTTGGACAGGTCTAAACCTCAAAGGAAATGTGAACAACTGCTGTTGGCATTTGCTGCAGGGACAGAAGGGAAGGCTATTTCAAAGTGAACCATCTCCAAATGGATAGGCCATTGCATTCATTTCTGAAATAAGCACCATGGAAAACCTATCCCACAGGGGATAAGACCCCACTCAACCAGGGCTGCATCGACATCTACAGTCTTTCTCAGATGTGTACCTACCAGGGACATCCTAGAAGCTGCTACCTGGAGTTCTGTACATACTTTCTCCAAGCATTGCCATTTGCCAATTTTCTCTAAATCCAGAGATGGCTTTGACACTGCAGTTTTGCAGGGCCTTATAGCTGGTTCTAATGCTATCTAAATTCCTCATCCCATCCTTAGCTTTGGGAATCTACCCAAATGTAATGGCTGCAACAGTAAAACATGAAGAACATATTACAGTTGTGTACACTTACCATAAATGTAGATGTTCAAGCGTATTCACTGTTGCAGTCCTGGTTACCCTCCCTCCAGCCCCTGACTTCTTTTGGCTATACCTCTTCTCTCCTTTTCAATGCTTAAAAGCTTTTTGGTGTATTTGCTTTTTTGTTTGAGGTATAACTTTGTATATTTATAGATTTAATTGCTTCCCATTGGGGGCACTTGACATCTGGGGCAAGAAAAACTGATGCAATGACTTCAGCTGCATGTTTTATACCCCTGACTACCTGACATCACGGAAGAAGAGACAGCAACCAATGTAGGACCCAAGACTTTGTTAATCAGGCCGACTGAGGGCTACTGCAAGCAGATAACCCAAATGTAATGAATGCAACAGTGAATGCAGTCGAACATCTACATTTATGATAAGTGTACACAGCTGTACTTTCTGCAGGCGCAGATGTCAGTTTCCTTCCTTTCTCTAGTAGTTTATTAGTTTCTGCTTTTAAGATAATTACAGTGGTCTGCCTTCTTGTTGTGATTTTAGAATGTCGGTTAACATTTATATTCTAGTCTTTTTGTACTAGACTGTCTATAGTTTGCATCCTAACATTTTTTGCACTGTTTCAAATGGACCCTGCCATTTAGTCAGAAAATGTGTTTCCCTGCAGAGGGAATGAAAAGTAACACTTGGCCTCTACCTTGAATTGCCTGGTCCTGCATTTATGTTATATGCCCCTTGTTTAGCTTAGGTTCTTTCCATGCGTTTTCTGTACAGTGGACATCACCACTTATATTTTGTAAGCTGATTTAGTGTCCTGTGACACTTTTATCTTTTCTTCTTCCTAAGTTGCTGTGACAACACCTAACAGTCCATCAAGGTTCCTGGACCATTATAATTCAAAAGGACTGAACTGTGTCAGGACTTGTAGTGTTTCTTTAATGGCATACAGGAGGTATGGTATTAATTGTTCCCACTTTTTGCAATCATTCTTAATAACTTTTCTCAGCATCTATTTTAATGTTCAGTTAAAATGCTCCACTAACCCATCTTTCTGGGGGTGGTACAATTATGTTTTTATTCCTTGACCTTAAAATGCTTCTCTGCATTATTCTGGGCATTAATGGAGTCCCCTGTTCAATGAATATTTCCTTAGGCATCCATACTCTGGAAAACAATAGTTAGTTGCATAGTCCAAAATAGCCAAAATGTGTTGAAACCCATTGCTGGATTTTACCAATGACAGCACTGCCCATAGCAATGTGTTTAAATGACACCGCTACAATAGGCATTGGAATCAAATACATTTTTAAAGCCCGAGGTGGGTGGCTTTTGGCTCTGGTATTTGTTTCTTCTCTCTGTTTTGTGATACTTTAAGGCTGCAGTGAAACTTCTAATAGTTGCTTTATAAAATAGACCTACCACAACTGCAAACCAAACACACAAAAACACAAAGACATACTCGGAGGCTCTAATAAAAAACTTACCAAAACAACAGAGGCTCCCAAAGCAGACATCCAAAAATCCACCACCTCAAAACAAAACACATGCAACACATACTTCAATAAATAAGTGTGTCGACCAATCACAGCCCTTAAGGCCAAACACCTTGCCTGATACACAAATAATAGGTGACTCCATAGTCAGACACACTGATGTCCCACTGACCAGGCTGAACAAGGAGAAGGTGACTGTGAGCTGTCTATCGGGAGCTAGGATCTGCCACATAACACACGCACTCAGGTCACTCCAAAGCAAGTACAAATATGACTCCGTCATTGTCCATGCTGGTGTGAATGATCTGAGACGTACCTCCCTGGACTACATGAAAAGAGACATAGAGGAGCTCTCCGATTATGTAGCCCAGGCTGGTATGACCCTGACCCTGAGCAGCATCTTGCCCTCACCAAGAATGATACCACAATACAAAGACAAGATGATCAGCTTTAACAATTGGCTCAAGTACTGGTGTCATTCTAAGGGGATCCAATGTCTGTCTGCTTGGGATGATATGCTGGACAAGCCACGCTGCTTCGCAAGGGATGGCTTACACCTGTCACCACTGGGCTTCCGGATATTGGCTAAGGCTATTGCCACCCCCATAGTGCCTTTTTTAGGCAAGGCTCAAAAGACAAACCCACCTCCTTAGAAAACAAAAATGGAAAAAAACTAAGGGTAATGCTGCTCAACGCCAGAAGTCTAAATCTCAAGATGCAGGCACTTGATACACTCCTCAGCATGGAGAGCATCGACGTCTGTGCAGTTACTGAAACCTGGTTCAAGGCTCCTGAGAGCACCCCAGCGCTACCAGGCTGTACCTCGTATCATGCTTTTCGGCCCCAAAACCCGGGCCGAACCACAAAGGGAGGGGGAGTGTCCATATTCATAAAGGACACCCACACCTCCAGGTTAGTAGCAACACATGAAGCATCAGAGACCAGCAACACATGAGTCATCAGAGACCATACAGGTGCAACTAACCATAGGCAAAACTGCTATACAACTGGTAGCATGTTACAGACCACCCTCCCAATCTCAAGAACCCCACTCAGCCGTCCTGAAGACATTGGAGGATATGAATGTATCACAAAATACCATCATACCGGGAGACTTCAACTACCCAAACATAGATTGGGTACATTATTCTAGCCCTAATACCCTAGCCCAAAGGTTCCTGGAATTCATAAATTCAAATGCACTGGAACAACTAGTCACCTCTCCCACTAGAGGAGGTAATATACTAGACCTGATCATCACAAACATGGGGACAAAATGCTCCACACCGGAAGTATACCCCTCACTAGTGAGATCTGACCACAAACTAATCACCCTGGATATACATATCCCACCTCCACCCCCAGCACAAAAGACCACATTTAAAAACTTCTCAAAAGCAGACTTCACTCTTCTTAAGACTGAGATGGTATCCTTTAAGCCCACTGTGCCAGTGGATACCACATCCCACAATGCCGAATCCTTCACAAATGCTTTCTATGGACATCTCCAAGAATGCATGGATCATGCAATCCCAAACAAATCCAAGTCCCTCTCCACCAAATGTAAGCGTCCTGTCTGGTGGACCTCAGCCATAAACAAATTGTATAACAAAAGAAGGAAGCTACTGCACGTCAGAGCGAAATCCCATGAAGGGAAGACATCTCTGATCAACATTAGCAGAAAACTACGTTCTCTCATAAAAACATCCAAGGCAAACTTTGAGAGAAAAATCGCTAAGGACACTAAAGATAACCACAAAGCCTTCTTCAGCTATGTTAGAAACCTGGGCGGAAACCCTCAGATATGCTCAGAGTTGGTTCACAACAACAAAAAATACACTGAACCCACAGATATTGCTAACATTCTGGCTGACAGGTTCAGTGCAAATTTCTCCCCTCCTTCACCCCCAAAAGAAGAAATACTTATCCCAGCTGAATGTAATCTCCCTGTCATCTCAGATGCCCAAGTGAGAACCGCCCTAAACAAAGCAAAAAACACAGCATCAATGGGACCTGACTGTATCCTGGGGTGCGTGTTACGTGAACTCCAAGAGAAGCTAAATCCACACATAAAAATGCTATTTAACCTTAGCCTTACTTCGGGATATGTACCTGAACACTGGCATACAGCAACAGTGGTCCCACTCCACAAGGGGGGGGTGCCTCTACAGACCCTGGAAACTACCCCCTCCCCCCATAAGCTTAACTAGCCTGGTCTGCAAAGCTATGGAAAGAATCATTATGGAACTCATAAACAGAGACATAGGGGACCTACAGACACTTGACCCCACCAAGTTCGGCTTTGTAAAGGGCAGATCCTGCCTTTTAAACCTGGTTGACTTTTTCGAAACAGTCACTAGAGCCATTGATGAGGGCAAAGCAGTCCATACAGCTACCTGGACTTGGCTAAGGCCTTCGACACAATACTCCACTCAGGCATCATGGATAAGCTTAACAGCTTAAAAGTAAACCCTTATGTCACTAGATGGGTTGCAAACTGGCTAAAGGACAGAACCCATAAAGTTAAAATCACTGGAGCAATGTCAGACTCAAAGCCAGTCACAAGTGGTGTCCCACAGGGATCTGTCCTGGGAACCCTCTTGTTCGGCATTTATTTCTCAGATGTTAAAGCAAACATGGGAGGGCTGTGGCTGACAAAGTTCGCAGATGACTGCAGACTAGGCGCCATAGTCGATACACCAGCAGACACACACATCCTACAAAAAGGCCTCACTGAAACGGACAACTGGTGCCGTAGTCACGGCCTTAAACTAAATGCCAAAAAATGTATAGTCATCCCTTTTGGAAAAAACAAAGTACCCACAAATTATCACATACACAGCAACCCACTGAGTACGGAAAAAGTAATCAGAGACCTAGGGACCCAAGTAGACAGCGACCTCTCATTTGACACCCACGTTGCCAAAGTGATTAGAAAAACATTCTACCTTGCACACCTCATCATGAAGGGATTCACATCCAGATCCAAGGATGTCATTGTGCCCCTATATTCCTCCCTCATCAGACCCATGATTGAGTACAATGCCCCATTTGGTATGTACCTCACCCGGCATTTGCAACAGCTGGAGAGACCACAAAAGTACCTCACCAAAAGGATCAAGGGTCTCCAACATATGTCTTATTCTGCCAGACTAAAGAAACTTCAGCTCTATTCAGTAGCATACCGCCTGCTCAGAGGTGATCTCTGCCTGACGTACAAGGCCATGTCCAATCAGGATCTGATGGACATGCTCCACCTCAAAAATCCAAATCCATCAGGACCACGAGAGCTAAAGACTTAAACCTCGGCACAAGTATGAATAGGACATGCTGGAGGGATAGATTCATAACCCAGAGGCTTCCCATGCTTTGGAACAAGATCCCAGTTCGTATTAGGCAGAGCCCCTCACTGACTCTCTTCAAGAGAAATCTTGATGAGTGGATGGGAGATCGTAAGTTTACCCCAGGGGTCACATCTGTGTCACTGCTAGACAGGGGCACAGTAAACTAATTCTGTTATACAAGGGGACCTTCATTGTGTCACTATTAGACAGAGGCACAGTATTCTAGATTTATTCTGTACATTTTTGTACCATTTCATGGGGTGGCAAAAGCCACATCACTATGGCTAGGCTTACAAATGCCCCAGGGCAGATAGCCTAGTACTATACTATGAAACTAAAAATGTCACATTGCACTATTTTATTGTTCAGCTTACTGCCCTCTGCTGGTGCAGCCGTTGCAGGTTACTTTGCCATAGGTTTGTACGAACATATCACTCTAAATGGTGTAGGTTATTCCTCGCTCTCTGGATCCTTAGCAACTTTTTTATTTTTTGTTAACCTTTAGGGCTTTCTAACACTGTGCTTTGATCTTTGCTTCATATACTCTTTTATGAATGTATCCAAAAGAAGTGCCCTTCTTTTCCAGGTTGGAGTGAAGTGTATATGTAGATTTATCAATGTGCTAGTTCCTCTCCCCACACTAATGATGGAGAAATATTTCCCTGTTATCATAACTGCATATTCATTTGGGCACTTAAGCAACAGGCTGAACTATTTTTCAAAAGCTGTTTGCATTTCTACTTGAGTAATGGGATCCTGTTTATCTATATGAATGCAGACTACTTCAGCTGCTTTCTAAATGTGGAAAAAGGGACCCCTTAGCTAGACTTTGTACTAGTGACAGCAGCACTGTTCCACGTATGAAAATTCCAACCAGTGAAAAGAAGACTAGTAGTGATGCTGAAGTTACTGAATGAGAGAAACTGCTTGCCATAACAGTTGAGTCAGCGTTTTGCTTTTGTGTCATTGCAAGGTTAAGTGTAGCATCTTAATTAATGATAGAGAGCTACAGGGGTCACTAGTTCAGGCAGTGTCTTCACCTTTGCTACTGCATGCCCTCCAGAACTCTTGTTCCAGACACAAAACTACCTTTCAAAGAAAAAACTGTGTGTCTGACTGAGAGACACTGCTCTCTTTTTATGCACAGTTTTAATAGAATAATTGCTCATTAACAACAGTTCATATAGGAAGCCCATCTAGCCAATACAAAATGTTGATGTCTCTCTTAAAGAGGCAGTACTATTTGCACATTTTATGACCATGTTTAAATCCTTGTTATTTTCAGGGTTTTCACACATCTCAGGGCAAGAACTGCCATACTGCATTAAGTATAAAATAATATATTGTACTCACCCCCCCCCACACATACATAAATATATATATATATATATATA